>NC_090935.1:134255428-134566124 GCF_040938575.1 Ambystoma mexicanum | reverse complement strand
TCTGCCAATTGGTGGATGAAGGTTGGCGGCACACCATGTAACTCGATGCCAGAATGTAGTAACCTGCTTAGCATATTCAAAGTCTCTTTTTGAGGGATCCGAGTGTACAGAGACTCGATGTCAATCGTGACTAGCCACTCTTGTTGTGGATCATACTGCAAGGAGTCAATTAAGTTTAGCATCTGGGTGGAGTCTTTTATGTAGCTTGTCATCTTCGGGATCTGGTCCCTTATGAAAAAGTCAACAAATTGTGATAGTGGTTCGAGAATAGAGCCAATGCCTGACACAATGGGGCGTCCGGGTGGTGGCACAATGCCCTTGTGGATTTTGGGTAAAGCATACATAGCCGGAATGCGGGGGTGGGGTGGAGTTAGGAAAGCAGCTTCACGGTTGCTGATGTAGCCTTCGGCCTCTGCTTCATAGATGATGGGAGCTATTATTGCCTGGAGGGAAGGTGTGGGGTCCATGCGGAGTTTCTTGTAACTGATGTTATCACTCAAGAGAATGTTAACCATGTTAACATAGTTGGTGGTGTCCATGATGACAATGGCTCCCCCTTTGTCAGCCGGCTTGATGGTGATATCTGGATTGCCAGCTAGATCAGAGAGGGCTGTCAATTGAGGTTTGGTACAGTTGTTGTTGATAAATGGAATGGTCTTCTCTAATTCTGCTATTTTCTTCAGGAGTGCTTGTTCGAAAGTGATTGATTCTGGGGTGTTGGTGCAGTATGGTGGGAAGAATTGAGAAGGTGGGCGTAGGCCCGTAGCATCGGTATCTGCAATAGTCTCGTTATTGAAGTACTGTTTGAGTCTTATTTTTCGCATCAATTGTGTACATTCAACACGCGTTTGAAAAGGGTCATACCGTGCTGTAGGGATGAAGGAAAGACCCTTCTGTAGAATTTCTTGTTCTGCTCTGGTCAGTACATGCGTGGACTGGTTGACAATCAATGAGGGAGCAGAGCTGGTATGTTGCCTTGTCCTCTGCTGCGGGTGATTATCGTGGGCGGCGGGTGGTTCTGCCATCGTGCCCGGTGCTGGCCTCCTCCTCGTGGGCCTAAAAAAGGAACCGCAGGGGGGGTTCCTTGATTGTGACCACCGAATTGTACACGCCTCTTGTCCCAGTGCTGCTTGCCCGAACTATTGCTAGAGTTGCTGCTCGAGCTGCTGTAAGACCGGTTAGCGTTACTTCGTTGGAGGGTCTGGAAACGTAGTTGTGCAGCGTCTCATCTGGATTGTTTGGCCTCTTCCGAAAAATATTCTTCCCCTACGTAAGGGTACACTTTCACATGTGTGAACGCTGTGAGGTCTTTTTCAGTTTTGTGATCTTTCGGCTAAGGTTGGTGTCCTTGAAGTCTTTCAATGTGGTATCCAGTAGACTTAATTTGGCTGTATAGGTGTCTATGGCTATTCTGGTTTTCAAAAGGGCACTTTTCTCGTTCAATTCGCGTACTAGTTTGTCTGTGATTGTTTTAGCGGTGTTGATGATGAGTACCAGCCAGTCACGTGTACATTTATTAGCAATAAAGGACCAGTCTTTTCTAAAGTGTAAATTATCCAAAAAAATCCGAGGTTCGATGCGGATGATGAGACCATTTGGGGCTGCATGTGCCCTTAGACATTCGGTCATCAGTGCTCCATGCAGTTCCGTGCGGATGATTTTCTTTCTCAAGGCTTCGATCTCATTCCATTCATCGTTGTTGCTAATGTTCTGTGGGGTAAGGTCAATACCTAATAATGAGGGGTTAGCAAGGATCCCATCGACCAGTTCTTCCGCAAAGGCCAGAAAATGTCCATCAGCCATTGGGCTGGGAGAAGAACAGAGAGGTGAGGGGAAAAGGGGGGAGGGGAAAAGGGGGGCCTGATGAGACCACTGAGACACACCGTAGTGTTGAGTAACAGCTAGAAAGAGGAAGGATGACCTTCCTCTTATTGATTTTGAGTTAATCAAACCCAGCAACTTGGACAGTTGCGCGAAGAAGTGTAGTAACAAACAGGGTATGTTGTTGGGATAAAGCAACAAAAGGAGAGCACGGACAAGCCGTTGGATTCCTTTGAACCCGTTAAATATAGATCAAGGATGGTAGCACAAAAGCAACGGTTTTGTAGGAAAGAATATTTTTAATGCTTGAAAAAATCAAGAGAGGGTAGGTCACTTCTAGTTCAAAAGGGCATGGTATTACAGGAAAAGTAGCAACTCCAAAGGGGATAAGAGCTTCACTGTTCAGAACTGGGGATTAGATTCTGGAACTGTGAGATGATGGTCCGATGTAGATCGGGGTAGTTGTCCATTATCTGTGTTCTGTGTGGTTTCTTTAATGGTTCCCGTGGGTAACAGAAAAACAGAGGTGTTGACCGTTTTGGAGATGCACAAGGGTTAAAACACAGGGGAGACTTCTTTAGCCAAGGGGCCAAGAGATGGGAGAGAGCTCTTCTAAAAATGCACCCTCATAGCATCTGGGGGTGTACTGGAAAGGTTGTTCGTGCAATATCTGGTTCATTCCTATTGAGATATTTGCTGTAGGTCATGAGAGCCCTCATGACCTGTAGGGTCGACCGGTTTCAATGGCTACTAGTGATTTGAACCATCTTCTTCAGGACCGTTGTTCAACATAAGGAATCAATCAAGGTTTCAGGGATGTGAAACCAGGGCAATAGCTGTATTGTAAGGATACAAAAAGGGGAAGGGGGGGGGGAAACAGAAAAGAGAGCATGAAGGTAGGGGGAGGAGGAAGAGAAAAATGGGGGTCATTCTATCATTGAAAAGTGCTTAATGGACACCTTGCCCAAATGAGTAAAGCCAATGTTAATTGGAAGTGCAGGGTAACAGGATAAATTGGAGTGCCTGGTCACCGGTGTAAATAACAGAGTCTCAACATGGCGAACAGGTGGAAAAGGGCAAGGGAAGGGGGTGGGGGAAACAAGGGCGTGACAATAGCGGAATGCTGCATATGACAGGGGTACCTGTAATGCAGGCTGGGCTGGTGCTGTAAGATCTGTCACACTGGAAGACTAGGAGGTGGGTGACAGCAGCAAGGGTAAGTGAAAAAGCTGGAATCAAGCCGGCTAAACTGGAGTGCAGGGGCAGCAAGGAAAGTACCTGGTGCACGTCTGCCTGTGGGCGTCTGCTCGTGGCGCTGCTGCAGCTCGGAATGAGCTCGATGTAGGGACGAGGCCTACCGCCTCTAGAAAAGAGGAAAACGCGCTCCACACTCGCGTCACGTGACGTGCGCTGACGTCGTGGCCGCGTAGCGTGGAGCGGTGTAGGTACGCGCGGGGATGGTGAGCTCTATCGCCCGTAAAAAATGCCGCAGAGCGCGTGGGCATGGTGCTGTACAGGAGGAAGGGAGCCCGGGAGGCTGGGTGAAGGGGAGGAACGCGTGCAGGTGAGAGGGAACAAGGGAGGGGGGGGGGGGGGGGAAGGGGAGGGGAGAGAACCGGCTATGGGAAGGGTAGCCGCCTCGGAGCGGCCGCAAATTGCAAAGTCAGGGTAGGAGGAAAGCCGTGCGGGGAGGATCCTCAGAAGTGTGGATCGGGAGAAGGAGGGATCGAAAGGAGCCAGGGAGGGCACACAGGCGGTCCCTCAGATCCAGGGCAAATCTGCTGGGCAAGGCCTGTACTAACCGGCAATCTATGGTAGCACTGCTAGGTCATGCCACTGAATGTTCTCATTAAGCCCTTTAGAGCATGTGTTAAGTTTGAAAATCCACTGCTGTTCTCTTCTAAAGAGTATGTTGTTGTAATTACCCCCTCTTGCAGGGGGTGTGGCCCTTTCTATGATGGTCCATTTGAATGAGTCTGCTGTGTGTCCTTCGGCTGCAAAATGTTGGACTAGGGGGGCAGTCAGTTTGTTGGTACGTATACATGACCTATGTTCCACCATGCGAATCCGAACTGCCCTGGTAGTCATACCAATGTATCTAAGGGCGCAGGGGCATGTGATCATATAGATCACTCCTTTGGAATTGCAGTTTGTCAGTGTCATTTGTCTCCAAGGTGTATGCCAACCTATGTCTATCTCTGTTGTGCGAGATGTCTGCGGGCACATGGAGCAATTACCGCAAGGTGCGTGTCCTCTGGCTGGTGCTGTATCCCAAAGGGAACGTTGGCTGGGTCCCGTGGGTAAAGTAGTATGTACTAGTGTTTTCACTACCTTATCCCGCAGGTTAGTCCGCTTTTGAGGGCGAAACGGGGTATGGAGATAGTGGTATCTCCTGTGTTCAGGATAGGCCATAGCTTCTTGACTTCTTGCTTGATCTTGTTGAGGAGAGGCGAATAACTAAACACTGCTGTGATTCCTGTGGTGTTAGATGGTTTCGAGTGTTGTTGGAGGGTTACAGATCTCGGGATGTTTCTGGCTCTTTTGTAGGTGTCTCTGATGATTCTTTTTGGGTATCCTCTCGCTGCCAATTGTTCCCTTAGGAGGCTAGACTGTGTGGTATATGTGGGGGTCTGGGTGCACAGCCTGCGATATCTTAGGAATTGTCCGAAAGGCAGGTTGTCTCTGAGTGCTCTAGGGGTGGTAACTGGAGTAGCATAACAGAGAGTTTCTATCAGTAGATTTCTTGTACACGCTTGAGATTAGTCCCCCATTATTGGCTGAGATTGCGAGATCCAAAAAATGTATGGATTGCTTGTCTTTTTCCAATGTGAACTGAAGGTGTGGGTTAAGAGAGTTAAGCCAAGCATGGAAAGACACAAGGTCCAATTCTGTCCCTTTGAAAATTATGAAAATGTCGTCTATATATCTCCGCCAAATGCTCAGATTGACGACAAAGGGATTGGTGGCTGAGTAGATATGATCTTGTTCAAAGAGGTTGACGTATAAGTTAGCTAGGCTGGGGGCAAAAGTAGCTCCCATCGCAGTGCCGGATGTCTGTTGGTAAAAGGTGTTTTGAAACAGAAAGTAGTTATTGGTTAATGCAATCTCTGCCAATTGGTGGATGAAGGTTGGCGGCACACCATGTAACTCGATGCCAGAATGTAGTAACCTGCTTAGCATATTCAAAGTCTCTTTTTGAGGGATCCGAGTGTACAGAGACTCGATGTCAATCGTGACTAGCCACTCTTGTTGTGGATCATACTGCAAGGAGTCAATTAAGTTTAGCATCTGGGTGGAGTCTTTTATGTAGCTTGTCATCTTCGGGATCTGGTCCCTTATGAAAAAGTCAACAAATTGTGATAGTGGTTCGAGAATAGAGCCAATGCCTGACACAATGGGGCGTCCGGGTGGTGGCACAATGCCCTTGTGGATTTTGGGTAAAGCATACATAGCCGGAATGCAGGGGTGGGGTGGAGTTAGGAAAGCAGCTTCACGGTTGCTGATGTAGCCTTCGGCCTCTGCTTCATAGATGATGGGAGCTATTATTGCCTGGAGGGAAGGTGTGGGGTCCATGCGGAGTTTCTTGTAACTGATGTTATCACTCAAGAGAATGTTAACCATGTTAACATAGTTGGTGGTGTCCATGATGTCAAGAAGCTATGGCCTATCCTGAGCACAGGAGATACCACTATCTCCATACCCCGTTTCGCCCTCAAAAGACGGACTAACCTGCGGGATAAGGTAGTGAAAACACTAGTACATACTACTTTACCCAAGGGACCCAGCCAACGTCCCCTTTGGGATACAGCACCAGCCAGAGGACACGTACCTTGCGGTAACTGCTCCATGTGCCCGCAGACATCTCGCACAACAGAGATAGACATAGGTTGGCATATACCTTGGAGGCAAATGACACTGACAAACTGCAATTCCAAAGGAGTGATCTATATGATCACATGCCCCTGCGCCCTTAGATACATTGGTATGACTACCAGGGCAGTTCGGATTCGCATGGTGGAACATAGGTCATGTATACGTACCAACAAACTGACTGCTCCCCTAGTCCAACATTTTGCAGCCGAAGGACACACAGCAGACTCATTCAAATGGACCATCATAGAAAGGGTCACACCCCCTGCAAGAGGGGGTAATTACAACAACATACTCTTTAGAAGAGAACAGCAGTGGATTTTCAAACTTAACACATGCTCTAAAGGGCTTAATGAGAACATTCAGTGGCATGACCTAGCAGTGCTACCATAGATTGCCGGTTAGTACAGGCCTTGCCCAGCAGATTTTGCCCTGGATCTGAGGGACCGCCTGTGTGCCCTCCCTGGCTCCTTTCGATCCCTCCTTCTCCCGATCCACACTTCTGAGGATCCTCCCCGCACGGCTTTCCTCCTACCCTGACTTTGCAATTTGCGGCCGCTCCGAGGCGGCTACCCTTCCATAGCCGGTTCTCTCCCCTCCCCTTCCCCCCTCCCCCCCCTCCCTTGTTCCCTCTCACCTGCACGCGTTCCTCCCCTTCACCCAGCCTCCCGGGCTCCCTTCCTCCTGTACAGCACCATGCCCACGCGCTCTGCAGCATTTTTTACGGGCGATAGAGCTCACCATCCCCGCGCGTACCTACACCGCTCCACGCTACGCGGCCACGACGTCAGCGCACGTCACGTGACGCGAGTGTGGAGCGCGTTTTCCTCTTTTCTAGAGGCGGTAGGCCTCGTCCCTACATCGAGCTCATTCCGAGCTGCAGCAGCGCCACGAGCAGACGCCCACAGGCAGACGTGCACCAGGTACTTTCCTTGCTGCCCCTGCACTCCAGTTTAGCCGGCTTGATTCCAGCTTTTTCACTTACCCTTGCTGCTGTCACCCACCTCCTAGTCTTCCAGTGTGACAGATCTTACAGCACCAGCCCAGCCTGCATTACAGGTACCCCTGTCATACGCAGCATTCCGCTATTGTCACGCCCTTGTTTCCCCCCAACCCCTTCCCTTGCCCTTTTCCACCTGTTCGCCATGTTGAGACTCTGTTATCTACACCGGTGACCAGGCACTCCAATTTATCCTGTTACCCTGCACTTCCAATTAACATTGGCTTTACTCATTTGGGCAAGGTGTCCATTAAGCACTTTTCAATGATAGAATGACCCCCATTTTTCTCTTCCTCCTCCCCTACCTTCATGCTCTCTTTTCTGTTTCCCCCCCCCTTCCCCTTTTTGTATCCTTACAATACAGCTATTGCCCTGGTTTCACATCCCTGAAACCTTGATTGATTCCTTATGTTGAACAACGGTCCTGAAGAAGATGGTTCAAATCACTAGTAGCCATTGAAACCGGTCGACCCTACAGGTCATGAGGGCTCTCATGACCTACAGCAAATATCTCAATAGGAATGAACCAGATATTGCACGAACAACCTTTCCAGTACACCCCCAGATGCTATGAGGGTGCATTTTTAGAAGAGCTCTCTCCCATCTCTTGGCCCCTTGGCTAAAGAAGTCTCCCCTGTGTTTTAACCCTTGTGCATCTCCAAACGGTCAACACCTCTGTTTTTCTGTTACCCACGGGAACCATTAAAGAAACCACACAGAACACAGATAATGGACAACTACCCCGATCTACATCGGACCATCATCTCACAGTTCCAGAATCTAATCCCCAGTTCTGAACAGTGAAGCTCTTATCCCCTTTGGAGTTGCTACTTTTCCTGTAATACCATGCCCTTTTGAACTAGAAGTGACCTACCCTCTCTTGATTTTTTCAAGCATTAAAAATATTCTTTCCTACAAAACCGTTGCTTTTGTGCTACCATCCTTGATCTATATTTAACGGTTCAAAGGAATCCAACGGCTTGTCCGTGCTCTCCTTTTGTTGCTTTATCCCAACAACATACCCTGTTTGTTACTACACTTCTTCGCGCAACTGTCCAAGTTGCTGGGTTTGATTAACTCAAAATCAATAAGAGGAAGGTCATCCTTCCTCTTTCTAGCTGTTACTCAACACTACGGTGTGTCTCAGTGGTCTCATCAGGCCCCCCTTTTCCCCTCCCCCCTTTTCCCCTCACCTCTCTGTTCTTCTCCCAGCCCAATGGCTGATGGACATTTTCTGGCCTTTGCGGAAGAACTGGTCGATGGGATCCTTGCTAACCCCTCATTATTAGGTATTGACCTTACCCCACAGAACATTAGCAACAACGATGAATGGAATGAGATCGAAGCCTTGAGAAAGAAAATCATCCGCACGGAACTGCATGGAGCACTGATGACCGAATATCTAAGGGCACATGCAGCCCCAAATGGTCTCATCATCCGCATCGAACCTCGGATTTTTTTGGATAATTTACAGTTTAGAAAAGACTGGTCCTTTATTGCTAATAAATGTACACGTGACTGGCTGGTACTCATCATCAACACCGCTAAAACAATCACAGACAAACTAGTACGCGAATTGAACGAGAAAAGTGCCCTTTTGAAAACCAGAATAGCCATAGACACCTATACAGCCAAATTAAGTCTACTGGATACCACATTGAAAGACTTCAAGGACACCAACCTTAGCCGAAAGATCACAAAACTGAAAAAAGACCTCACAGCGTTCACACATGTGAAAGTGTACCCTTACGTAGGGGAAGAATATTTTTCGGAAGAGGCCAAACAATCCAGACGAGACGCTGCACAACTACGTTTCCAGACCCTCCAACGAAGTAACGCTAACCGGTCTTACAGCAGCTCGAGCAGCAACTCTAGCAATAGTTCGGGCAAGCAGCACTGGGACAAGAGGCGTGTACAATTCGGTGGTCACAATCAAGGAACCCCCCCTGCGGTTCCTTTTTTAGGCCCACGAGGAGGAGGCCAGCACCGGGCACGATGGCAGAACCACCCGCCGCCCACGATAATCACCCGCAGCAGAGGACAAGGCAACATACCAGCTCTGCTCCCTCATTGATTGTCAACCAGTCCACGCATGTACTGACCAGAGCAGAACAAGAAATTCTACAGAAGGGTCTTTCCTTCATCCCTACAGCACGGTATGACCCTTTTCAAACGCGTGTTGAATGTACACAATTGATGCGAAAAATAAGACTCAAACAGTACTTCAATAACGAGACTATTGCAGATACCGATGCTACGGGCCTACGCCCACCTTCTCAATTCTTCCCACCATACTGCACCAACACCCCAGAATCAATCACTTTCGAACAAGCACTCCTGAAGAAAATAGCAGAATTAGAGAAGACCATTCCATTTATCAACAACAACTGTACCAAACCTCAATTGACAGCCCTCTCTGATCTAGCTGGCAATCCAGATATCACCATCAAGCCGGCTGACAAAGGGGGAGCCATTGTCATCATGGACACCACCAACTATGTTAACATGGTTAACATTCTCTTGAGTGATAACATCAGTTACAAGAAACTCCGCATGGACCCCACACCTTCCCTCCAGGCAATAATAGCTCCCATCATCTATGAAGCAGAGGCCGAAGGCTACATCAGCAACCGTGAAGCTGCTTTCCTAACTCCACCCCACCCCCGCATTCCGGCTATGTATGCTTTACCCAAAATCCACAAGGGCATTGTGCCACCACCCGGACGCCCCATTGTGTCAGGCATTGGCTCTATTCTCGAACCACTATCACAATGTGTTGACTTTTTCATAAGGGACCAGATCCCGAAGATGACAAGCTACATAAAAGACTCCACCCAGATGCTAAACTTAATTGACTCCTTGCAGTATGATCCACAACAAGAGTGGCTAGTCACGATTGACATCGAGTCTCTGTACACTCGGATCCCTCAAAAAGAGACTTTGAATATGCTAAGCAGGTTACTACATTCTGGCATCGAGTTACATGGTGTGCCGCCAACCTTCATCCACCAATTGGCAGAGATTGCATTAACCAATAACTACTTTCTGTTTCAAAACACCTTTTACCAACAGACATCCGGCACTGCGATGGGAGCTACTTTTGCCCCCAGCCTAGCTAACTTATACGTCAACCTCTTTGAACAAGATCATATCTACTCAGCCACCAATCCCTTTGTCGTCAATCTGAGCATTTGGCGGAGATATATAGACGACATTTTCATAATTTTCAAAGGGACAGAATTGGACCTTGTGTCTTTCCATGCTTGGCTTAACTCTCTTAACCCACACCTTCAGTTCACATTGGAAAAAGACAAGCAATCCATACATTTTTTGGATCTCGCAATCTCAGCCAATAATGGGGGACTAATCTCAAGCGTGTACAAGAAATCTACTGATAGAAACTCTCTGTTATGCTACTCCAGTTACCACCCTAGAGCACTCAGAGACAACCTGCCTTTCGGACAATTCCTAAGATATCGCAGGCTGTGCACCCAGACCCCCACATATACCACACAGTCTAGCCTCCTAAGGGAACAATTGGCAGCGAGAGGATACCCAAAAAGAATCATCAGAGACACCTACAAAAGAGCCAGAAACATCCCGAGATCTGTAACCCTCCAACAACACTCGAAACCATCTAACACCACAGGAATCACAGCAGTGTTTAGTTATTCGCCTCTCCTCAACAAGATCAAGCAAGAAGTCAAGAAGCTATGGCCTATCCTGAACACAGGAGATAACACTATCTCCATACCCCGTTTCGCCCTCAAAAGACGGACTAACCTGCGGGATAAGGTAGTGAAAACACTAGTACATACTACTTTACCCACGGGACCCAGCCAACGTCCCCTTTGGGATACAGCACCAGCCAGAGGACACGTACCTTGCGGTAACTGCTCCATGTGCCCGCAGACATCTCGCACAACAGAGATAGACATAGGTTGGCATACACCTTGGAGGCAAATGACACTGACAAACTGCAATTCCAAAGGAGTGATCTATATGATCACATGCCCCTGCGCCCTTAGATACATTGGTATGACTACCAGGGCAGTTCGGATTCGCATGGTGGAACATAGGTCATGTATACGTACCAACAAACTGACTGCTCCCCTAGTCCAACATTTTGCAGCCGAAGGACACACAGCAGACTCATTCAAATGGACCATCATAGAAAGGGTCACACCCCCTGCAAGAGGGGGTAATTACAACAACATACTCTTTAGAAGAGAACAGCAGTGGATTTTCAAACTTAACACATGCTCTAAAGGGCTTAATGAGAACATTCAGTGGCATGACCTAGCAGTGCTACCATAGATTGCCGGTTAGTACAGGCCTTGCCCAGCAGATTTTGCCCTGGATCTGAGGGACCGCCTGTGTGCCCTCCCTGGCTCCTTTCGATCCCTCCTTCTCCCGATCCACACTTCTGAGGATCCTCCCCGCACGGCTTTCCTCCTACCCTGACTTTGCAATTTGCGGCCGCACCGAGGCGGCTACCCTTCCATAGCCGGTTCTCTCCCCTCCCCTTCCCCCCTCCCCCCCCTCCCTTGTTCCCTCTCACCTGCACGCGTTCCTCCCCTTCACCCAGCCTCCCGGGCTCCCTTCCTCCTGTACAGCACCATGCCCACGCGCTCTGCGGCATTTTTTACGGGCGATAGAGCTCACCATCCCCGCGCGTACCTACACCGCTCCACGCTACGCGGCCACGACGTCAGCGCACGTCACGTGACGCGAGTGTGGAGCGCGTTTTCCTCTTTTCTAGAGGCGGTAGGCCTCGTCCCTACATCGAGCTCATTCCGAGCTGCAGCAGCGCCACGAGCAGACGCCCACAGGCAGACGTGCACCAGGTACTTTCCTTGCTGCCCCTGCACTCCAGTTTAGCCGGCTTGATTCCAGCTTTTTCACTTACCCTTGCTGCTGTCACCCACCTCCTAGTCTTCCAGTGTGACAGATCTTACAGCACCAGCCCAGCCTGCATTACAGGTACCCCTGTCATACGCAGCATTCCGCTATTGTCACGCCCTTGTTTCCCCCCAACCCCTTCCCTTGCCCTTTTCCACCTGTTCGCCATGTTGAGACTCTGTTATCTACACCGGTGACCAGGCACTCCAATTTATCCTGTTACCCTGCACTTCCAATTAACATTGGCTTTACTCATTTGGGCAAGGTGTCCATTAAGCACTTTTCAATGATAGAATGACCCCCATTTTTCTCTTCCTCCTCCCCTACCTTCATGCTCTCTTTTCTGTTTCCCCCCCCCCCTTCCCCTTTTTGTATCCTTACAATACAGCTATTGCCCTGGTTTCACATCCCTGAAACCTTGATTGATTCCTTATGTTGAACAACGGTCCTGAAGAAGATGGTTCAAATCACTAGTAGCCATTGAAACCGGTCGACCCTACAGGTCATGAGGGCTCTCATGACCTACAGCAAATATCTCAATAGGAATGAACCAGATATTGCACGAACAACCTTTCCAGTACACCCCCAGATGCTATGAGGGTGCATTTTTAGAAGAGCTCTCTCCCATCTCTTGGCCCCTTGGCTAAAGAAGTCTCCCCTGTGTTTTAACCCTTGTGCATCTCCAAACGGTCAACACCTCTGTTTTTCTGTTACCCACGGGAACCATTAAAGAAACCACACAGAACACAGATAATGGACAACTACCCCGATCTACATCGGACCATCATCTCACAGTTCCAGAATCTAATCCCCAGTTCTGAACAGTGAAGCTCTTATCCCCTTTGGAGTTGCTACTTTTCCTGTAATACCATGCCCTTTTGAACTAGAAGTGACCTACCCTCTCTTGATTTTTTCAAGCATTAAAAATATTCTTTCCTACAAAACCGTTGCTTTTGTGCTACCATCCTTGATCTATATTTAACGGTTCAAAGGAATCCAACGGCTTGTCCGTGCTCTCCTTTTGTTGCTTTATCCCAACAACATACCCTGTTTGTTACTACACTTCTTCGTGCAACTGTCCAAGTTGCTGGGTTTGATTAACTCAAAATCAATAAGAGGAAGGTCATCCTTCCTCTTTCTAGCTGTTACTCAACACTACGGTGTGTCTCAGTGGTCTCATCAGGCCCCCCTTTTCCCCTCCCCCCTTTTCCCCTCACCTCTCTGTTCTTCTCCCAGCCCAATGGCTGATGGACATTTTCTGGCCTTTGCGGAAGAACTGGTCGATGGGATCCTTGCTAACCCCTCATTATTAGGTATTGACCTTACCCCACAGAACATTAGCAACAACGATGAATGGAATGAGATCGAAGCCTTGAGAAAGAAAATCATCCGCACGGAACTGCATGGAGCACTGATGACCGAATATCTAAGGGCACATGCAGCCCCAAATGGTCTCATCATCCGCATCGAACCTCGGATTTTTTTGGATAATTTACAGTTTAGAAAAGACTGGTCCTTTATTGCTAATAAATGTACACGTGACTGGCTGGTACTCATCATCAACACCGCTAAAACAATCACAGACAAACTAGTACGCGAATTGAACGAGAAAAGTGCCCTTTTGAAAACCAGAATAGCCATAGACACCTATACAGCCAAATTAAGTCTACTGGATACCACATTGAAAGACTTCAAGGACACCAACCTTAGCCGAAAGATCACAAAACTGAAAAAAGACCTCACAGCGTTCACACATGTGAAAGTGTACCCTTACGTAGGGGAAGAATATTTTTCGGAAGAGGCCAAACAATCCAGACGAGACGCTGCACAACTACGTTTCCAGACCCTCCAACGAAGTAACGCTAACCGGTCTTACAGCAGCTCGAGCAGCAACTCTAGCAATAGTTCGGGCAAGCAGCACTGGGACAAGAGGCGTGTACAATTCGGTGGTCACAATCAAGGAACCCCCCCTGCGGTTCCTTTTTTAGGCCCACGAGGAGGAGGCCAGCACCGGGCACGATGGCAGAACCACCCGCCGCCCACGATAATCACCCGCAGCAGAGGACAAGGCAACATACCAGCTCTGCTCCCTCATTGATTGTCAACCAGTCCACGCATGTACTGACCAGAGCAGAACAAGAAATTCTACAGAAGGGTCTTTCCTTCATCCCTACAGCACGGTATGACCCTTTTCAAACGCGTGTTGAATGTACACAATTGATGCGAAAAATAAGACTCAAACAGTACTTCAATAACGAGACTATTGCAGATACCGATGCTACGGGCCTACGCCCACCTTCTCAATTCTTCCCACCATACTGCACCAACACCCCAGAATCAATCACTTTCGAACAAGCACTCCTGAAGAAAATAGCAGAATTAGAGAAGACCATTCCATTTATCAACAACAACTGTACCAAACCTCAATTGACAGCCCTCTCTGATCTAGCTGGCAATCCAGATATCACCATCAAGCCGGCTGACAAAGGGGGAGCCATTGTCATCATGGACACCACCAACTATGTTAACATGGTTAACATTCTCTTGAGTGATAACATCAGTTACAAGAAACTCCGCATGGACCCCACACCTTCCCTCCAGGCAATAATAGCTCCCATCATCTATGAAGCAGAGGCCGAAGGCTACATCAGCAACCGTGAAGCTGCTTTCCTAACTCCACCCCACCCCCGCATTCCGGCTATGTATGCTTTACCCAAAATCCACAAGGGCATTGTGCCACCACCCGGACGCCCCATTGTGTCAGGCATTGGCTCTATTCTCGAACCACTATCACAATTTGTTGACTTTTTCATAAGGGACCAGATCCCGAAGATGACAAGCTACATAAAAGACTCCACCCAGATGCTAAACTTAATTGACTCCTTGCAGTATGATCCACAACAAGAGTGGCTAGTCACGATTGACATCGAGTCTCTGTACACTCGGATCCCTCAAAAAGAGACTTTGAATATGCTAAGCAGGTTACTACATTCTGGCATCGAGTTACATGGTGTGCCGCCAACCTTCATCCACCAATTGGCAGAGATTGCATTAACCAATAACTACTTTCTGTTTCAAAACACCTTTTACCAACAGACATCCGGCACTGCGATGGGAGCTACTTTTGCCCCCAGCCTAGCTAACTTATACGTCAACCTCTTTGAACAAGATCATATCTACTCAGCCACCAATCCCTTTGTCGTCAATCTGAGCATTTGGCGGAGATATATAGACGACATTTTCATAATTTTCAAAGGGACAGAATTGGACCTTGTGTCTTTCCATGCTTGGCTTAACTCTCTTAACCCACACCTTCAGTTCACATTGGAAAAAGACAAGCAATCCATACATTTTTTGGATCTCGCAATCTCAGCCAATAATGGGGGACTAATCTCAAGCGTGTACAAGAAATCTACTGATAGAAACTCTCTGTTATGCTACTCCAGTTACCACCCTAGAGCACTCAGAGACAACCTGCCTTTCGGACAATTCCTAAGATATCGCAGGCTGTGCACCCAGACCCCCACATATACCACACAGTCTAGCCTCCTAAGGGAACAATTGGCAGCGAGAGGATACCCAAAAAGAATCATCAGAGACACCTACAAAAGAGCCAGAAACATCCCGAGATCTGTAACCCTCCAACAACACTCGAAACCATCTAACACCACAGGAATCACAGCAGTGTTTAGTTATTCGCCTCTCCTCAACAAGATCAAGCAAGAAGTCAAGAAGCTATGGCCTATCCTGAACACAGGAGATACCACTATCTCCATACCCCGTTTCGCCCTCAAAAGACGGACTAACCTGCGGGATAAGGTAGTGAAAACACTAGTACATACTACTTTACCCACGGGACCCAGCCAACGTCCCCTTTGGGATACAGCACCAGCCAGAGGACACGTACCTTGCGGTAACTGCTCCATGTGCCCGCAGACATCTCGCACAACAGAGATAGACATAGGTTGGCATACACCTTGGAGGCAAATGACACTGACAAACTGCAATTCCAAAGGAGTGATCTATATGATCACATGCCCCTGCGCCCTTAGATACATTGGTATGACTACCAGGGCAGTTCGGATTCGCATGGTGGAACATAGGTCATGTATACGTACCAACAAACTGACTGCTCCCCTAGTCCAACATTTTGCAGCCGAAGGACACACAGCAGACTCATTCAAATGGACCATCATAGAAAGGGTCACACCCCCTGCAAGAGGGGGTAATTACAACAACATACTCTTTAGAAGAGAACAGCAGTGGATTTTCAAACTTAACACATGCTCTAAAGGGCTTAATGAGAACATTCAGTGGCATGACCTAGCAGTGCTACCATAGATTGCCGGTTAGTACAGGCCTTGCCCAGCAGATTTTGCCCTGGATCTGAGGGACCGCCTGTGTGCCCTCCCTGGCTCCTTTCGATCCCTCCTTCTCCCGATCCACACTTCTGAGGATCCTCCCCGCACGGCTTTCCTCCTACCCTGACTTTGCAATTTGCGGCCGCTCCGAGGCGGCTACCCTTCCATAGCCGGTTCTCTCCCCTCCCCTTCCCCCCTCCCCCCCCCTCCCTTGTTCCCTCTCACCTGCACGCGTTCCTCCCCTTCACCCAGCCTCCCGGGCTCCCTTCCTCCTGTACAGCACCATGCCCACGCGCTCTGCGGCATTTTTTACGGGCGATAGAGCTCACCCTCCCCGCGCGTACCTACACCGCTCCACGCTACGCGGCCACGACGTCAGCGCACGTCACGTGACGCGAGTGTGGAGCGCGTTTTCCTCTTTTCTAGAGGCGGTAGGCCTCGTCCCTACATCGAGCTCATTCCGAGCTGCAGCAGCGCCACGAGCAGACGCCCACAGGCAGACGTGCACCAGGTACTTTCCTTGCTGCCCCTGCACTCCAGTTTAGCCGGCTTGATTCCAGCTTTTTCACTTACCCTTGCTGCTGTCACCCACCTCCTAGTCTTCCAGTGTGACAGATCTTACAGCACCAGCCCAGCCTGCATTACAGGTACCCCTGTCATACGCAGCATTCCGCTATTGTCACGCCCTTGTTTCCCCCCACCCCCTTCCCTTGCCCTTTTCCACCTGTTCGCCATGTTGAGACTCTGTTATTTACACCGGTGACCAGGCACTCCAATTTATCCTGTTACCCTGCACTTCCAATTAACATTGGCTTTACTCATTTGGGCAAGGTGTCCATTAAGCACTTTTCAATGATAGAATGACCCCCATTTTTCTCTTCCTCCTCCCCTACCTTCATGCTCTCTTTTCTGTTTCCCCCCCCCCCTTCCCCTTTTTGTATCCTTACAATACAGCTATTGCCCTGGTTTCACATCCCTGAAACCTTGATTGATTCCTTATGTTGAACAACGGTCCTGAAGAAGATGGTTCAAATCACTAGTAGCCATTGAAACCGGTCGACCCTACAGGTCATGAGGGCTCTCATGACCTACAGCAAATATCTCAATAGGAATGAACCAGATATTGCACGAACAACCTTTCCAGTACACCCCCAGATGCTATGAGGGTGCATTTTTAGAAGAGCTCTCTCCCATCTCTTGGCCCCTTGGCTAAAGAAGTCTCCCCTGTGTTTTAACCCTTGTGCATCTCCAAACGGTCAACACCTCTGTTTTTCTGTTACCCACGGGAACCATTAAAGAAACCACACAGAACACAGATAATGGACAACTACCCCGATCTACATCGGACCATCATCTCACAGTTCCAGAATCTAATCCCCAGTTCTGAACAGTGAAGCTCTTATCCCCTTTGGAGTTGCTACTTTTCCTGTAATACCATGCCCTTTTGAACTAGAAGTGACCTACCCTCTCTTGATTTTTTCAAGCATTAAAAATATTCTTTCCTACAAAACCGTTGCTTTTGTGCTACCATCCTTGATCTATATTTAACGGTTCAAAGGAATCCAACGGCTTGTCCGTGCTCTCCTTTTGTTGCTTTATCCCAACAACATACCCTGTTTGTTACTACAAATAGGTGGTATTTGAACCCAGCTCTCATGACTGTTCCTCGTTTGGTGGGAAATATTGTGTACATTTTACTAATCTAACGCTGTAGGAGTGAAGTATGAAGATGCATATGTGAGCTTTAAACCATCACCATATGTCACCTTGATCATGGGCATGACAGTTTACCTTTAGTGAGATACATTGGAGAGGTGCAGTTACATTTTCATTAGGCTTATACACAATAGAGGTAAAAGACATTAATCAGCTGTCACTAAATGAAACAACCGGTCACACATTGGGGCATTGGGAACATCATATGTCAGACGATATTACAACTGTCAAGGACAGGTACTGTGATGCCTTAAGAGCAGACAGGAGGATCCGGGTTTGAATTTGCTCCAGTGCATGTCATGAGATGATTTGAACTCTAACTCTTTGCAGTCTTCCTTCAGCCCTTGCATTTCCTGTGTACAGCTGAAGAGAGTTGTATCCCAAAACAGTTGGCAAGTGCTGAGAAAAAAGAAAGTGTAATTGGGGTCAGTAGTTTGTCTCACCTGTTCCCTTGCACAAAATTGAGCCTACTAGAAATGTGCGAATAATTTGTCTCATGTGCTGAGGCCTTTGGTGGGGGCACCATATTGCAGCACACCTCAGGCATCCCCCTGCCGCACAAAATTTGGCAATTTTGTTCAGCTTTAGTAGCCAATTACAGTATGGCTGAGGTGGCGACACATACTTTTTGTTCACCCCCCGCTCTTGCAGCAAAGATGCACCTTCATTGGTCTTTAATCAAGCCCCCTTGCATTGATGTTAGTAATGACCGTTTAATGTGCCCCCATTGTGTAGTTAGTGGATGATTGTGTGCTAACTACAAAAGACTTTGCCCCTCCATTCTGGCACCTGCTGCTGCCATGCATGTGTAAGATGAAGCTTTACTTGGTTACTTGGATGAAGCATGTAACATGCTCAGTACAAAGCTAGCCTTATTCGGCAATAATAGACTAGGTGAGTAGACTTTAGAGCACCAAGCTACAGACTAAGCTAAGATAGCAAAGATGTAATTTAGTGCATCTTGTCCTTGAGTCAATGTACAAAGTGCTTGCTTGCGTACATTTGAAATGTCATTAGACTCCAAGGCATTGTTATGAAAACTTTATGAAGATGAGCAGGAGTTAGTTGAGAATGTTGGCTTACATCACAGAACATGAAGAAAGATTTAATGCCCCAAAACATATATTGGGCATTGACGGATGCTCTGCCCAATGAGTGACATGTAAGTTATTTATGGAGAATTCCCATTTGAGCAATATATAAACCTGTTAGGGGAAATTCTCAGAAATGTGCTAATTCCCTTCAACCATAGAGACCCCCAGTCAAGACAGGTATGGCACATCATAAGCAGAGGTAAACAGAAATCACAGTATCACAATCAGGCAATACATCATGCATCATAGATAGCAGTTCTGAGCGGGGGGGAGGATTGACCACACGAAAAGTCACAAGGTGCCCCTTATTCAAGGTGATGTGGCAGGCAGACCCGGCGGAGGGGTGGAGCTCCACTCAATCTCATCTCTATTGTTTAGGTAGCTGCAAAATTCAGTCCACACATTCTTTGGGCGAGATGTAATAGGCAGGGATCCAATGTACCCCTCCTCGCACCGTTGTACCCAAGTAAGGGCTCTCAGCCACATCCCAAGGGTGGGGGGGAGAGCGGCGCTTCCAGCCTTGTAATATACATTTCTTAGCAACAATAGCACTCACATTTAAGAATTTTGTCATTTTCTTTGCATTTTCTCCGGACCACACTCCAAACAGTAGGGCTAATGGGTCAAGGTCCACTGGGCACCCAATTATTTCTGAGAGCGCATTCGTGACTTCACGCCAGAACGCATTCAGCGCCGGACAAGACCAAAACATGTGCATATGATCTGCCTCTTCAGCATTACATTTCGGGCATGTGTGGGTCGGGGTGTGAGTAAATTTCGTCATTCTGTGCGGTGTATAGTAAAGCCTATTAAGGAGTTTGTATTGTATACAACGTAATCTGGCGCTAAGGGAGACTTTACGGGTATGTGCACACATTTTGCTCCACAGCCCCTCATCGATTTCGAGCCCCCCCGCCCAAGCCTCCCGTGGTTTGAGGGACGTATTTTCACGTTTTTCCAGTTGCATTTTATACAAAGAGGATATTATGCCCCTGCCCCCTGTGGAGTTTGCTATGTATTGGAGTTCAGGTGAGTCTGTGGGCTCGTCTGGGTATGAGGGCCACAGTGCATGGACTGCCGCTCTCAGTCTATAGTATTGGAGTAGCTCGAGCCCTGAGTTGGTATGTCCGGGCCGCCACATTAGGGGGGTGATGAATTTGCCGTCAGGGTATAAATCAGTTAATGCTCGGTATCCCAACGTCTCCCAATGTCGCATGAAATGTTGGTCCTGCGTGGGGGAAAGTCCAGGAAATTGTTGTAACGGAAGCCATTTGTAGTACGGGCGAGGTTCATGTTTCGGGTTTAGAATCTGAGTCCATGCTCTAATAGTGGTGGCCACAGGGTCTGCTGGAGCATCTGTCTGATATGTGTGATGTAATAGCAGGGCCATTATGTTGGTTCCATCGCTTGCCAGTTTTTCTAATTTAACATGCGGGGGCAGGTTTAAATGTGCGTACCAGTGTGTGGCGTGTTGGGCCTGCGCCGCGATCCAGTACAGGGTTAGGTCTGGAGCTATAAAGCCTCCTTTTTCATAGGATGGGGTCATGTGTTGCCATTTCTTGCGGACAGCCCCGGAATGCCAGAGGAATCGGGCACACCCCGAATGGAGCCTCTTGAAGTACTGCTTCCCAGGCCACACCGGAACGTTGGCAAAAATATAGAGAAGCTTGGGGACCGCAATCATCTTTAATAGGGACAGTCTGCCCGCCAGGGACACCGGGAGACTGCGCCATTTCACTATCTTGGATTCAATGAGTAGTGCTGTCCTCCCATAGTTCTCTGCCAGAAGGGAGGCTTTGGAAAGTGACACTTGCACTCCAAGGTACTTGATACCCCCTGGGGACCATCGTAGGGGTAATTCGCATGACGGTTGCTGGGTCGCCGCAGTGAGAGGGAATATTTCAGATTTTGAATAGTTGATGGTAAAGCCTGAATACGTGCCTATTTTTGTTATGTCTCGGATGATCAGGTCCAGGTACGTGGAGGGGTTTCTAATGTATAGTAGTACATCATCAGCATACAATGAAATGATCTCCGGTGTGTCCTGTAAGTGAATGCCTTTGCGGGTATGTTTGTCCCTGACGTGGTCTGCCATGGGTTCAATGGCGAGCGCAAAGAGAATGGGGAAAAATGGGCATCCCTGGAGGGTGCCTCTGTGCAGCACAAAGGGAGAGGAGATGTTGGAGTTGACCAGCACCCTGGCCATCGGGCCTGTATACAGCAGTTTTATATAGGAGATCATTCTTGGCCCTATCCCCATTTTCTCCAGTACAGCCCATGAGTATCGCCATGAGACCATATCGAATGCCTTCTGGGCGTCCAGCGTGACCGCCACTGCGTCCGCCATTGGGTCAATTCTGGATATTACATTAAATAACCGACGGATATTGAGGGCTGTAGAGCGGCCAGGAACAAAAATGCTTTGGTCTGCATGGACCAGGTGGGGCATGAGTGGAAGGAACCTATTCCCGATGATTTTAGCAAAGATTTTCATGTCCGTGTTGATAAGTGATAATGGCCTCTAGGAACCAAGGCATTCGGGGGGTTTCCCTGGCTTGGGGAGGACGGTGTTTAGGGCTTCCCTTAGGGAGGGGGGAGGGTGGCTAATTGAAGTGCCTCGGTCCACACCCGGTATAATATGGGAGCTAGAATGGCTGCGTGTTCCCTGTAGAAATCGGACGTGAGCCCATCAGGTCCCGGGGCCTTATTCTTCGGAAGGTCGGAGATTACCTGAAATATCTCTTCCAGGGTGAACGGGACTTCAAGTTGTTCCCTGGTGGTTTGGGAGATGAGGGTCAAAGGGATGCATTCTAATAGGTCATCTATGTCCTGGGTATTATGTTCTGGCTGGGGGCTGTAAAGATTGGAATAGAAGTTAGCAAAGGTGTCAATGATGGCCGAATCTGACCAATGTCGTAGGCCCTGTTTGTCTAAGATGCTATCTATTCGGGACCTGCCGCTCTCCATTCGCACCAGTTTAGCTAGGGTCCTACCAGGTCTGTCGCCCTCACTATACCTTCGGGCAGCCACTGGGCACACTAAATATCGCACCTCGCTCAGGGCGTGGGACTCGAAAAGTTCCAGTTCCGTTCTGATTTTTCCAGGGGTTGCCGGGGCTGGGGCAGAGGCATGCTCCTGTTACAGATTTTTAAGCTTTATTTCAGACCTATTCAGGGCCTGCCTAATGGCTTTAAGGACCCCCGCCTCCCTAGAGATGCACATCCCCCTGATATAGTCTTTAAACGCCTCCCAACGGGTCCCCTGGGATGTGTCTGGCGTGTTGTTGCTCTCAAAGAAGGTATTTATGTCCAATAAAATATCCGTTTTAAAGACAATGTCGGATAAAGCCTCTGATTTAAAGCACCAGGCGGGGCGGGCAGCTAGAGAATTACCCAATTGAAGCTGCAGTAGAACAGCGGAATGGTCTGATAGGGTGCGTGCGAGTATCCTGATGTCCGCCACCCTGCCCACCATACAACCTGACAGTAGGAATGAGTCTATTCTGGAGGAGCTGTTGTGTACTGTGGAATAGACATTGTAATCTCTTTCATGGGGATGGAGCGTTCTCCACACATCATGTAGATGGAGGGAGTTCATTTGTGTAAGGAGATGTTTGGTGAATCGGGTCGTGACCCTTCGGGTCGTGGTTGTTCTGTCTAGGACATTATCGAGTATAAGATTCATGTCTCCCGCCCATATGATAGGAACTTCCACATATCGTGCAAGGATGGCGATCACAGCGTTTATGAATTCCGGGGAATCAGTGTTGGGCCCATATGTATTCACGAGCAGGCATCCCTCATTTGCCAGAGTGCAGTGGAGAATTACATATCTGCCCTCTGTGTTGATGTGGGATGTGTGGAGCTTGAATTTTACTGATTTGTGGATGAGAGTCAAAACTCCTCTGGATTGAGTGGAGAATTTGGTATAGAAACTATTGGAGCCCCATGACGGTGCAAGGTTGGAAGCTAGGAGCTTCAGAGCATGTGTCTCCTGCAGAAGGAGCACCTTGACCCCATGTCTCTGTGCATACGCAGTGATCCTGCGGGATTTAGTAAAGTTTGTCAATCCACGAACATTCCATGTCATCATTTTAATAGCCATGCTACCCTTTTATGGAACATCCCAACTAGTGAATCTGTCTTTGCTCACCCTCTTGTATGTAGCGGTGGCGTGGGTACGCCTTCTTTCAAAACCCGTCGTACTTTTCCTGCCGATTTTTTGATAACATTCCCCCATTTCACCACCCCCCGCCCTCACCGCACAAAACAAACTAACAGTGCAAAGGTACCCACCTTTGGATGGCCAACTGCATGCCCAGGCCAACTCGGCAACGCCTGACCGATAGCCCAACTGGGGCTCAAACATAAACACTTTGCCTTAGATGGCATTGCAGCTGCAGTGGGGGCTACCGCTGCCGATGACCCACATCAATAAACACATTATGATGACACATCATTTAACTTTAAACAGCTTATAGAATTCAAGGTTACACAGAGGCAGATTTGTTCTTAGACAATGAAAACTGAGTAAACATTAGCATAGTACAGTATGCAATATTAAGGCTAAGGTAGCACGATACGGGCCCAGTGTGTGCCATTTTGGTCGAACAGTTTAGGGACGTACCCCCCTTCAAAGGAACATGTTTAAACATAAATGTTGGGGCTGCATTGGCCCAGGGTAGCATAGAGGAGGGGGTCAGCTCACCCCCAATGTAGGCTGACTCAAGATAGGGCACCACTGCTGAGGCCGTAGGCAGGGCCATGGGACCCTGGCCTCAATCATCATTCATTGATTCTTCTGCGGGGTCCACTAGTGGAATATGTGCCTCAATGAATTTGATCCCTTCATCTGGGACTGTAAAGAAGTACAACTTGTTGTGATGCATGAATTTTAGGCGAGCCAGGAAGAGCATCGCATACTCAATCTTCCTTTCTCTCAGCAATTTTTTAACACCTCCAAATTGGCGTCGCTCCATCTGCACCCCTACAGAAAAGTCAGGGAAAATCCTAATGATTTGGGAGTCCAACCGTAGTTCCCCTTTCTCTCTGGCTAGGCGGAAGATATGATCTCTGTCCTTGTAGCTTAACAGTTTAGCGATTATTGGTCTGGGGAAGTCACCTGGTTTAGGCCGGGGTGCCAGAGAGCGGTGTGCCCTTTCCACGGTGAAGAACAGCAACAGCTCAGGGTTATCAAGGAGGTCTTTGAGGAGTTGTTCAACTGCGAGTTCCATGCGACCCTTTAGAGCAGATTCAGGAACCCTCACAATGCAGATGTTGTTCCTTCGCGACCTCGATTCGAGGTCGTCGCACTTAGCTTTGGTCTGTTTCATTTCACGGGCGAGCTCTGTGACCGTGCCTTGCAAAGTTGAACAGTGTCCTCGTTTGTTCCAATCCTTTACTCTGCCTCTGTAATTCTGGCACCATGTTGGTCCAATTTGGCTTTAAGGGAGGCTACATTTGCATTAATATCGTCCATTTTCTCGTGGAAGGCTGCAAAGTTTTTGACCATGGACTCCATCACTGTGGTCAGTGCTGCCTGGGGGGGTTCCGGCAGGGGATCGCCGTCCTCATGCACCATGGAAGAGGACG
The DNA here is from genome assembly GCF_040938575.1 of Ambystoma mexicanum. Taxonomy (NCBI): domain Eukaryota; kingdom Metazoa; phylum Chordata; class Amphibia; order Caudata; family Ambystomatidae; genus Ambystoma; species Ambystoma mexicanum. The sequence goes on along the minus strand of NC_090935.1, from coordinate 134,541,769 downwards.
ATTGGTCCGCCCTTGGCGCCGCCTTACTGAACTTGTCCATGGCTCCCATCTTGCTAGATCCCTGTGATCTGTTAGTCATTGCTGTGGTAAGGAGCAGCTTCTATTTAAACACGTGCGGTGGTGACCATAAACCGGGTTCTTGTATTATGGGTGGAAACTGGACAGCGATTCTGGCATGCAGTAAATCCGTGCCTGGTGTATAAGTGAGTACCCCAGCAAGTCTGGAATGGCCAGCTCGAGGTCAGGCAGTGGTGGTTCACCCTAGCTAAAGAGTGGTCCAGAGGTCTGTATACTGGTGGGCACAGGTGGTCCGTGACAGCCGTAGATACAATGGTAAAGCGATATGGTGGAGCCAGCCAGCTTCCTATATGGCCAGTGTCTTTCTGAGTTGTACGGCAGCGCTCTAGGTGGACGCCGGTGATAAGGTGAGCATGAGGAGGTTTGCCAGAGCAAAAACGCTTTATTGTTCCAGACTGCGAGCGCAAGTGGAGCGGCGTGCCTCCACCTCCCTCAGTGCACCCTGCAGTCACAGTTCCCCTATGGCAGCTGCCCAGCAGGCAGAGAAGATAGGATATCTGATGAGGGGGTCAGCTACATGAAGCAGCGTGTGGATATGAAACCGGTTGGACCAGCTGTTTGCAATGATTGCAGCACCTTCCCTGGGTTATGTTTGGCCTCCCGCCCTGCTGAGCACAGGAACAGCCAGTGATGTGTGAGGAGGAGAACCAGAGAACTGCCTTTCAGCGGCGTCGGCTGCCGTTATTGACAACGCCGGGGTCGGGGCACAGTGTTCATCTGTGTGTGCCTCCAGGGCCAGGGCCAGCCACCAGGGAGCAACGCCGCACCGGCGGAAGACGGCAGTCAATGTCGGATGAGGGCCGAGTCGAAACAAGGGTCACAGCGGGAACGAAAACACAGGTGCCGCAGGGTCAAGAGAGAGGGAGGAGGGCGGCCGCCGCCACCCAGCTGAAGGGGCGAGCTCCAGTTAGGCAGCCATGGGGGGGCCGGTCGCCCTTCAACGTACCCCCTAGTTGGCACCTACCTTTGCCGCCCGACATCGGCAGCCCCACGGTGGAGGATCAGAGGAACCCTGGCACCGCAGCCGGGCGACACCGCAGTCACGCGCCTCCGGTAGCAGCGCCGCACCAGCAGTCCGTCAGGGCCACCAAGAGGGACCGGCCCAGCGTGGCACCAGCACCCAACCAGCGGCAATGCGACACCGCTCCTCAAGTCCGCGGAAGCGGGCCCAGTGGGTATGATGCCCGGCCAGCGCGGCCAGCCGCCACAGCCGGCTGTATCTCAGCCGCAGTTGCACCGCAGATGATGGTGTTTGCACGGTGTGCGCCCCGACAACAGGGGACCAGTATAGTTGGGGTTGCAGAGGCCGAAATGTCCGGATTCCGTCGTTGTCGTCTGACGGTGATCCCTGGGTCTTGGAGCTCAAGAGCTAAGCGGCAATCTTGTTGGCCACTCGACAGCACCTCCCCTGGACGTTTAATTTCTAACCTGGAGAGAGTGAGACCTTTTTTCCACTCTCTCATGTATTTTTCTGTGATTTGGACACTGTGTTTGTTTTGACTTTGGAGTCTGACAAACTCCATAGGCATCATCTTTACATTGTGACAAACAGCACCTTCGTTGTAGTGACACAGGGAATTGTCTTAGATTTCCTAAAGGTTTAAATACCTTCCCTTGGTGAAACTACTGTTTCCAAGAGCAGTAACGTGAAATTTACTTTACTTACATTTTGTAACTTTCTAGACCCACCACACACTTTCTTACCATAGGCTGCTGGAGGGGTTACTTAGTATTCCCTTTGTCCAGTTTCTCATGTACCATTTTTATGTTACCCTTTCTACAATTAATGGCTGGTGGCAGTGGTATACTTTTTCCTACCATTGTGTGTTTTTACCACAGTCTGCAATTGCCATTTTGTCAAAATTGCCTGGTCTTCTTTTTTCAGCATTTCTTGTTGGAAAAGTCCTTCCTGAGATTCACTATGTGCGCCAAACCAGGTTTGGTCCCTTTGTTCTTTTTGTCTTAGGCAGGATTCACTGGTGAAGCCCACCTCTGGCTCCAGCGTGTCTGGCAGGGCAGTAAGTGAGGGAGGTGCCCGAAATCCTGTTGCTTAATCCCCTTTGTAACAGGAATGCACCCAGAGGTGATTGGCTGGCTGGCTGTCCTTGGATGATAGCCACCCTGCCGTGTGAGTGACAGCTAGGCTGCGAATGAAAGGGAGAAACTTGCATAAAAGGTGAGGCTTTTTTCTTGGAAGGTAGAGTGGACCACTGAACAAAGGAATCCGAAGAAGAACTTGGAATAGACGCTTGCTGCAACTCCTGTACTGTTGGTTTGCCCGGTGAAGATCCGCTGCATTGCTGAATCTCTGAATTTGCCTCAACTAGAGAATCCCTGAAACAGACTACTTCTCCCCTTGGTTTGGTGGGAGCGATCGTCCCCAAAGCTAACTCGTCTGGACATCCTCTCGGAGCTGGCTGTACCTCCATTGCGGCTGCAGGAACCGATTTCCAGGGAGAGGAACACCAAAAACGAGTGTCTCTTTGTTAAGTCAGACCCGAGCTCAAGGAAGCTCTTACGGACTCCCATGAAGCAGGACTGACCAAGCCTGAGACACCTCAACAGAGTGCTAGGCCCCAGATGAGAGAAAAGTCCATAAAGGTATCCAAGAACCACAGTGTTGCTCTTTTTGAGAGCCGCAAGGAGCTGAAACCGCGAAGTGCCGCTGATCTGAAGTTTGCCCATTGCTGCCGCAGACCTCCAATTAGTAGCGCAGGAGTCCTCAGATGTCCGCCCTCTTGTCCCCATGACTGAGGCCCAGGAATTACAGGAACTGCAGATCTACACAGGAACAGAAGCCAGCTAGAACCAATTTCTCCAAACCAAAGGTACTGTAAAACTAAGGGGTTGCTTACCTCTTGTTGTGTAGCCTTGCTAGCTCTCAGTTGAGACTTGTCTTGGTTGGTTTTGTAGAGTTGCTTGAAGATTTTCCCCTCACAAGCCTCCCAGCTTGTGGCCTTACCGTGATTTCATTTTCTACAAAGAGTTCTAAAACATTGTGCAAGACCTTTACTTACCTACCAGAAGTGCTTCAGTTCACCTAGACTTTTGCTCAATTTACATTGGGTGGCCTGGCTCCCTGAAAGACTCTTCTCACTTCTGACTTTGTGCTTTAACTATTTCCCAGGAAAGGGTTAATTTACTTTGCATTGGAGGGTTCAAAACGTACTTACCCGTTTAAGAATATTTGTTAACTATTGTTTTATTCCCTCCTCTTTTCCTTTTGACACTAAACTCAGTATTGCTCTAAATGTACCAGTGATATATCCATGTCCACAGTGTCCTAGTTATTTAAGTCACCTCAGGGTGTAGGAGGTGTCTGTGGGCCATCCCAAATGGGTATCTACTGATTTATTGAAAGTGAGTGTGTGTCATTTTGAAGTATATTTTTGTGTTACATATTTTTGCTCCCTTCTAAATAAGGCTTATTCAACTGACTGTTACATTAATAAATAATTGTTTAATCAAGAAACCATGAGGGTAAGTGTTTATTCGGATACATGTCACTGTGAATCTCTGGGAAATAACCCTACAGCTCACATTGACCCCTCTTGAGGAAAGCCTGGCTGCTCAGTCACTCTACCAACTAGTGTAGGACATAAATATACCAAAGGTTGGGTTAACTATTGCCAAGTGGACAAGGCTGGTGCAGTCTCCCACAGGGTACAATCTTGCCTAACAAAACCCTATGAATTTTTTAAGGAGGACTGGCACATTCAAATTGGACAAGCAGAATGTGGCTGTCAGAAAGACAAATATTAGGAGGTGTCCTCTTCATTTTGAGGTTTGCACCTTATTAGCATCATTGAAAGAAAATGCAACAATGAACATGTATACACATTAAATAATTGCAGTGAGCATTCTATTCGAAATTAAATAAATACATAGCTAGGTCACGTATTTCTTTATTTTCGGATAGAATGCTCACTGCAATTAAACAATATGTAATCATTTTCATTGTGGCATGTTCTTTCAATGATGCTGGGATACTATGTTTTCCCTGGTAGAGATGAGATTGAAATAATGCATCACAGAAGGTGTTTATTTCTTATGTAGTTTATCTGATACAAGCTTGTATTTCACGAAGTGGAGTTGACCATGTTTCTTTGAATTTAGTTGATGTTAAAGCTTTTGCTTTTTGCGCTTTTAGATTTTTCTTGGTGAGAATTGTGTCTGCCCTGTCTGGGAATTAATTGAGCTGTTTTTAGGGTTTGTTTTTGGAGAGATTGTATTTACAGAACCTGCTCAAAAATGTAGTTTGTTAGATGTAGGAAGTGTTGTACCCTGTAAAAAGGTTGATTAAATATGAATAGATGATTTGTTGGTGAATTATTAGAAAGTGAGATTTTTGTAAAATTAAAACTATTCTTCTATACATTAGTAGTCACGTTTAATGTAATCGATGATTTAATAATGTTTAAATGTTGAAGTGATGTGATATGCCATTCTGTTCTACTTTTCTTCAACATCTCTTCTGAAATCTGTGCAGGTTTAGTGAGCTCATGAAGTAACAAGGGTTGTATGTGCAATAATGTGTGATGACTAGACAGAATGGTTGGAGGCACATGAGTAGGAGTTCATAAGAGGTGAACAAAGTAAATTACCTCCGCTCACCACTGTAGCAGTAATTGCAGAGCAGATTATGGTGTTGTAATCAGACAGAAAAGACATTTCTGCTCTCTGATCCAGCAGCCATTTGCCATTGCCATTGTGTTACAAGATAAGGTGCTCAGCCTTTACCATTGGGGTGGGGGGGTTTCTCCTCCTCTGTTAATGCAGGCACACTTAAATCTAGCCTGTTGATTCATTAGAATCTGCAACAAACCCAGCTATTGTACTGCCCTCAGTTTCCAATGGTGAACAATCACCCCCCTAATTGTAAAAGCTTGCCCGGTTTATGGTCATGGATGTTAGTGGGTCAAAATGATGTGCAAGTGGGTCACCAAAAGAGTAGGTGTCTTCTGGCGGAACATTCAGTGTACGCGTTTCAACACATAGGGCCTCATTACGACCCAGGCGGTAAGTTACGGCCTGAGCCGTGACTTTACCACCATGGCGTAAACTACGTTTACGCCATGGTGGTTGGCGGACTTACCGCCCCATTCCGACCTTGGCGGGGCGGTAAGTCCCCAATCCCCATTTACCCTTCCCCATTCCCATTTTTGCCCCATAGGGCATAATGGGAGTGGGGAAGGCGTTAATTACGCCACCGTAAATTACGGTGGCGTAATTAACTCCATGGTCCCTTAGCGCCATGGATTTTAACACCTGCTAAAAGCAGGTGTTAAATCCGCCATGGCGCTAAGGGACCTCGTACTCAGGCGGTAAGGGTTGGCGCTGTTTACTGCGCCGTAAACCCCTTACCGCCTGATTTGTAATGAGGCCCATAGACACTGAAGTGATTTTTCTTGCTTTCTGAGTGGGTGTCCCTTTTTTTCCAGGTACATCGTGTACATTACAACATTAAATGATGATAATGACAGATTTGCTGATACTGGCCAGAATTTTTTTTTTTTAAATGTCTTTAAAGTGCATTTTTGGATGCCTGGCATCCTTTTCACACTAACATATACATAATACACATTTACATTTGTGTTTTTTAAATACATAATAAAACAGTTTTTAGAACTAACATCATATAAAAACCAATGTTAAAACGAGAAAGAAGTCTTAAATACTGTCACCACTAACAATCATTATTTTGTTACGTGCCCCCCCCCATACATGCATTGCTGCCATGTTTAATACAGATGAGTCAGCTCCAAACAAGCAACTCCAAAAAACATCAGACGTCAGGTCGTTATATTTCTCATATGCACGCTTATATGTAATTTCTAGTACTTCACATTGTGTAAGGGCATGTCTTGCTGACTCTATGGTTTTTCCACAGAGTCTACATAACCTTTGATTGCAAGTAATGCCTTGCCATGCTATGTGTTTTTTAACACCTTGATTGTTTGGAGCCTAACTGACAGCATAAACCTCATCATTGCAGGATAGCATCTCTTTATCAAGTAACACTTGGGGCTACTTCTGTCGAACGCTTGTCTAACATATTCCTTAAACATTTTTAGCGCACCAAGATGCGCCAGGGCTGTGTCTATATTGGGGGATCTTGGCTTTAAAAGGCATATATGCCAGGTTAAATTCCAACCAAGTCTTTGGGGTATCTGTGATGCCAATTTTGGCCATGTACGTTATCACTCTGGTTTCCAGGTCTCTAAACCATTTACTTGTCTCGTATCTACTCGTATGGTGGAAGGTAAGAGCGAGTAGACTATGTGGGCCTGCTAATTCATACTTTATTTTGGCCCATAGATTACACAATGCTACTGACCAGAGCAGGCCCAAAGAAGCAAGCCCCAGTTCCTGTCTGATCGCCTGGACAGGGGTTCCAGGAGGTAGGTTCAGCATAGATCGCAAGATCTTTCCTTCTAATTTGCCGACTGCTTCTACCCATTTCCTGTGGAAGTTTGCAAAGCACACATAATAGTGGGGACAATTGATACTTTATATGCTAGTAATTTTGCTTCAAGGAATCTCCCCCTTTGGGCGTCAATCGTCTTCCTCAATTCTAACCATCTCCCCCAGGCTTTTTGGGTTACTTTCTCTAAGGTAGGTGTTGCCGTAAACTTTTCCCTTAAGGTGATTCCCGGTGGTTTCCACTCTCTCTTCTCCTAGCTGCCACTAGTTGAGTTTGTTAACAACCGTTATTTTTGTTATATTAATATTTGGTTTTAGTGACAACTCAGATGAAAAAGAAGATAGAGCAAGAAGTGAGCGCTGTCCTATCAAGGATCACAACGTTGTCTGCATAAGATATGCATACCAGGCCCTTGTTCCCATATTGGGGGGTGGGGGGGTTTATGAACAACCCCTAGCCTTCTTGCCAACGGGAAGAGGTAGATGTTATAATATAAGGGGGCTAAAGAGCACCCTTTCTTCAAACCCCTCCTTGTGGGAATTGTGTCTGAAAGAGCCCCATCCTGTGATAGATTTTTACTACAGTATCACCATACAGTGCTTTTATAAAGTACAACAATGAGGGGTCTATTTCCCAATCCTCTAACATGGCCCAGAGTTTCCTTCTATCGACACTGTCGAACACATGGCATAAAGATCCAACCCCGGTTTTACTTCTATGTCAAATATTAGTGTCAACAGGATCCAGATAGGGTGAATTGTTTAACACCCCTTTCTGAACCCTGTTTGGTGGTAAGTAAGTATTCCTTTTTGGGCTACCCACTCCGTGAGTAGGTCCAATAAGATGTTAGCGAACACTTTCGCACTACAGTCCAGCATTGCCAGAAGTCTATAGTTTTCTGGACTGACTCTTTAGCCTTTTTTTAACATGGGGATCAAGATATCACTCTTCCATGTCTCGGGGATTACACCGGTTTGGCATACTTGTAAGTACATTTGTTTTAACGTGCATGCCCAGAACTCAGGATTACTTTTCAGGGTCAGGTTGGTTAGGCCATCTGGGCCGGTTGCACTGGATGACTTCAGTTGCTTGATTTTAACTACCAAGTAAATTGTTTTGATATATTCTTCCACCCTGCTGTTTAGCATGGCGGCACAAGCCAATTGATGTGGGTTTTCTGGGCCCTGAAAAGATTTTTTGATGAATTCTGTCCAACCTGACTCCGTTAATATGACTAGTTCATTCTGGGCCGTCTGTGAACCTTGTGCCTTTCTCAAAAAGTGCCACATTTTTATTTAATCATTTGTTCTTCTAAGTTTGTTCAAAAACCTCCACCTCTCATTATTACAGGACACGCTGTGGTTATGGAGCCAGGATTTATAACTATTCCTTATAGCAGTCTTCTGTGCTTTATGCTCTCTGGGGAACCCTTCTCGTTTTTTTCCCCCAGTTTCCTTATTGCAGAGTTCCTCTCTTTCTTTTTCTTGGCAACATGCGGGTCAAACCGCTGTATCTGACGTGGTACGTTTTTATTCCCCTTAAGTGGAGCTACTTCAGTTGTAACTCTACAGAGTACTTCAGCCATGATGTCTTGCACCCTTGTCCGTTCTCTGAGCACCAATTGATTTTTCAAGAGTGCATTATACTTAGCCATCATTTTAGGAGTCCAGCGAAGGTAGTTACCACCAGAATTGACCTTAGAGATTGTTTCTTGAATACATTTTTAGTCTCCATTTTTTTTTCCGTGTAGGGTGGTATTTAGCATTGCGTGGTCACTAGCTTTAGTGTCCCTTATATCTAATATTAAGGGAGTCGTCTCTACTTGGTTATTCACAAAAATAAAATTGATCCTTGACAAAAAGTTACCATTCAACCAGGTGGTAGTTTTAACCCCATTATTTGGTTGAATGGGGATGATGTCCCCTTTCTACTCAAAATACTAGATCGTGCAGCTTATTTTCAGATCCAAAAGCATCTCGAGGACAACCACCTCTTAGGTCTAAGACAATCCGGATTCAGACCAGGTCATGGTACAGAAACAGCCCTGCTTGATTTGAAATCGCAAATGGATCATTACAAGGATAATGGAGAACTGTGTATCCTCTTACTATTAGCTGCGTTTGATTTAGTGAATCATGATATCTTATGCCAATATCTAGACACAGCAGCTCAATTCGCTTCAGATGCCATAAACTGGATCAGATAATTTCTATCCAACTGGTCCATGAGAGTCTTCTCAGAATCTGTGGCAGCCCTTCCTGTCCGGGTAACTTGGGGAGTACCACAAGGTGCTTGTGTTTCACCTACGCTTTACAACGCATTTACCAAACTTTAATTCGACAAACTTGACAATATGGGCATCTCGTATACTAACTATGCAGATTATACCCAAATTCTCATACCCATTACTGGATGGTACGACACGGATTCAAAAAATCGAAATAAAATACACCTCGCAATCAAAGACTGGATGGCTAGCAATTAACTATGCTTCAATAATGATAAGACAGAGTTTATCCTAATCGGCAATAAAACAAAACCTCACTCAGCAGTATAAATCATTCATCATTGATGGTAATACTATCCCTGTAGCCAGTGAAATAAAAACTCTTGGGCCCTGATTCATGGATTATTTGCGCTGAAAAAAACTGGATTTGTGCGCCATTCTGCCCGCAAATCCCCATTTCATAAACAGGGATTTGCGGGCTGAATGGCGCACAAATCCTGTTTTTTTCAGCGCAAATAATCCATGAATAGGGGTATTGGAGTCTATATAGATTCTGCTCTCACATTAAACAGACAAGTTAACGCTGTAGTCTCCTCAACCACTTACACGGCCAAACTGAGCCAGCCGCCCTTTTCTTTCTCCTGAAAATACCATCACATTGGCAAGAGCATTAATATTGTCCAGGATAGACTCTCTCTTCGCCGGAACTAGCACCAGAAATATAAAAAAAAGTTACAAACAGTACAAAATAATGCCATAAGAGCCGCCTTCAATATCCCAAGACACAACCACATTTCTTCCACTAGAATATTCATTGACTTCCTGTCCACGACAGAATTAAATTTAAAATCATAACCATGACTCACAAATGTTTTGCCAAGATAGCGCCTAAATATCTTAGTAACTTCATGTGTAAATCCAGCTCCAACAGACCAACTCAGACTGCATACACTAATATGCTCAGTACACCTAGATTTAAGAGACTGGAAGCAGGGTGCTCTAGCTTGCCAGTAATAGCTCCTAAACTGTGGAATGCTCTCCCGCACCAACTGAGAAATTACAACTCATACTGGTCATTCCGAATAAAATTAAAAACTCTCCTCTTCAGTTTCGACCCCAAGCAATAATCCACTATAATCTTGCACTTAGCACTAGGAGGTTTTGTATATACATTGTCAAATGTAAAAATTTCAATTTTGTGTGACCATGCTACTGTAAATATCTGAATATCCTGTAGACATGATGTTCACTGTAATATATGCAACAATGTATGCCTTTGAAGCTATGTAAACTTGTAACCACATTCATATGACTATAAGTTGAGCGCCTAGATGCCTTTGGGTTAGGTGCGCTGTACAAATGCATAAATAAATAAATACATTAATAAATGAGGTCAAATTCCGCCATGGTTCTCGCCCATGCTGTAGCTCTCTGGGTATCCTTTTTCCCATGAGTCATCTTTCTGCCCCAGTTCCCCGGTTGGGTTTGACAACAGTCCACATTGAAGTCCCCATTGATCTCCACCGTCCCACCCTTATGCTTTGTTTGCCATACTCGAAGTTTTCTGATCAGGGTATCTCTAATTTCGGAAATCAAAGACCCTCCCGGGGGATCGTATAATGTCACCACCAAGATAGGTGTGGAACTGTCGTTGGGATACATGATGGTGTCTGCCAGAAAGTTTGGATATCAGGGCCAGGTCAGGAATCATGTGCAGTAGCTCCAAAAGCCACTTTCTATTAAGGAACGGGCTGTTTACTGTGGCGTTCCTTTTTGACCAATTTCATATGTATTAAATCCCTATACCACCAAGCGTCTTTGATTTGCAGCTATTTAGCTTCGAGTCTTGGCCTCAACTAGTTCACTCTCTCCTTCCAAGTTGTCGTAGGGTCTGGTTGCCTTATTTCATCTGTGCATTGCTCCAGGGAGATAGATGTCAACGCTGACCTTACTTTTAGTCCCATATACAGGGGGTTCTTTATAGGGCGTTCAGGAGGGCCAGCGTAGATTAGACTCGACAAATCCGTGGTTGCCCTGAGGCCTTGTTTGACCCCTACCTGCTTGCTGGCATCCTCAAATACTTTATTGATGGCCATTGTTGGGGGATGTAGTTTAACAGTCCATCCATCTAGTGGGCCTCTAAGTTGGACTGATCTAGTCTCCCCATCCAACAGTGTATTTGTCACAGTGGTTAAAGTTTTGGCCTTAGATTGACTTTGCTGTTTGGGTCTTAGCTCTTGCTTGTCTTTCTTTAAGATTATCTTTTTTTTTCCCCAATGCCCCAAAGGCTTTATACATCTGTATTTGCATTCATTAATGATAATTTGGCACATATGGCTTCCAGTGCCCCAATGTCAGTTTCTACCACCATGTAGGCCCTTTCAAGAGACGTATTATGTGTTCTGGGAGATGACATGAGGGTTTTAGAGTGATCAAAGTCCTGCTTGTCCGACTCCACAGAGGATGGAGGCTTCAGGTTTTTCAATAAGAAAATAATTTCTGACATATCCTCTCTAGCGATTTTTTGTTCTATTGCCATTTTGGCACATAATTGGAAAAGAGCTTCAATCTTAGACTCAAGTACCTCCAGTCCTTTCGACCCACCCATTTGAAGCTGTTCATCCGTCAAAGACTCCCTTCCCCTCACTGCTTCTTCTTCACAAGCCATAATGGCCTCTTCATCATCCGTCTCCTCACTAGCTGACTCGGAGGAGGTCATGATGTTTTCAAGGTCGGGGGTGGCTGACAGATTTGATGACAGCAGATTATTGGAGTCTAAATCACCAGTCATCAAGGAATTCCCTTTGCTACATTACAAAGTTTTAATAGAGACCCATTGTTGTTGACAGAAATAATAGATTCCTGTTCTGCTATGCCTGGGTAGAATGCACTGCTTTTTGTACTTCATCTTTTGGCAAGAAAAGGGATTTTATTTTTTGTTGTGTGTTCGGAGGAGACATTGTAATAGTACAGGAGCAATATTTGTCCCACCTTTGTTCACATTTCTGCTTCTAACCCCTTTTCCCTGTGTCTTCATGTTCGAGGGGGTTCATTATTAAACCCCATTCTTGATTTTAGTTTTCCGATGAGTGTAGCCAGGGAAGAGTATGAGGTTTAGAAAGTGAATTACATTCAGGGAACATTCAGGGAACTTCCCCTACTCATCTAAGTCATCCGCCTGTTGTGTCCCTAGGCCGCAGCTAAGGTAAATACCTAGCAGCAGCCTTACAACTCCACGTGGGCAACACTCCTTCCAAAGCCCAAACTCCGAACTCCACTCCACTCACTTTTCATGATTTTTCACAGGAGCAGTCTTATTTTGGTTATTTCCGCATCAATTGTAGCAATTTTCCAGTGCCACTGCATTTACTTAATATCAGGCTCAGTCTCCGTGTCCCTCCCCCACCGAACACTGTCTAAGCACTTCTGCTGCACTTCCCTATATAAGTTAATAACAGTGCAGCAGCATGTGCGACCGGCAGTGATACTTTATTTGGTCAAATTGTGTATCAATCTACCACATCAGCGCACACTGGGATTTTATCCAAAGTGTGTCTAGTGGCCAACAAAACCCCTGGAACAAATCCTCACAAACACACAACTCAGTTGCCCTCTACTCACCGCACATAGGCCCTCGCAGATCAGGCAATCAGGTAAGTCTGCTGCTTTGGCTCCAGCAGCAGCTGTTGCTCGGCACCACGGCGTGGTCTTCGGCTCCTCCCTGCACAGCGACTCACAGGTTTCAGTCTGCGGACAGCCCTTTGCCTCTGCCACCGCAACCGCTGTAAGCTCCGAACGCTGAGCAGTCAAGAGACTAAAGGAATGGCCCAAAAGGCCTACCACGTACCACGTAGTCCGTGACTGTGTCAAGCCGCACTGTCTCTCACTGTCTGCCGATTCCGACACACCAAACAATTAAGCCAGAATTATTCTCTGGTATACATGGTTTGTTTCTTTGATAGACAAGCTGACCAGGGCCAGGATAACTGGAAGATATACAGCTGTTGCATAGCAGGACTTGCCACTTCTCAGTATCATTGACAATTAGCACTCAGCATTCAATTATTTACTTATGCAGGGCATAACTGAATCCAGGAAAAGCTATCCTGACAGAGGCTTTCTTGTCGCTTTGTATGTGATCTAAACGTAGGCACATGCTGTTTAGTGTTACATTATATCTGAGACTATAGTATGATATGGCATATCATGACTTCATACATCAGTTGTAGCTCTTGCATTCAGTGTCAGGCTTCCATTTATTCGATTTCTGAGCTATGCACTGCAAAATATAAGGTAATGTCCACAGTATGTCTACACTGATCATGAGACAGCACCATAACAGTATTACCCCACGTCCAGTATTGTAACCATTGTCAAACATTTAACATGGTTAATTTCCTCTGACCAACCAGAGTGTGGAAAAGGTGAAGGACTGTTAGGCTATGTTACTGGGATTTGTATGATGGACTGTTGCTTTTTGCGTGGATCCCTCACTGTCGGTCTAGCTCTGTCTTCTCTCTCTTCTGTCTTTCACTCTCACTCAATGTTGATTTCTCTCTCTCTCTCTCTCTCTCTCTCTCTCTCTCTCTCTCTCTCTCTCTCTCTCTCTCTCAATATCTTTCTCTCCATGTCTCCCATTGTATCTTTGTCTCTCGCTCTCTCTAGGTCTCTGCGACTCCCTCTCTCTAGATCACTCTCTTTCGGTGTTCTCTATATTACAGCCTCTGCCTCTCCCTCTATGTCTCTCTTTGGCTCTCTCCTACTTTCACACCCTGTGCCCCTCTCTCTACATATATCTCTCTGTGTATCTTTCTGAGTCATTGAGTTTTAGGGTGTCTTGGATGGTTTGGGTTAGTCCTTACGACAGAGAGATGTGTGGCTGAGCCATATGGCTATAGCGCCAGGATCTGCCCCGCCCCTGCGGATAGGGGGTGGATGAGACATTCGCGCTGGGAAAGGTGGTAAATACCAAGTTGAGTGTGATGCTTTTCAATTATTAACATGATACTACTAGCATTTGCATGTTATATACAAAGGGAAAAAAAACAAATTAGGCAGGCTATGTACATCTGAGGGCTATTTTTTGAATACAGTACTGCTAAGGCAATTGGCAGAAGGAGTTTTAACTTTAAAAAGCATTTGTTCTTACACCAGAAGCTGCTTGACAGATACTATCTACCCATTACCCTACTGACAAATACTTTTACCGGTGGAAATTGGCTGTTTTAAATCTCCTAAATGTGACAAGAATGTAGATAACACAGAAGATGCTATACTGCTTATAGCACTGTCATGTATGTAAAATAGTGCCACGCCCTCGTACGTTCATACCAATCATTGGCCTCATGCAGGTCTAGGCCTTTGCGCCTTTACAAGCTAAAACTATAGAAGAACTCAGAAGACAATAGAACCTGTTGAAGGTAGGGTACATGTGTGCTGCACGGTGCTTATTGAGGAAAACAACCATGCACTGAAGGAGGAGTGAAACAGCCATGGTGGAAAGGCACGTGTGAGCAAGACAAACAGAAAAATGCGGCCTCTACATGGGTGGGAGTGCAAAGACTGGTGCCTAGGTGGTTCTCGCCTACGTCCCTCCACCTATGTTCAATACATGGCCCTCGATATGAATATCAGAACTCTTGGGACAGAATCCTGTATTGTGTTTCCTCATCTTTTGTGTGATTTATTGTAAAACAGCACACATGTTCTGATCCTAGTCCTGATTACAGCTTGGTGGCTGGGGTTTTGAATGTGTGCATGCACTTATCTCCCATTTCAAGCTGATGTCTGAAATGCCAGGGGGCCATTCTAGCCATTCTAGCCATTCTAGCCATTCTAGCCATTCTAGCCAGCCTGGCATCCGGCGTCAGAACAGAAAGCTGCAACAAGAAAAAAAGGATCTGCAGGAAAATGCAGTTCTTCACTCGGCTTGGATATTATGTACCCATGTCCTTTGGGTACAGTAATGCATAAATAAGCACTTTCCTTATGGGGTGTAAAAATTCATTTTGCAGGCAGTCTCTTGTGAACTTTTTATATGGAAGCAAATATCCATTAATTTATTTCCAATGTTCCTACCTCTGTACTATTCTATTCCAGGACTGATTCCAAGCTGCTCGCTCAAATTTAAATCTACCATATTAAAATCCACTTTTGTGTTACCAATATCTGTTACCGCTCTGGAATGCGTATCGCCGGTCGCTGCATAATTGATGGGCTCATATCCTCAATCGCCAGTTTCGCCCCATAAATCTTGACTGTTTATTCCCCTTGCCGTATTATTTCATTCTTTTTATGATATCCTGTGGGTATATTTTGTCTGACTTGGATACTTTTTTTTACATTTTTGCCAATGTAACAAAAATGTCCTGATCGAATCACTTTTTTTGGCTGCAAGGTTGCATTTTTATCATTGGGGGTGAGAGGGGCTAGGGAGGCCGGGGGTCACAATATATATGCCATAAACTTACATAGTTGGATTTTACAAAGAAACATGTTAAATGCCTGTTTTGCAGAAACGAATCTTCAGAAAGGTAGGGGGACTTTACTACGTTTAACACATGCCCTCTTCTTGCTCGCCTAGAAGAGTAGGTTCTATTTCAAAGCACTACAATGTGTTCTCTAATAGTCCTGAAGCTCCTTTCTTGCTAAGTGATGTGATAGAGGCTGTTCTTATTACTCATTTTAATGGTACTCTATCTGGTCCTGCTGGGGATGCAACATACTTGAGGATCCCATGTCAGAGGGGTACCATGTGTTAATATCCCCGCAAAAATATCACGATACAAAAATATTGCAATATTTTTGCAGAGATATTGACCCATGGACCCTGCAGGGGACACCCCGCAACCCCTGCATTACTTAAAATGTGCGGGAGACACCCCCGCAAACCCTGCTCCCACAAAATACCGCCCCCCCCCCCAAAATATAGCCTATGGCGAGACAAATGGCCATAGGTACGGCAATATTTTTGGTGGGGATATTTTGTAGGGATACCGTCGGAGGCCAGCGCTTAACCCAAGAGCCGTCTGCCTGGTCAGAAGAAGCATAGTTGCTCTCTGATTCCAAAGTATTGCTTTCCCAGGGGAATTTGGGAAGCCATCTTGAGGAGGCCTTAAGAAGCGCAATTGAAATATGCTAAAAGGTGAACATTAGAAAGAATGACTCATGCAGTCAGAGATCATGTGATCAGTGAAAGGAACCATGATGCTTATCCCACTGAACCCAGGCAGAAGGCAGAGAATCATGTTCCTTCTTTGGATACGAGGTAAATGCCATATATGTATGGTGGATATGATATGATATGGCATTCATAACTCGCCTGTACACAAGTGTCTCTAGGAGCCATAAAAGTAAACATATGTGGCATTTTAAATACCACTTTTTCCTAAATTAACTTAATTATAAATTGGGATTGCAAGGGCTATTACCTGCATAGGCTACATAGAAAGGACTGCATGGGGTAAATATGTGTTTTCCCCCAATGTAAAACCTTCTATGTGGCATAAATGCCATCCAATCTCTTAATTAAGTGATACTTAAAACACGTTTCTATTGTTAACCCCACATACATATTGTGGCCTCAATTCGTGGCACAGTATTTCTGACATTGTCCATCAGTGCAGGAGGTCACGCGCCTGGCAGTTGTCCATGTCTGACAAGCAAATTGTCTCTTAGGGTAAGCCTGTGTGGCATATCATGTTAGGCGAGACCATTCTATTTATTTTCACTGATATTATTATTAACATGCTGTGCGGATGTAGGAAACCCACACCACAAATATTTCTATATTATGCCACCCTGCACAGCTACACCCCCCCTCTGTGTCCCTCTGTATCCTACCCCTGGCTGTAAATCTGTTCTGTTGTTTCCTCTGAAAGGTGCCCTGTTATGCATCTGTACTGTTGTATACATCTGTAAAGCTCTCCGCTGCTTCTCAACGCTAGGTCTGTGCTCAATAAATACAACAATAATAATAATAATAATAATAATAATAATAATAATAATAATAATAATAATAATAATAGCACCCGGCACGAGGGGTCGGCCTTCACAGCCAATCAGGAAGCACAGGAGGTGGGCTATACCTCATTGTATGGCCCATGTTACAAGCCTCCTTGTAAGGGGTGGGCCACCATTTTTCCTTCCATGCAGGTGAGACCTCAGTGCCAATCCCCCTCACATTGTCCACCTCTCCCGCTACTCCCCTCCCCAATCCAACCCCAGCGCCACTTATCTATGGCTTGCTTGTCACTTGCCTGTCCCAGAACATTTGCTTTTCTGGGATTTTCCCCCACAGCAATGGCCTTGAAGGAAAGGAAAGAAGAATAGATGACTTGTAGTTCCCTACTTTCTCAGTGGACTGGTATAAACCCAGGCCATCCTCAAAGCCACATCATATACAGATGACATTCTCCCAGCATCCGTCCTCAAGAGCCTTCCCGCAGAAGCTCTCCTTCCCAACCCAGAGACCATCAATAGCTAACACTCAAGACAAATCCTCCCTCCACAAAAGAAACCCACCCTGGATCCTGACAACCAAGGTAACTATCACCCATGTTCCCTTCCTAGGTAAGATCATCAAGAAAACGGTAGCCACACAACTACAGCTACCATACAGGTGGTCAATGACACCATCACCATCCTTGACAATGGCCACCTCTGCCTCCTGGTTCTACTCAACCTCTTGGCTGCTTTCGACACAGTAGAGCACCAGGCACTTACGGACACCCTACATCGGCGCATGGGGATCTGCAACCTTGTCCTACTCTGGTTTAAGTCCTACCGCGACAAGCACCAGACGTTTCTTCAGATGGACCCTGTCCCTAGTGATATTCAATCTATACATGGAGCCACTGGGAGCCCTCCTAGCCACACACAACATCTGCATCCACCAATAGGCTGACGACACACAGCTACACCTCAAGATCAACTCCAGCAAGGACATTCAAAGGCTCAAAACTGGACTGGAACAATCTTGGATGTCCAGTGCGTACCTGAAGCTCAACCCCTCAAAGACAGAATGCCTACTCCTCGCCAACAACACCGCACACCCAGACATACGGTCCTGGCTATCAACCATGAACTCTGAGGGCTTCAAACCTGAGGTCACCTCCTGCACACACACATCGACAAACCCCTTTCAATTAAGACACACATAGCTAAGAAAGCTCAGACAGCTTGGTATCAGCTCTCCCTCCTGTGAAAAGTCAAGCCCTTCCTCCCTCAGGATAGCTATATATCAACCGTTTAAGCACGGGTCATTATCCACCTGGATGGGGGCAATACACTCCTCGAAGGCCTCTTGTCGCCCTCCCTCCTGCCCCTGAGAAGTGTTCTACACACGGCTGCACACCTCATCAAGGGACTACGCAGATATGTCCACTTCACCCCGGCCCTCATCAAACTTCAGTGGTTCCTACTGCATGCACAAATCACCTTCAAGTCTTGCTGCGTCATCTATAATGTGTGACGTGAAAGACGAATCCTGGTGCAATAGTGTTCAAACAGCCATGATTAAAAAAATTGATCTCCTACAGAAGAAGATCAATGCCCACCACAAAGCCCTTTCCAAAGACTATGTGCCTGCGTCCTATACGACCAGCACAAACACCAAAGAGAAAACTCTTTTATCATTCAGGGAAGTAACTGAGAAAGAGGTACTGGACATCATTCAGAAAAGCAAACCGTCCAAATGCAGAGGAGATGTTTTCCCAGCCAATCTTGTCAAAGAGTGTGCGGACACATTAGCCCCATTCTTGAAAACTTTCATTAATGCCTCTTTCAACTCCAACACCGTCCCGGCATGCCTTAAGGAGGCGTGAGCTCGCTCTCTACTAAAAAAACCTTCACTAGACCCAGAGACACCCAACAACTACAGACCGATCACCACGGTCCCATTCCTTCTGATAATTCTGGACAAAGTTGTCTATACTCAAATCCAGCAGTTTTGGAAGCTAATAGCATCCTGGGTAAGCGGCAATTGGGTTTCCACCTGGGCCATGGGACAGAGTCTGCCCTGCTTGATCTTAAGATTCAGCTCGGTGAAAAAATGGACAAAGGCAAGCCAGCACTTCTCCTGCTATTAGATTTGTCGGCTGTGTTTGATCTACTTGACCATGATACCTTATGTAAACAACTCAAAAATGCTGCCCACTTCTCTCCTGAAGCCACATACTGGATCTCATTCTTCCTGAAGGGGAGACTTATGAGAGACTTCTCGAACCATGCTTGCGCAACACCGACCACCATACATTGTGATGTCCCGCAAGGATTGTGTACCGCACCGACTCTATATATAATAATATATTTACTCTAACTCTCATCAATGACTTAGATGATCGCGGCATAGCATATACAAACGATGCTGATGACACTCAAGTCCGACTCCCTCTCACAGGCTCTTATGAACAGGACACAGCTGCTCTAGCCAACATATACAAAGCCATACAGACATGGATGGCAGCGAATTGCCTATGTCTCAACGGAGAGAAAACTGAGATCCTCCTGGTAGGCACCAATGACACGCTCAACAAACTTGACCCTAAATATATAACATTCAACATCGATAATACGCCTATCACTGTGTCATCAGCAGTTAAAACACTAGGGGTCTTCAATGACTCCTCTTTGTCCATGACGCACCAAGTCAGTGCCATTTCATCCTCTGCAGCATTCACCACCGAAATTATCAAGGCGGTCAAACCCTATTTGTCAACAAAAAACTGCATCGCAATAGCCAGGGCTACCATTGGGGCCAAACTTGACTACTGTAATGCCGTATTCCTGGGTACTTCTGCTCAGAACATCAACAGGTTACAAGTCACGCAAAACAATCCCCTCAGAGCTGCACTGAGCATCCCCAAAATGGAACATCTCTCAACAGCGAGAAGAGATGTGCACTGGTTGCCAGTAAAAGAGCGCATTTTATTTAAAACCTTGACCATCACACACAATTGGCTCTCCCGCACTGCGCCCCCTCCTTATAAAAAAAAACATTCCTGTCATTTCCTCTAGACCCATTTGAGCGCACCACTCCAACCAGATCTACGTACCCACGTTCAAAAGAGCAAATGTGGGAGGCTCCAGCTTCCAACACCTAGCACCCAAAAACTGGAATGCCTTACCCACATTACTCAGTATGAAACCTCATACACCGTCTTCTGTAAAGCTCTTAAGACCAAACTCTTCAACTAATACATGGGATCTAGACGTCCGGCACTCTTCTGGAACCATATTTAGCTTATTTCCAAGTACTGCCTGTGCGGCTGATCGGGCTCCCCTGTAACGACGGACCGATCATGCCCTACAAAATTATACTACCACTGTAAGTCTATTGTCTTGTCACTGTTTTCCCCTTTGCATTTATACCTTCCCCACTGCATAAGACACCAAGATCTAGTTCCACCGTAACCAAGGAACACCTGATTAACCCCATCATGTGACTCTCATCTCGCTCTTTAGTTATTATCCATGATTGTTTTTATTGTCATTATTCTGTTCTCCTTTTGCAACTTAATAAGCCTACTGTAACAGCGCCACGATGCCCCAGGGCCATTTGTGCGCTTTATACATGTAAATAAATAAATAAAACAATAAACAAATAAATGAAAAAGGCAGTCACACTCAAGTCACCCAGTTGTCTCGCAGAGAAGCTCAGAATCTCCAGCAGACAGCACACCACCAGAAGCCAGGAAACGTGCAAACTTGAATTCTGCCGCTGCAAATAGGAAAGGACCCAAAAACAAGCCTTCTCTGCCTATGGCCCAAGACTATGAACCTCCTCCCCATCAGCATCAGACTCGCCACCACGTTCCTACAATTCAGAAAAGAACTCAAGACCCACCTCTTCAAGGGATCTCTCTTCCTCAACACCTAGGCCATCACGTCACTGCTCGCACCACCTAACTCGCTAGACGGTGCCTGTCCTTCTCCTCCTTGCCATCTGGTACAGCTGCACCCTTCCGCTGTGTTCCTCTGTACCCTACCATATATCTGTTCTGATGTTACCTCTGAAAACCGTTCGGTTATGCATCGGTTTTGTTTTACACCTCTGTAAAGTGCTCCATTATGTGTCTGTATTGTTGCATTCCTCATTAAGGTGCTCCATTATGTATCTGTATTGTTGCATTCCTCTGTAAAGTGATCCATTATGTATCTGTCTTGTTGTATACCTCTGTAAAGTGCGCCTTTGCTTCTCGAAGCTACCTTTTGTCCTCTCAACTGGTTTAATACAATGTAATCTATTTACGGATCCCTGATGCAAAGATTTACACACTCTAGAGAGAGGCCCAAGCAGTGACCATGGGATTATGACTCCTCAGCTTTCCAACGACTACACTGGTTACGGGCGTATAGTTGACAAGTACTTAAAGAAACAAACTTAGCCTTATGCTTTTTGTAAGGGATTGACAACTGCAGATGTCATGCCCGCCAGAATTCAAACTGACAAGAATCCAGCCCACAATCCTTGCCCTTGTCTGGTGATTGCCCGAGATGTAACCTATTAGATTGTGGAATGTTGTTGTCAATGTATTAATAATAAATATATATTTCTGTTAGGATGCCTTTTCATCCTTATCCTGAGATCTGGCTCAGATGTCGTGCAGGGAGAGGCAGCCTTATTCCAAGATGGTGCTTCACTCCTAACTGAGTGCCTGCTTGTTTTATTTCTCTTGCTACACCCCATCCATAAACATATCTTCTCTTCAGCCGTGTTTGCACACGTGTCAGGGTTTCATGACTCATGCATGTGCTCCCATTGCACTATCTCTCATTTCCTTGTGGCCCTTGCCTGTTCTGGCCCCTCCACGGTTCCCTAACACCCTTGGAGGGGGAGTGTCCCATCAGTCAGAGAGTCCATGAACTTGCATGTTTGCCCCACATGCATGTGGCCAATGTGACCTGCCTCCTGTACCAATCCAGGGGTTTTAACGCTCGGGCTTCCACAGGCTTTGGCTGTGGCCTCTGCCACACCCCATGTGCCTCAAACATGTCTGTCCCCCAGGGAGGAGTTCCCATAGGATCCTGACACGTAGACCACTGGGTTTAAAAATGCACACTGTTCCTGTGCAAGTATGATGTTAGTCACGTACAAATGGTACTAAGTGTCCTGCCTTGCACGCTTCTCTGCCCCACCATTTAGGCACATACTGGCTGCTTGCCTGAGCTGTGTTTTGGGTCTGACCTGTGCATCATGCCACTGTTGGTACTAGGGGCTTTTGAGGCGTGTTTCAGTTCGCTGTACCATCAAACCTTGTCTCAGCAATTTCCCACCCGTACTAGGTTCCTTATGTTAACCATTTCACTATTTTCGACACACTCCTCGCATGTGGTGTAGCCCCCACGCTGGCATTTGGGATTCACCACTCCCTTGTGCTTTTCTTGGAATCTTTGTGGCATGCCATGCCCATCACTCACCTCTGTGCAGTAACACTAACATGGTTGACTCTTAGGGATGGCATCCATCAAGCTATACTATGCAGTCTTCACAAGCACTCATGAGTGGTGTCCACAATGTACTTACCATGGATATTCTTTCCCAACTCTATCTCGACTGGTGCCTCTGGCACATGCCTCGTTTCAGAGTCACCTCACATGTCATGCATACGTGCCTGCAACATAGCTGAGGGCGCAACCTAGACCCCAGGCCTTAAAAAGGCAGTGGGGAAGTCCTCAGCCTAGCCAACTGACTTGCATGAGATACCCTGTCCTTCATGAACAGATACTATACTTGAGTTTAGCCAAAAGGCAGGGAAGTGTCCAGGGTGTAGCGGGCACTTCATCCTCACATCCAAATCCTGTGACTGTCCGTATCAGTAGGTATGCTTCAAAGTTACACACATTGTAATGTTAGGCCGAGTTACAGTGCGAGGAGAGAGGAGGGAGTGTGACAGTTCAAGGAGAGTGAGATAATGGAAGGATAGAGACAGAGAGACAGTCCAAGGGGAGAGAGTGAAAGTGCAAGGAGAAAGAGTGACAGTAACAGGAGAGAGAGAATGAGAGTGCAAGAAGAGCATTTGGCAGAACGTAACAGTGCAGGGAGAGGGTCAGTGTGATAGTGCTGGAAGAGTGACAGAGACAATGATTATGGTATAGAATTAAAACAAATATACATGCTGGCTGCATTTCGTGGCAAACATGTTTTAGGCAGTTTAACATAGGTTACTTTCAAAGTTGTTTGCTGGTTGTAGCAAGTGTGCCAACCGTTAGAGATTAATCTCTCCACTATGACGCCACTTTGCACACTGCGGCTCACAGGGGTACCCTTTATCTGTTAATGAGTGCAACCTGTCAGAAAAGTGAGCGCAAATGAGAGGAATTTGAAATGACAGATCTCTCTTGAATGAATGCATTGAAGCGCCTCTTGCTAATGTTCACAGGCCAATACAATCTGTAACTCTTTGCACAGACTCTACCTCTGGCAATGAGTCCAGAACTGAACTGCAATGAATTAGGCTTTCTTTTGTCAAAAGAAGCCAGAAGTAATGGAATTTTGATGCGGAAATTGTATGGATGTATCCATTTCTTTTGACTATAGTGGCCTCCGCTGGCAAAGAGCAGACACACAAATCGATTTTTAAAGGAAAACAAGTGTGCCACTGAGCCATGGGTGACAGTAGCCCGCTAGAAATAGATGAGATGGAGAGTTGAGTGGGACAATCCTCACAGCTAACATTATTCTGGCGTGGAACAGAGGCCCTGCCACACACTATATACAAGGCGTGCATGAATCATGCATCATTACTGCTCCCCTGAATTCAGACACTCGCATATTTACGCACACAAAAACACACACAAAGACACAGGCACCTGCAGACACACGGACACTAATTTCAAAATACTGGAAGTCCCGTCACTCTGCACTTATGAGCCACCCGCTGGCTGCACTTGTGAGTTAACTGCACTTCCTCCTTCCACTCCCCCGTGGCACTTTTCCGCTTCCCTGTTCCGCAACCTCGCGCAATCTGATTGACACAAGGCCTAGCAAGTTCAGTATTTTGTCCTCCCTTGTTTCCCCCTCCTTGTCTAGTCGACCCCAGAAACACTTGTGTACAGGTGCATTACAAATGCCACATCATATCATATCAAACACACATGCATGCATGCATGAACATATTTTTGAAAACCCTAAATTACCACTAATGTGATCTGTGTCTTCTCTCTGCCCAGCAAATGCTCCACCCTGAAGGAAGCTGCTGAAAACAAGATCAGGGAACGTGTGTGGGGCCTGGCCTGGGGATCTGATTCTGCGGAGAACAGCATGGGTAAAAGCTGGAACCTTGCACTGCTGGGAGGCGGAGTGGGATGGGTGGGGGCAAAGCTGCTTCAGTGTACGCCCTAAGGAAGGGAAGTGGGCTCCTGTAAGCACTCAGAAAGCCAAAACAGATAATGTGCTTCATTATAAGTCAGCCGGCCGACTGTGGGTTTGCCGGTGGGGCACCTGGGTGACCTCCAGCCAAAAGCTGGACGTAAGCCAAGCACTCTACTGGCAAAGAAAGCCCTGCCAATGCTAGTAATGACAGCAAATCTCCTCATGGAGTCCAATGGGGATTTAGTCAGTCACTCCGGCACCCGCAATCCGGCGGCTATGCCACTGGACCTGTTTACGGAAACAGTATCAACATTTTCCGGTATTCGGCGTCTCTACTGCCAGGATACCGACAGGGTCAGAATGAGGCCCTCTGTGTCTCGTCCCCTCAAAAGGGGAGGGCCTCAGAGAAGCAAAAAGGAGATAGAGCATAGCTGGGAGCAAAGAACAGATAACTTCAGGGCCAGGGACATAACAATCAACAGAGATGCTGACCTTTATTCCAGTGCTCTCATTATTCCAGTGCTCTCTGGCAGGAGTGGAGGGGAGTTCAGGAGAAGAGAAGAGACCTGCCTTGAGTGTCAGAATGGGAGGTACTTAACACACAGAGATGCCAGGTTCAGCAGGCAAAGGAAGGATCACCACACCAGTAGAGGAGGAAAGCATGTGCTTTCTAACAAGACACCTGATTGGGAGAATCATTGAAATAACATTTTGTGATGGAGGGGATTTCGTGTCTGAGCATTACCAGTTCCCATGCCAACCAGATATTTTGCTTCTCAACACCCATTCTTATCGCTTTTCTATTGGCAATGCTTTGCCACATAGGTGGCTCTGGCGTTGCCAAGTGTGCCGAAACCATGACGATTGGACGATGGACTGAGCCGTTTTTTCTTCCAACGTCAGCAAATTGAGTCCTATCAAAAATGAGTAATAATATCTCAATTTTGAGTGTCCACTCTATAAACGGTAAATACTATTATTATTATTACTACATACGGCTTCTGTTACTTTCTTGAAAATGCACCATTTTCATGTAGGCCTCCCTTTTTGCCCATTAGTGCAACACACAATCTGAGTTATGGTATCTTTCATTGAGCTAACTGTGGCTACCATCCAATGGAAAAGTCTATGGGAATTTGAAAGCTAAGATATTGTGACATCTAAGCATATTATTTTCAGGTAGTCTAACAAAAAGTATAGCTACTCGGAGTGTGCGTGTTTTTAAAAGTGGACTAACGCAGCGTGAAATCTTAGCCAATTAGAGCAATTTTTGTAATAATTGCAATCTTTTGCAACTTAGGTTGTCTATGTAAAGTGAACAAAAGATGTTATATTTTGCACAACAGAGGAATTGATAGAGCAAGAACATCACCGGACTCCACTGTTATACCCATATAATGCCCTATTGAATTTACCTTGTACCAGATATTTCAATACTAGCCAAACTGTGAATACATTCACACTGAGGGAAACATGCCCAGAGAATGTTTGAAAGACAAGACCCTGGAAGCTACTATCATCTGAACTGGACCCACATCAGTTTGAATTAGTGAAACAGATTGGCAGAGGAATTGTATTTGAATATGGGTATTTATGCAAATTTTGTGCAAAAAAAAAGGATAGTGGCATCCAAATCTGATTGTCTTCGCCATGAGATTTAGCATTCAGGTGCGACAAAGTGGGTACAATTGGTATGATTAACACTCAGCTCTGTAGCGATGAGGGCGGCAACGAAAGCTTGAATATGAATGATGCGGCATGCATAGTTAATCAGCCTAAAAGTACCATTCAAAATATTATGAGTAAACGGAACAGCTTTAAACGGGATGAAGGTGAAGTACATCAAGAGTTGTGTCACTGGCACAATATCTACATGAATCAGAGCAAAGTGAAATATCCTTATGTATATCATCACACAAGAACTAAACCCTGAAGATATCGAGGACACCCCCTTTTAGCACATGCCCCTTTCTTGCTCCTGGAGCAGCGTGTATTCTATTTCCCAGCACTACGTCCGGTGATGACTCCATCTAGAAATTGGTGACTAGTATCTAGGACACCAGAGCGAAATTGAGCAGTGCGTGTTTATGCGTCAGTGTGTCCAAATGTGTATGGGTGAGGCAAGACTAATCACTCAATGGGTCCTTTTACTTTCAACTCAAACTCTCCTTTCAGTTCTGACAGCCATGAAAATGTGCAGATGTGCAAAAAGCGAGTATTTACTGTGACAAAGTCCTCTGGGTGGCTGTTGGGGTAAAGGGTGGAGTTGCCACCATAGACAGTGCATCCACCTGCTACGTGATGTTGGGCTCAGGTGCAGTGAGGGAAATGCCCCCTGGTCTACCCTACCATGCTCAGGGCTTCTAGCAGGGGATTGCTACGGGAGCAAAAGCATGCCCTTGTCCCTTCAAAGGAATCCTACAGCTTGCACAGAACATCTAATACACCAGCACCCTGGTGGTGCCCTTGTACTCAACAGGAAGGCCATAAGAAATGCTAGTTTCTTATCACCCACGGACCTCTCGCAGGACAGTCTGGCATTGTAACATAGTGCTCTGATTAAGACGGTGTTGCTATGTTCTGCTAGCAGGATAAGACTGGTATTAGCAGCGCTGAGATATACATGACCTCCTGCGAGAATACAGGGGAGCAGGCCTCCAGATAAGGTGGGTACCAGGTCTTTGTACACATGAAATTCTTGTAAATACGACAGGTTTATTACTTTCCTGGGTACATTTACACACAGGTTTAGAGCAGAGGGCAGTGCAAAGGTCAGGTTACTTGACAAAAACTAGAAGGTTTCTTTTGATTTTTATCTACATGGATGTAATTGCAAGCCACCTCTGAAACAGAATGTTTTTTCTCTGAAGCCTTTCAAAAAATAAACTGCACACTGTGATAAAAGGAATGGTTTCTTTCCATTCACCTTCAGAAGCACTGTGCATGTTTTCCTAGAATTTTAGGATTGTATAACTAATAGGATGGTAAACTAATTTGCAATTGAAAATTCATATTTTTCAACAAGTTATGCTTTTTTCCAGTGAAAGCAAACCAGTATTGCACAATTGTATTTTTCAAAGTTCCGGTGCTGTTTGCATAATCATGCAGAGGCAGATCATTTTTACACGTATAATTTAATTTACACTCTAATTATAAAAACAGTGTGTAAAATGATGACTATGCACAGTCTAGTTTACATCTATTCAACCTTGCAGTCAATGGG
Source organism: Ambystoma mexicanum (assembly GCF_040938575.1). NCBI lineage: Eukaryota > Metazoa > Chordata > Amphibia > Caudata > Ambystomatidae > Ambystoma > Ambystoma mexicanum. The sequence continues at coordinate 134,514,504 of NC_090935.1, read as the reverse complement.
GTACATTACTATAAATGGTCAGTGGCAGCAGAGTCTTTGCTCACGGGTGAGTGATTGTCATTGCACTGATCACAGGTTTTCTAGCCTCTCAAATCTTCAAGACTACAAATAAAACATCCAAAACCTGACTCTCAAGGAAGTGCAAGTGCTGTTCAAAAACAAACAAATGAAAGTTACATTGGTAATTGAAACAGAAAGTCAGTAAAACCTGTCCCTGTGATAATCGAGATAGGTATTTAACTGTATGTAGCGCTTCATGATTGGCTCGTCATACATCTAGGTACTGTGATTATTATACCTCTGTCGATATTCAGTTAACCATCCTCTGAAGGATGTTAGCCAATAAGATAGCTCAGCCAGTTGAGCACTCGTTGCTGCAATCTGTGCGTGATCTGTAGGTTGCGGGTTTGAATCCCGGCAAGTCCAACTCAGCCTTTCATTCTTTTGAGGTCGATAAAGGAGTACCGACTTTGGTTTGGTGGTAGTTGTGATAAAATTGTTCTATGCACAGTGCTTTGCCAAAAGAGCTATATAAATAACCTTTTGACCACTAGATTAGATATAGAATTTAGCATGGCGTTCTTGCCTCTCTGCACTGTTCTATCATAACATTGGCATACCATTAGGTAGTAATAGCTCCAGGAAATTAGGACTTTCATTAAACATCAAAAGACAATTCTGCTATCAAATCTCAAAACACACAATACAATTCATGTATGCTTTACTATATAATTGGCTAGGTTTTTGTGATTTCAACATATAAATATATACAGGAGTGCTCAAATGGCCAGGAATAATGACAGATGCATTCTGTCACAATGCAGAAAGCTGCCGCTTAGTAATGATTTCCATACAGTTTTTGCACACGTCGGCTGGATGTCGCATACATTTTACTCTCTTGCAAAGGAGAAAAGTAATTTTTACTCTCTTAAAATCACCTTTGCTCTCAAAGTTTAAAAATAGAGAGTAAAATACTCCCACCTACAAAATCTTATCTGGAGCACTGCAGGGGAGCATATGCCGTTGAGCAATACTGTGTGTGATGGTGGAGCGTGGAGGTCCACTGTGACAGTCCCGCTCTCCACATTCACAAAAAGTATACCAAGATGGCGGCCGACCTTTGTCAAGGCTTGGAGAGCATCTTCACCCAGAGAGGTCACAAAGACGTTGCAAATGGTTACTGCTTAATTCAGTTTTTGTACTCCTACATCTGTACTCCTACATCTGATTAAGTCATGGCAGTGCCCGGGGTAATCCATGCGACTTTACAAGCAGCTTGCAGAGGACAGTTTGGAGAGTGTTTGATGTGAAAACAAAAGGAGATTGCGTTGGAGCAAGACAAATAAGTCTGGGTAGAGGAGGTCAATGCACAGAAGAGGTTAAAATGGTGAAGAATAAGTAAGGGGTTAAGAGCAAAGGGGGGCTTAAATGTATGGATATAGGGAAGATTGGGGTGGTAGTGGGGTGAAAGGAGGTATTGAATTGTAAGGAGGTGGTAGAGATGAATTATGCAATGGAGAGTGAGGAGGTGGTGTGGAGGGGCATCAGAAGGAGTGAGTTGGCTGATGTGAGGGCTAAAGAAGGTGAGGAAGGAAGGAGTGTAGGGAACGCTGGATGTGACATCAAGAAAGGATTGAAGGAGTGCATTCAGGCAGATGGTGGACCAGACATCAGGAGAGGGGCGGAAGAGAAAACTAATGAGGAGGTTTGGAGAATAATCTAGAGGAAGAAGTTGGGGAGTAAGGAAGAGATAGTTTAAGCAGAGACTGGGAGGAAGGGGGACATTAGTAATAAGGTGATGATTGTGCATGATAAAGGTACACTAAAGAAAGCAGAGGAGAGGAGGAATATCCAAAAGGGGATGAAAGAGTTGAGAAGGATTAGGCAATCCACAGAAATAGAAGGAGGCATATGAGAAAGGGTAGAGCCACCCGCATGTGGGGGACGGTCAAGGAGTTACAGGAGGAGGTGAATGAGAGGTACTGTGGAAAGAAATGGACAACCTGTGATGAGAGTAAAGGTGCATGCCTCTTGTCTGCGTGGCCAGTCTGTGGGATCCCCCATCAATAATTGACCCTGGATTGCTTTGTCCAACCTTTCATGCTTGCAGTCATAGGATCATGAGCCCAACAAGGCAGTCTCCTACGAACTAAGGACAGGAAGCAGTTTACTTGAACAAAGAAGCATGAAAGCACTCACCCCCATCAGCCCAAACTGTGAGCGACTGAGATGTCAGGATATTCAGGGAAGGTATTCCTGGTTTGTGGAGTAAGGACCTCTGATACATTCTTATTTAAGCCACAAGACTAAGAGATCCGGTGGTTGAAATGTATTTTAATTAGTAGTAAGTAACAACAACACTGTGTGGCAGCAAGCACAGTAGATTCTCATTGTATGTGCAGCAAATGTTTTTAAGGAATCTGATCTTTAAGTTGGATAAGGTGTTTGTAGTGTGGGCAGCGTCTTTCTTCTGTGGATCACCTTTTAATTGCTATATCTTCCAGTATGTCCATACACACAAAGGCATACCGTGATGATTGATAACTTACACATTAAGCACATATCCACAAACAATCAATGTGTGTGATTTGCATTTTAAGTGGCATAGCATTGAATGTTGAGGATAACGGTGGCATTATGTAAGTCTTAGCTTAATAGTTTACCAATAATGTAATTGTGGAATGTAGCTTGCTTACACAACTGGCATTTACAAACAATACAAAGATACATATTTTTGTGCTATGTGTGTATAACTTGTAGAGCACACAAGGTTTCCACTATTTTACATTTAATAGAAAAAAAAAACATTTGTATTGGGTGAAATCTGTAGTTGATTTTGTTTAATGTTTTACTGAATAAACAGTCTAGGCCCCATCCAGGATAATTTCAAAAGCAGAGCAACAAGAAATGTGGCTATAATGAGCCAGATCATAACCCTCAATACATTCTTTGGTGCCTTAAAGTTAGAGGTAAGGGGCCAAAGCATCATTTGTGTGCTTGGATATCAGTGATTTGCCTCCTGGGAAGGTGTGAATGAAGAGTCATGAAGAAATTGCTGCCACTGACCATGACCACGAGAAATAGATGTGTGCCCAACACGTGGAGAATAAGGGAATGTTGACCCATTGCATGGTTACATGTTTTGATATGGGTCAGGGTCTGGACTCCTATTTCAAATAATCACTAGAAGGAGAAGGGACAGTAGTAAATGCTGCCGGATTTTCTGGATTAACTGTGCATGATTTGCTTTAAGACTGAAAAAGAATAGATGCAGTTCATGCACTTGAGAACCTGAGATGAGCCCCACAACTTTCAAATTTGAGGAACCTTGTTATCTGTCTCTTATATTGTCTTAAGATAGACAGCGTGGATACGCCTCTTTTTACAGGAGAATGGTTGACCTTTTTCTTTAAATAGACAGATTTCTATGCACCAAAAATGTTTGTGCTGTTTAAAAAATATTTTTTTAAATTGAGTAAGTTCAGGAGTTACAAATGTACCCGGAGAAAGAAACAAATATATGATTGTAATCTGTAGAATGGGTCCGTTGAAAAGATGTTAGTCCTGTTTTGATTTGAGTATATGCTAACATATGCGAAGAACTTAGATATCTGCATTCCTTCTCATAATAGAGGAATAAGTCACATGTCTGAAAACAGCTCCCATTCTTGTATTTGTCAGAAGGTTAGGAGCGCATAAAATTACATTTAGTAAGTTCATATTTATTTTGAAAACTGTACTTTTGCTATTATCATTTTTTTTACATTTCAATCTTAGAGGTGTGATTTGATAAACAACATTAAATACTACATCATCAATTACGCATAGGGGAGTGGTAAAATGTTCTTAATGTAGGTTAGCTCCATACATTCATATAGAATTAAGGTGATCCAGAAAGAGCACTATGGAGACCATGAGTAGCTAGAGGGATTTCAAGAGAAGAGAGAAAGAAGAAGTCCTGGAAGAAGGATGCAAAAGCCATTTTGAAAATGCCTTTTCCAAAATGGGACAAAAACAGATGGAGTCCTGTGCTTAGAAGTAGAAACAAAAGGCCTGTTTCATGAAACGTTTTCCTATGGGATTGCGCCATTATAAAACACTTTCATGAATCAGGCCCATATTGAAAAAGTGGGACTGGCTCCTGAGAAAAGAGGAGAGACCTTCTGATGTCCCAGCAGTGTAGGGAAATTTGAAAGAGAGAACCAATATTGTGACCAGACTGTGCAGAATCCTGCTGCCCTTTGTGAACTGATACTCTGAAAGAATATTGAAAATCTACATTCCAATAGATTGTAACATAGCTTAGGGATTGTCAACCTCGACCTTTCTGTCAATAAGAAATTCATTCTCTTGCTTGGTTACTTAGGTAGCAAGAACCTGCTGGTTCTGGGATTATGTGCACTTCTGTCATCACATACCGTGATGTGAAGATAGCTCAAGGAATCAAGACAATACTGGGCATTGCGGGTCCAAAACCAATCCCCGGCTTAGAGGCTGGTCTCCAGTATTAACCATGATATAAAAGCCCAATCTTCATAGTTAAAACGTCAGCCCAATCACGCTGTAGTTTAAATTGAAGCTCTGAATGCACATATTTGGCGTAGTTCTTTAAAGGTCTAAAAAGGGGAGGTGACATGGGGAATATAATTCCATAGACACCTGTCAAGGGGTCAGATTTCCACCTTTATGTTCCTTGGGTAATAAAGCATCGTTAAAAACTAGTCTTTTTTCGGCATCATATTTTCAAGAAACAAAGTGGGTAATTCATAGATTACAGCGCAGAGGCAGCGCACGCGAGCAGCGCAGAGAGGGATCGTGCACCAGCGTGTGCCAGCCGTGTGCGCTAAAGAGCATTCTGGCGCACCGCGTATTCATGGAATTTCCAAGCCATTTTGAGTGCTGGTGCAGCGAACATCCCACAGCGCCAGTTACGCCCCCAAGAATGCCCCTTGCGCACGGAAAGCCATTGAAATCCCCAATGCGGCGTAAAGGTCTGCGCTAACCCTGGACCAGTTTACAGGGCCGATACACTGTAATCGTGTGAAAATACTAGGCGTACCCCACACACGGCAGCCAAACCGCGTGAAAATGATGTTGCACACCCCTCGGAATACAGGTACCCCGCTCACACCAGGTAAATTGCGGACATGCCCAGGGTGGATGGCCTGCCTGTGGGGAATGGGGAGGGTGAGTGGGCTGCCTGTGGGACATGCCCAGGGTGGATGGGGTGCCTGCGGGTATTTCGGGGGTCCGCGGGAAGTTTCACAAGCGATAGGCCTGGCCCTAGCGGGGTATGTGTATTTCGGCAGTACGGCGGGATTTTCATACGCGATTGGCCTGGTGCAAGCGGGGTACGTGTATTTTGGGGTGCACGGGATGTTTCACATGCAATAGGCCTTGCATGAGTGGGGTATGTGTATTTCGGGGGTACGCAGGGAGTTTCACACGCGATAGGCCTGGCGCGAGTGGAGTACTTGTATTTCAGGGGTGCACGGAAAGTTTCACACGCGATAGGCCTGGCACTAGCGGGGTACGTGTATTTCGGGGGTGTGCGGGGAGTTTTACACGCGATTTGGCATTGTGGCCCCTCTCGGGTGTGCCCTTTCCCCCCTCCCCATGCCCTGCAGGCAGCCGACACCACAGGGTGCTACCCTACACCCCTGACCATGCCCTGCAGGTAGCCGACACCACAGGGGACTATCCTACACACCTGACCATGCCCTGCAGGCAGCCCGCACCACAGGGGAATACACTACACCCCTGACCATGCACTGCAGGCAGCCCACATGGCACCATGCACTTGTGAACGCACTTATGAGCCCCGACTCATGTTCCCCATCCACCCACACACCATTGAGGGGCACCTGCCAGCAGGCCCCAACTCATGTCCAACCATTGAGGGGCATCTGACAGCAGGTCCCGAATCATGTCCCCCATCCACCCACCCACCATTGACAGGCACCTGCCAGCAGGACCCGACTCATGTCCACCACCCACCCACCATTGATGGGCACCTGCCAGCAGGCCCGACTCATGTCCCCAACCCGTTCAACCCACCCACCTACCATTGACGGGCACCTGCCAGCAGGCCCCGACTCATGTCCACCACCCACCCACCATTGATGGGCACCTGCCAGCAGGCCCCGACTCATGTCCCCCACCCAGTAACCCACCCACCATTGACGGGCACCTGCCAGCAGGCCCCAAATCATGTCCAGACCATTGATGGGCACCTGCCAGCAGGCCCTGACTCATGCAACCCACCATTGAAGGGCACCTGCCAGCAGGCCCTGAATCATGTCCTCCACCCACCCACCCACCATTGATGGGCACCTGCCAGCAGGCCCCGATACATGCCCCACCAAACACCATGTTCTAACAAAAGAGACCCATGGGCCTAATGCCCACACAAATCCCCCGGCCCCCCAGTACAAGCACACAACCATCCACTGCACCCGCTCCCAAAGTACCCATGCCATGAGAGCCCCAAAAGAACCACCATGGCCATGCATAAAAGTACAACAGAGCCACACAGTGGCAACATATGACTGAGGCAATGCTCATTGAGACATGCACAAAACCAATGAGAGTACACAGCACCAATAATGAAGAAATATGATGTGTATTAAAATACGTAAAGAAAAAACATCATCAAACATCAAACTCGTAAATGAAGAAATGATGAAATCCAAAATAAAAAGAAATCCAATGTAAACCAAAAATCTACAAGAGGAGGAACCCAGCACTGCTAACCCGTCCTAGTAGGTCGACGTGGTCAATGAGGCATTCAAAATGACGTGCATTGTCCACATGAGAACCCTGTACGCCATCCTGGATGCCAACGCCACCCCAGCCAGGACAGGCTCAACCTGATCCTGGATAGCCACGTCCGCAGGGAGAGGAAGGCCAGTTGTTGTTCTCGCATCCCCTCTCTGAAAACGGGTCTGGACAAAGGCATCCCTGCTGGTGCTGGATGATGCAGTCACAGGATCGAGTACAGGATTACACACAGGCACCTCCGCGGCGGCCTGTGCTGCCTCCTGTCCCTGCCCCTGGACTGCACCACTAGCACCAGTGGAATGCCCCTCTCCAGGCCCCGTGCGTGGGACTTCCATGTCCCCCTCCTCTACCAAACCCCCCACCAACCTGGATGACTCCGTGCCATCATCCTCCATAAGCCCCTGTGGGGTCTCAGCTGTCCCTTCTGCTGCCGAGAAGTCCACCTCCGCCTCTTGGACCTACCCTCGGCAGCTGCGGCCGCGGGCGCGGCAACAGACACCTCACTCCCTGAAGAGATGACAACCCGGGAGGGGAGCTGGGCCATGTGTCTCCGGCTGGCAGTGGGATCCCTGCCTCTGTGCTCCACAGCACCGTCTCCGCCCTCTTCATCAGTTGACGCTGCAGACATGGAGAGACAGAACACAGGCATCAGGGCAGTGTACAATGGTCTGATACACACATGACAGTTGTACATGAGTGGCAGTGTCAAACTTCACAGATGGCATCACAATCGCCAACACACATATCATTTGAACCCACACACATGCACAAATTAACAGGAATGTTGCAGCAGGCAGCACCATCCATACACATACAACAGAATGAGCATCCGAAGGTTAGCCTGATGTCACATGCAACACGGGGAGTGCCGAACACATGCACACACGCCACCAGACATACATGCATCTGCACATCTCCACCACCTGTCACAGTGAAATCATCGGCAACTATGTCACATCTGCCAATCAGCCTCCTACATGTCGGTGTCACATGCATCCATGGTGTATCACAGTCCAACACATGTCAAATACACACACACACACAAACACACACATGTACACTGTGCACATACATTAAGGTGGAACCAGCATCCATGTGTCACACCCCAACCATGCCACAGTACATACACAGAAATGCTAACATGTGTGCATCCCCACATGCATTCGTGCATCATGCATTTCAACACATACACCATTGATGTGCCTCACACATGACTGGACTCACATGCGGCAGGCTCATGTCCCTGCACATACACAACCATACATGGCCCTTTCCAGACATATGTCCAAGCTGCACACTCCTGGCAAACCTCAACATGCACTGCGTCCAATCAGTACACATGGACACCTATGGCTCGACTCCAGATGGGTGTGCCTCTCAAGGACCTGGAGGTGGAGCGCTGGGTGTATACGTTCCTGGGCCATCATCTGGTTGTCGCTAAGGTGGACCGGCACCCCTCTGCATCCTCTGCCTCCAAGAGGCGCCGGGCCTTGCTGGACCTGAAGTCCTCCCAGCGCTTCCGGACAAGTTGTATATCGCCTGCTGCCACCCCCTCCACGTTGATGGCAGCCACGATGTCCTTCCAGATCCTCTTCTGTCCTTCATTGTCGGCGCGTGCTCTTCCGAAGAGGGCATCATAATGCACCAGGACTTGCTCCACCAGTATACCAACTTCTGCAGCACTGAAGCTCGTAGCCCTCTGTCTCTCTGGCTGGTGGTGGCCAGTGGTCTCTGATGGTGTTTCCCCTGACATGGCAACCCCGAGGCAGGTGTGGGTGGGCAACTTAGTCCTGGTGCTGGGCTGTGGAGTGATGGAACTTCAGTCGGGAGTCTACTGTTCCAGCAGAGGAGGTCACAGCAACTGGATCCCTGCAGATGGCTAATGTGCAGGCACCAAATCGCAGGGCATGTGGCCAGCAGGCAGGCAGGCAGCAGCAGATGGCAGAGCAGCAGAGCTTGGGGCTCTGGGGGGCAGTAAAATGGCCTTCTGGGCAGGAGCGTGGTCTTCCGTGTGTTGTCATGTGGCCAGCTTGATACAGAGTGATTTGGCACACGAAAAAACTGCACGTCAGCCTGTAATTCGAGGAAAGGAGACTTAACGCGCAGGGGCGTTTCCCTCCACACGGATGCATAGTGATTGTACACATGCAAAAACTGCAAGTCCGGGTGTCACTGCTTGTAATTGGAGGAAAGGCCCTTAGTTCGTATGTGCGTAAGTGACGTTGCACGTGTGGGCTGGGAAAAGGTATGCGTAGGATGCGATTTTCTTGTACGTGCTTTTGTGGAGAGTGAGCGGGTGATTCTTGTACTTCTTGTCGGTTCACACGCGATTACTTCAGAACGGTTCCAGTGCGTACTCCTTGTATACTCAGACAGCGTTCAATTCTTCTTTTGGCGAGGGTGTTGCCAACGCGCACACGCGCATCTTTTTCATGTTCTTTTTCCAGGCAGACGGTGAGGCACGCATGTATTTTTCAACTGTGGTTGCCCCTGTGTGTCACATACCCATTCAGAGGTCATTGTAGCCTGCGTGTACCACGCATACGCTTATTTTTGTGTTTCTGGGTGCCCCAGCGTAGTGCGGGTTCTTTATTCCATGCACGTGGGCTACCAGGGTCGCGTGCACGTTAAATTTTGGTTTTGGGGTGCCTGAGAATTGCGTGACCCGTCATCTTCCCATCATCAGCCGGGACAATGTTGGTCCAAGACCATCACACCAAGGTTGGTCCTGCCAACAACACCCAGCAGCCAATGCCTGCAGTGAGGCCTTTGGTCATCGTGCCTTTGGCTACTTCCAGTCCCAATCCGCCTGCGCTTCAGCCCCTACCGACCAGAGTGGCGTTAGCCGCTCAGGGTCCGCACCACTTCTCAAGAGGAAGAAGGGTGCTCTTGCGGTACAGGCTGCGACCCCAGACACGGCTACCCCCTCCGGCACGTCAAGGAAGCGGTGTTTCAATGATATGGAACTAGACGCACTTGTGGGCTACGTGCCGGCCCATGGCCGCGAAATGCTGGTGACTGCAGGGTGCAAGACTATGACTGCTCAACGTAGGGCCCACTGGTAGTGCATTGCGGACCAGATTAGTTCCCTTGGATGTGTTAGGCACACAGCTGATGATTGCTCTAAGCGGTGGAATGACCTCAAACGCAGAGCAAAAAACAAGCTGGCTTCCAATCATGCCTCTACTCTGGTGACTGGCAGTGGGTCTCCACCAGAGGAGGAAGTACTCACAGAACATGAGTCAATCGCTGGGGGCTTCATCACAGAGGATCAGATCCAAGGCGTGGGAGACCTACCAGATCTTGAGGCAATGTCCGGTGAGTGGGCAGGCATGTGTGTGAAAACCATGTGTATGTTGCTTGGGGGATGTGTTCTGATTGAGTGCCATGTGAGGCTGTGTAGTCATGACTGCTATGGGTCAACCATGTGGTGCCTCCAAACCATCCCTCGGCCTTGGGTTTGGGTTTTACAGTATCCCTTCTGACCGCAGTTAACAATTTGCACCTGATCAATGCACTTGCCCTTCAACTGCCATCATGCCACAACATTGTTCATACTGTTTTCCTGTTCATTATGCCTGATTGATGGAATCCTTTGCATGATTAACACACATTTTTGTGCCGTTCTGCCCCAAATTCAACATACTTCCGACATAGGTTTCACCCCACAATGCCCCACATTTGTTTACTTATTATGGGAATGATTCCATCAATCAGGTTGATTGAGTATTGTGCACCTAAACATGCCCTGCACACAATCACTTCGGGGCCCTGTTTGAATGTTCAACATGACAATTGTCTTCTGTCATGTCCAAGTGACCAACCATTGATGTATCCATGTGCCTGCCATCACTGTATTAGTGAACACTGGCTTTGTTGCAGCGTGTATCACATGCGTGTTTTGTCACACTCTTTTGCATGTTCTATTTCATGATGTCCATCTCACATGGATGGGTGACAGTACTGATTTGCTACCATCTGGGTGTCCTTGTCAAATCTGCCTTGGCTATGCTACGTGCCATCTGTGTCCTGGCATGTGTCATGTATGTGGATTGTCCATGCCTCTCACAGGCTAATGTGTGATGCAGGTGCTATGCAGCATGCAGCACATGTGTTGCTTTTCCATCTTGGAGTCCTCAGTGTCTGATTTTCGGCTCCCCTTCCACTTCATTGCCAGTGCATGCATGCCAGAGTTATTGTCATGTGTGACATGTGTCATTTATGTATTCAATGTGTACATCGTGATGCCTATGTGTGTGGGCTGTGCTGCTCATGCCTGTCTTAATTACTTTTCTTTTATGTTTTTGCAGGTTATGAGGCACTAAATGCTGTTTAGGAGGAGGAGATGGCGCAGGTGCAGGAGTTCTCACAGCCCCAAACAGGCACCAGTGGAGGATGTGGTGTGGTGGTGGGTGAAAATCCATTACTCCTACAGACCATCCTGTCCACAGGTGTCTCTGGGTACACCTCCGAAGACCTCTATACCTCAGGTGCTAAATCTGACATTGAGACAAATGTCCCGTCGAGTGTTTCTGGCAAGGATGCTGTTTTGTCCAACCCACCTGCACTGAGGGTAGAGCCCTCTATGGGGCATTCAGTATTGGAAAGTCCGCCTGTGGCGGTTACGGATGCAGGCCAGCAGAACAAAGGAGGAATTCAGTCCTGCAGGCTCAGGCAGTGTCAGCACAGCAAGGTGCACATCACATCACATCACCTTGCCCCAAAAAGGTGTGGTGCCCGCCAACGTGGTGGCCGTGCGCCACCAGGCAGTGTGTGGGAGAACTCCATGTATACTATTGCAGCTCAACAGGGGGCATTGTGTAGATGATGGCTCAGGCCGTGGATAGGGTGGCCACTTCCATTCTCCCCCCTGAAAGGCAGGTGGAGCTCGAGCAGCAGGCAGCAGAGTCCATGTGCCGCTCACACGGGGAGGACATGTTCGCGTCCAACAGGGACCGACGGGCTGGACTGGAGACTCTGTGCACAGCCATATCTGCAGAGTCACAGGCCTACAGGGATGCTCTGAGGTTAGAACAAAGGTCCCTCAGAGATACTATGGGTGCACTTCAGGTGTCCCAGAGCACAAGGTCAGAAGAGCAGCTGGAGCAGCTAACACGCACACTCTCAGCTGAGCTCCAGGCAACCTGTGAGGAGATCCAGTCATCACGCGAGGCCTTGCAGGCAGAAATCCGTGCTACCTGTGAGGATCATCCTGCAGAAACAAACCATTCAGACCTGCATGCTTGCTGCCATGGAGGAGCATGCCAGGGCTTTGCGTGGTCTGCCTCCCATATCACGCGCACCTTCTAATGTACCACCAGAGGGTGATGACAGCGACAGCAGTTCTCACACTATAGGGTAGCCGTGCAGGCCATGAGCCCATGGAGGTTTTTTTTTTCTCAACATCCACGCATGTGGGTGTTGGGGAGCAACCTGTACCTCCTCCCTCCTGGGGGCGCCCCCCCCTCCACACAAGGCCATTCTTTATTTTATTTTATTTTTTATTTTTTTACAATATTTTTAAGTTTTTTCTTTTTCTTTTGTTTTTTTCATATTTCATTTCCGAATTGCAAATTAGAATTAGAATTTAATGTTTTTAATATCTTTTTTCTATTTATTATTTTCATTTTCATTTCATATTGAATTTGCTTTTTTATTTTTCATTTAATTTTGTTATTTAAATTGTATTCTGATTTTTACTTTATTATTTTAATTATTTTGTTTACTTTTCATTTACTTTTTTTTTTCTTTTTCTTCATTTAATTTGCATTTACTTCTTTTGTTGATAACCATTTTCTTTCAGATTGCGAATTCATGTTACAGTGGGTTGCTTTGTGTAGGCATCCACTGTGTATTCCAGCTGGGCACATGAAGGCTGGTCCTGTGTTTGGGTTAGAAACTTGGGTTCCTGACACACACGCCCCTCCTCCTTCCCCTTTCCATGGGCTCGCAAAGGGTGTGACCAAATGACAGTAATTTACACAGAGGCATTGGGCTCCCATAAATTGTGTGGGCAGTCTGTAGTCCAAACTGTGTATACATCCCTAGTGGGGATTGGTGTTCATTTCTCCACTGCATGGTTGATTTGTATATTGTATTACATACAGGACTTTTTGCATAAATACATGTATCTTCTTCATGTCTTAACGAGCCTGTCTCCATTGCAGATGCAGTTCATGTTGTATGCGGTACACTGCCACATTTGCCTACCAGCAACACACTGCAGTTGGAAGGGGTCGATGTGCTGAATTGTCAGGTTGTGACACTTGCCGTACTTTCATTTTTTACTGTCATACGTTGCCACTGTTGGATCATGGGATCCTGTGCTAATGTTTTGTCTTGCTGGTAAGTATTTGTTCATGTGTGCTGTTTCTTTTTCATTAGTGAGAGGAAATTGTCTCTGGCCTGTTTCCATTTGGGACAGTGCATTTTGTGACACGTGTGTCATGTGTTGCGCGTTCATTTGGTTGTTTTCACATAGCATGCCATGTCATGGTGTGTTGGGTAGCTGAGATGGGGTTAGGGAGGGGTTGGGTGACATGCCACTATTTGGTTGTAGTATTTTGCAAGAGGGTAGTCCTTCACGCTGCATGAATGTGTGCCTTTTACTGACACAGCATTGGGTGTGTTTAAGTAGCTAGGGATGTACACAATGTAGCAATTCCAGGTAAACAATCTCAGGGTGGTATGTTTGTGACAGTTGACTGTCCCTTTTGTCATCATCATAAATTGTCAGCTGGTATGTGCCAGGCCTGTGTGCACTCTGCAGGGTGGGATTTTAGGTGAAGAAATTTGCTACAAGCTGGGTAAGGGCTGCCTCACCACGCGCCCTTTCACCTCCCATGTGCAGTCGCCGTGCATGTGGTTGGAGATGTGGGGGCACCACCATGTCCACGGGCACACCTGCCGTGTTGCAACATTGTGCAGGACACATGCTGCCACTATGATCCTGCAAACTACTGGGGGCGCATATAGCAGCTGCCCATCAGAGCGGTCAAGGGAGGGAAAGCATGACTTGAGCACTCCGAATGTGTGCTCCACTATGCCCCGGCTTGCAATATGGGCTGTGTTGTATCTTACCTCGGGTGGTGTGGTGGGATTCCGTATTGGCGTCATCATGTAGATGCTCAGAGGGTAGGCACTGTCCCCTGGGGAGGTGATAATGGTTGTCATTAGTTGGGTTTTCCCATTTCTCAGTGTCTATCATGCATGCATGTGCAGAGGCATTTGTACTCACCAATTAGCCATGTGTCGCCATGCCTCCCAGCTTCCAGGTCCCGGTTTAGGGGTGACATTCGGAATATTAAACTATCATGGCTGGACACCGGATAGTTGGCATATACTGAGGTGATGATTCCCTTGGCATCACATACAGCCTGCACGTTGATGGAATGGCAGTGCTTGCGGTTTCGATAGATGTGCTCAGTGGCCCTGGGAGGACGTCGAGCCACATGGGTGCAATCAATGGCACCTAGCACTTTGGGAAGTGTGCCATCCCGTAAAAGTCCTGGATGACGGCCTGCCTTTCTGCAGGTGTTCTGGGCATGTATATGTGCCTGCGGACTGAGGGGCATGCAGTCATGATCACCAACACCTGGTGTAGGCAGCATGACTGCGTGGCCTGTGAGACACCCCCAACTATGGCACTTGTCCGCTGAAATGACCCAGTAGCCAAGAAGTGCAGTACATTGAGCACTTTTTCCAAGGGGCTTAGTGCTTGTGAGGTCATCCTCCCACTCCCTGACCAGCTCTAGGATTATTAGTGGTGGAAACCTGTACCTCCCATAGACCTGGTCATCAGGCATCCCAAAAAGGCTGGTCCTGGGTAAAAAAATGCAGGGCCTGGCTATCCTTCTCCTCCTGCGGTGTCCCATGACCACTGCTGCGAGGAACGGTATATTCATAGTAGCGTATGAGCTTGTTTGTTGTTTGAGCACACGTTTATGCTGCGCGGAGCCGCTTACGCCTGCTTCCTGCTGCCGTACGTGTTTCCAGATTAGCGTGTCTTTTTTGGCACACGGGTTTCCCCTGTTTGATTCCATGAATACGTGTTGTTAGCGAGCGTGTGGGCATTGCGAGCATTTACCTACGGTACTTCCCCCGTAATGCCCACATTTTCACACGTTGTTTCCCATTCCACGTGTTACGCCCCACATTCCGCCCCCTTTTCTTGTGTGCGCTACACGTTGTGCACTTTCGCTGTGCGCATCGCTCAGCGTTTAGTGAAGTGTGCGCCCATGTGCACCACCCACGGATTTGGTGCACATCCCAGGGTTTACACGCGCAGTACATTCCATGAATCGACGAACGGCTGCATGCGCGGCTTTAGCACAGGTGCGCTGTGATTTTCACACTTGCGCTCCCCTTTTTGGTGCACATTTATTCCATGAATTACCCTGAATGACATTACGGTGAATGCCATGAATGTACTCCTGACTTCACTAGTGTGCAACACACAGATACGGTTACTGTTTCGAATTCCTAAATCCTGTGCTTGTTTGACTTTTCAAAAGCTATTCACTTTTTTATTGGAAACATATTTAAATGCACTCTATTTGAAAATACTACTGGAATTCTTTATTATCCTACCTAACATATGCAAAATTAATCAAAGTATCATTCTGAATAAATGTCCACTTATGATTGTTTTTTATAAATACTATAAACCACTGTTTCCTCCTCCTGGTTGCTCGTAGTTCCCTTGCTGCCAAATTGCTGCCTTCCCTCTTCCTCCCCTGTTTTTTAGCTCCCTGGTCTCTTGTTTCTCTGCTTCTCTCACTGTGTTCTCCTCCCAATGACTGAAACAACCTCTGTTGCTTCCTGAAGGTATGTACTTGCGCAATAAAGAACCTAATAATAATAGTAATAATACAAATAATAATAATAATAATAATAATAATAATAATAATAATAATAATAATAATAATAATAATAATAATAATAATAATAATAATAATACTGACAACAATAATAATAATAATACAAAACAAATACTGGATGGGTCGTTGACTGACTGTATTCTATTGTCTTTTTCAACAATGCTTCTGGTCTATTTCCCTTGTATTAAGAGTAGGTACTGTTAAGTGACTTCAATTCAGCAATCGCACTAAGTCAGTGCCTCGTCTGGGACGCCCAAGGGAAGCCCTTATTTATATATTATTATGACAAGTTATACTCTGGATGATAAACCCTTATATAACGCCCCTCTCTTTGAATCCCCCTGACCTCACTGAGCCAAGAAGTAGGTTTGTTTTGCAATTTAAAAGGTTTATTGGAAAAATTAAACAATATATATATATCACACTTTTATAATACATTATTATTTGATATCACACTTAAGAATATGTCAGTGATCAACAATAGATAATATTACAACTGTACGCTTATTTAATTACTTAGGAGTTGGTATAGGAAGGAAAAGGTAACTGAGAATGCTTTTATGGTTTCAAGGAAAAACAATGATGGAAAGGATGCAGTACAGAAATAAACTGATATGATTTCAACAAAAGACAATGTAATCACTTTTCCCCTTTTGTCAATTCACCCCCCCCCGTATGCAATATAAAAAGATGGAAAGGAGAGCACACAGTTCTCAGGAATACAATCAAATGTAGTTCAGTTCCCCCCTAGCAAGCTTAGATCACAGGGATGATTTTAAAACACAGGCAAAATACTTTAAATGTGATTTGTAAAGAATGGAAAAATATGCAAAAATGATTTTAATTTCCGATAGGAGATTCAGGGTAGGTGATAGCTACTTAAGATTGGTTCAGGTCAACCCTATCAGTGAATCATGAGGGATTATCAAGTTGAAAACGAATTTTAGCAGTTCAAGCAAAAGCAGCTATTTTGACAGGAGCTAATTTTTCAATTCGCGACAATTTTTCCGAATGCGTCGAGCGCGATTACGGAATAAATATAAGGAATAGTAAGTCGGCTTAGGCTTGTTGGAAAGCTTAGATTCTTAGCTTTAAAATGAAAGTTAAATCCCGTTCCTAGCCCACACAGTTCCAAAGATACGGACAATTTTGTGGAGATAGATTTTCAGAAATGAAATTAAAGTTTCAGAATGACAGATGCGCTGTGGAAGGTTTTGGATCAACAGGATGGACACACAATTCTATGATGCAGTTCTAGATAGGTGGAAATGGTTTGAATTAGATTATTTTAAACTAAGAGATTGGTTTGCACAGTTCTGGCTGAGTACTCACACTATAAATTTGAAATAGACCGTCAAGGTCTGATCAGGTTTGGACTGGACTCCTGGCGGGTGGTTCTGAAGTCACAGCTCTCTGAGTCAGCCCTGCTCTGCACTTCACAGCGGTCTGGTCTCTGGTTCTGGCAAAAGTTCTTGGCACTGCTGAAAAAGTTCTGAAGTCTGGATTCTAAGTTCTGGAGATGGTCCTTCTGGATATTGTCTGGTCCGGCAAAATGCTTTGCAAGAAAGTGGGAAGTGAATGTCTTGCCTGTCCAAAGCAGTCTCTTTTTATGTGTTTTGAAAATGGGTGTGTGCGTGGGCATAACTAAGCCTGCCCCTCACAACCTATCATTGGCCAAGCTCTCCTCTCTCCCTTGATTGGGGAAAGGAATGGAGTGTCATCAGGCATTAATTTTATGGCATACAGAAAGAACACTCCCCTTGTCAATTTGCACCCAAATCTATTTTTGATCCAAATACATATTTATCTATGTACCATTTTTCTAATATTATATGTCCAGTTAACATATTTTCTGTAGCACCAAACCATCTGATCCCTGTCTTTGTAAGATGTCGTGTCCACTTATGACAGAATTCTGCCCTTTTCATCAAGAACACAACCTCTAAACTTTTCCAAAATTTACACAAACATGCACAAGGAATATGGGCATCAGATGATATAGTGTCAGATTTTTTACATACTGACATTTGGAGTATTACCTTATTTTCCGCTACTACCCCCCAGAATATAACACAGAGTCCTAACACCTCTTAAAATGTGCACAGAAAAATCACAAGAATAAAAATTTTGACAAGTCCGTACTAGGAATTATCCATCTTTTTAAAATTATGCTCTGGCCCAGAGGGGTGTGGTTTCCCAAAGCACATGGTGGAATTTCTGGTTTGTCCACTTCCTCCAACTCAAGTTGCTCACAGAGGCACTGCTCCTCCCAGTTTCTCCCAAGAGGAAGCCATTTACGACCCCCCTAATTTAACATTTGCCTGAGCCAAGGAAGGCTCATTGTTCTGTTTCCCTGCTCCCAGGTGCTCCTCCCCTGATTCAATCAGAGAGGTGTAATCTCCTTTTGGTGGGAACAGCAGAAGGCAGCCAGGCCTGCGAATGCAGTGGCAGGGCAAGTTTCAACTCCTGTCGGGGGTAGTTGCCGGGCAGATTTCAATCTCTTCAAGCCAGGCTTCAGCTAAATGTCACTTTTGTTCCAGTTTTCTTCATTCAAATCAAACTTACAATTTTTACACATGCAGCTAGAACGCTGATTCTAAGTTCAAAACTATGACCTTTAAACAGTTGCAACCTATGTGACACTCAGAAGTAGGTCACTCATTTATTTGAAACATTTCGATTTTAGTGGTTTTAAATCCAATTTCAGTTAAGCTGCTGACATCCACAGCTCAGCCAGTTTTGTTATAAACATTGCTTTGGGCTCTTCATCTTTCTAGATTGTGTATGCACACAAGACTACATTCTGCCAAATGTTTGCTGGTGTTCAGTGAGATTTTTGAATATCTTGCAATGTTTAAAATAGACATTTTTAGCTTGCATTTCAGAGAAACAAAGGTGATTTCAAATCGCTTTTTTATTAGCTAACAGGCACTGCTGTTTTTCCTTTGGCACCACGTTTCACTCATGGCGCTTCTGGCCCATCACACTCGCACTGGTGGGTGGCAGGTCAGGCGACCATTTTGGTGTGCGCAAAACTGTGCAGTTTTCCTGGATTCTGGCGCAAATGTGGGCTTTTCGGCCATCTTGGATTTTCTGAGCCCACAGCACCAAATGTGCAGCATAATAACTTGAACGTGGGTCAGGACACACAACAGTACCCACCTGTAAATTACATTATAACATATTTCAAATAGAATATGTTATTTTATAACATATTTCAAATAGAATGTGTTATTTTTACAAAATAGCTTGTTTCTTGTCCCAGAGTGTGGAAGTGAGACTGTGGTGTCTGTGAGGCCAATAGACTAAGGTTAGCTGCGTCTTTAAATAGAGCCTAAAATAATGAATTGTGAGTGTGTGGTGAAATGACTACTGCCCTGCAGTAATGCAGGCATGACAACTGGCTAAACCATCAATTCCTCCCCATATTAATATTAAAACAGCAGTAATACCAATCATAAACGCTGACACAGACAAGTCACAAAAGGAATACCATTGTGTGGTAGAGAAGGATGTAACCTTGGGAGAGGTGTCTGTTGGTAATAGTAGCAACCAAAACAGCAATAGTACAAAGACTAAAAAAAATAATAATATCCAATCAGGGTTCTATCAAAATAGAGACTTTAAATCAAACAATAAAATACATCAACTAAATAGTTAAAGTGAATACAGACCTTTGTGAAAGGGCAACCTGGGTAGATGACCAAAGGCGTTCAGGCACACGACTGGAGCAATGTCACTGTTCAAATGATATGTCTTTAAGAAGAAGGTGGAGAAGGGGGCAAACAAGTCACTTTAGTCCCAAAAGTGGACCAGGTGGATATGGCATTTCTCAAGTAATTTATAGTCTTCGGCTTGGGTCTCAATAGCACTGAGGCAGGCTTTGCTGCATTGAACTGGGAGTCTGAGTGCTTACGGCATTGGTAATTGTTGAGTTGGGTGTAGTGTGGTGGCGGCAGTGAAGGCTTGTAAATCAAAGATGATGGGGAAAGGAGAGGTTGGGTCGGTTGTGCTGGAAGACTCAGTGACATTGGGTGTTTCAGTGAGTGGCCTCGGCTAACTCAATTCTGCATCGAGGACTGCAGTGGCAATGGGTTGGAGCTGTAAGAAGTGGGTGCCCATGCAGCAATGTCGAGTTTGGGATGCATACAACTCGCCTGGTCTCAGATGAGGAGGCAGAGGAGCTTCAATATCAGAGTTGAACTAAAACGTTGAGATGCAGAGTTGGTCCGGCATCGAGATCAGGTAAGACTTTAGAGGAGCATGCAGCAGCTTGAACTTCATTGAAGATGCCCTACCAACCTATAGGGAGTTCAGAGATGCAGGGAAAGCCATGGGTCTATTCCTCAGTTCACTTATTGCTGGGAGCCCAACCCCTTGCATGTTAAGTCCTTTTGTTCTGCACTCCCACTCCAATGAGTTTGGCTGGCACCTACGTGGGATCTCTCACCTCTAGTGACAGAGTCCTGCATTCCTGTACAGTCACAGTAAATACTTGAACAAGAGAAGTCACCAACACTGTTTACCTGGGATGGTTACAGATTATAACTTTCCTCTCCCTTGGATGTTGTTTGTCTTCACCTCAGTAGCAGAGGGCTTTCCAGTAGCTAGTACTTCCACCAGTGGTCCATTGATTCACCCTTGTTCTTAGATGAATCAAAGAATACGTGAATGCCTCTCTCCCTTTGAAAGAAACATGTCAGAAGTGATAGCTCTAACGCAAGCATCCTTTAAGGGGTCCAATCTAGGTGGTTGTAACAAGTGTTCTGTCCCTTATAACATCACACACAGATACCTTCCCTGCAGGAAATGGAGGGGATTGGAAAAAGGGAGAGAGACCTAACAGAAATCCAAATGATGAGACCCCTCTTCAGGTTACCTTCTCTTTCTGGCCACTGTTGCCACACCCCTTCGTATGCCTGCTGACTTAAAATGGGTTCCAGTAGTTAGCAGCCTGGTGTGAGTTGTTATGTCTCTGTCTGCCTTTCAAAAAGGGTTCCCAGGAGACCTCATGGAGGAAGTTTACCTTTCCTGCAGGAGAAAGAAAGGGACACAATTTGGCTATTGCTCAACATGGCTGTAATGGAGCAAGTCAGACCAGGCCCCTATTTACATCATTCCTGTTGTAGCTGTCTCTGCTCACAAGGCTGCCACCACGGTGATATCAAATTTATGTTGCTTTATAATTCTGTGCTCATATCAGACACCGTGCCCCAACAAGACATGGTTTATATTTAAAAATTGACATGCCACCAGACTGACTAACACATACCATTATTTCAAGTTAGATAAGATGTGCAGAAGAGTAAATGCCACCACCACCTGCACAAAATCGGTGTACCAGCAGCTGTCATGGATGCACATGTGACTTTGAATCCACCCTGTGCAGGGCATGGGGCTGAGGTTGACTCTAGGTGGCTTCAGCAAAGCTACATGTGTGATGTATAATGTTGGCACAAAGTATTTATGAAAAGGGATTCTGATTAGCAGATGTCTCTTTCAGCAACAGAATTGCTCACATCCTTTTGAATCTTGTTTAGGGTGTTTTTTTCATCATTTTCCCTGAATAAGACCCTGAACTCTAGGGATTGGGGGCAGTGGATCATTTACCAATAGCTCTGTTTGTTTAGAATAACAATACATAGGGGGTCATTACGACCCTGGCGGTAGCTGTGCCAGTAGAAATGGCACAGCTGCCACCAAAGGTGTTTTTTTCCCCATGCCCGGCAATGGGGAATTACCAGGGCATTACAGCCCCGGTGGTCCGAGTAATTCCCCTTTGCCAGGTGCCAGTAAAAATTACTCCCCATTACCATTCGAGTCCCATAGGACTCAATGAGAATGGGAAGGACGGTAGCACCGGCACCATTCATGATGGTGCCGGTGCTACCGTCAAAGTCTGTGAGCGGGTGACTTCCACCTGCCAGGTCAGACCTGGCAGATGGAATGGCACCCAATCATAGAACTTGGAGTATGCCGGTCCAGTAACAACGGTGCCAGTACCTTACCGGCCCCATTGTTGCCGGACCGGCATACTCATAATGAGGTGGGCCATAGTGTTTATTTAGAGAGGCACACCACAGACTGAATTGTCTCTTGGTTTACATCATTACTACTTAATTTATCTATTAAAAATCCTGTCGCATGTTGAGCTCTCTAAGGATTCCCAGAGTTGTCAAAAAGTTGCATATCATCGACATCACGTTTCTTCTATTGTTGCTTTTTGTCCACTTGCACTTTGTTGCTGGGGTTGCAGGTATTGTGTGATTATGTGAATAGAAGTATGCAAAGTGCTGCTGAATAGAAAGAGAGGAATGGACAAGCGCCTTTAGATACTCTTGCCATGTTCCCTGCAGTAAAGTCGATTGCATGTTGTTCTTACCTATGGCACCTAGGAGATAGCTTTGATCATCCATACAGATATGGCGAGTAACAGCCACACTTACTCCTGAAAACAGGCAAATACTCCCAACAAATAAATTGGTGGGTAAAACATGTACCCACTAAAACGTAGCAAACAGTGAACACATAGGAGCCTGCCACTCCTTTCACACCACACCGACCAACAAACCAGAAGAACAGTTTCTCCACAGTGAGAAAATATAATATTTTTCTTGCCTAATCTAAGCAGAAATTTTAAGATAAAAATTGATGTTCAATTTGCGCAATTACGAGGTGCAAAAATAAATGGTTGACAAATGATTGTTTTAAAGTTCAAATATGTATTCCTTCTTGTCAAAAAAATAAGCCCTGGGGAATTGCAATTCCTTTGTGTACTTCATACAAATCATTTCACTCCCAAATTGTTGAGACTATGGCTCTACTGTCTCTCGGGCTGTTCGCGTTTTGGAGACAAACGATTGATATGCTGTCAAAGGAATTACTGAGAGTTCTGAGGTTTGTTGCTTTACTGAAAATGGTGTAACCTTTATTTTTACGGAATGACCTATCCGACTGCTTTTCTGAGTATTTACGTTTTACAGTTTTACAGCAAATGTATTTCCCTGATGACATTTTTTTCCTGACCTTTAACATGTACTTGTAAGAATGTGACATTTTCTAGCTACCGCTCATTTTTTTTTTCTTTCCAATCTCTCAAAGCAGAAAACAAGTTGTTTCATCAACCTTAAGGAAGGTCTTTATTTGACATTATAACATTTATGTTTGCAAATTAGATATATTTATCCTTTGCTACCGCAATGATATACCACTGAACATGTACATGTGTTTGTTGATCAAAGCAATAGTACTCCTTAACTTTGCCGTAATCAGCCAAATACAATTGCCAGCCTTCAAAGAGAGAGGTACATTTCAGACTGATGTAACACTAACTTCCTTAGGGACTATGTGAAGTAAGCTAAGTTGAAAAAGATGAATTGATCTTTGCACACTTCAGAGAAGCTTTTTGTACGCTAATAAAGACAGGTATTTAATGAAATTCGACTGACAAACTCTTTCATGTTTTTTTTTAACGCACTGTCATTTTTTTTGCTTGCGTTTTATTACTCTGTTATTATATCTTATTCCTAAAACAATGTGCTCCACATGATAAAGCATTTGTATAATTAAGGATACAGCATAATGCATGAAAATTGTACACATATTTTCAGCCAAATGACACACTGTGCTGGTGAGATGAACTGTAAAATTTAGAAATATGATAGTATTGTTAAAAGTAGTTAAATCATTTCTGATAGTACTGAGTACTGTACTAAGACTGAGATTCTACTCATCGGCACACCCACCCCCTCCTTCCCTGCAGCTCTCTGGCCGGCCTCTCTTGGCCCTCTTCCTGTTCCTACCTGCAAGGCAAAAAACCTCAGGGTTATCTTCGACTCCACACTCTCCTTCTCTCCGCATATATCCGACGTCTCTAAGAAGTGACACTACCAGCTGCACCTCCTCAGAGGTATTCTTCCCTTCCTCTCCTTCCCCCAGAAGCTCACTGTCTCCCGAGCCCTGGTTCTCTCGAAGCTGGACTACTGTAACAGCCTCTATCTTAATCTGCCTGCCTCCACTATCCGCCCTCTGCAACTCATCCAGAACAGAACTGCGAGACTTGTCCTTGGCCTCAAGCCCAGGGACCGTATCTCTCCAGGACTGAAATCTCTAGACTGGCTCCCAGTGGCTGCGAGGATAAACTTCAAAACCCTCTGCATTGTCCACAAGGCCTTCTGGGGCCTGGGGCCTAAATACCTTCAACTCTCTCTTCCTAAATATCTTCCTTCCCGATCCCTTCGCTCATCCGTCTCCAACTCCCTCAGGATCAGCCGCTTCTCGAAGCAACGTGCTGGGGGTAGATCTCTCTCCGCGGCAGGGGCCTCCCTCTGGAACAGCCTTCCTGCCTCCCTGAAACTTGAGGAGAACCATCTCCGGTTCAGGAAGCACCTAAAAACCTTCCTCTTTACTTCTGCTTTCTCTCTCCCTCTCCCCTGCTAATTCTTCGCTGAAACTGCACTGAATCTGCAACTGGGCCACTCTCCCCGACCCTGGGCCCAGCCACTCTCCACTTGCACCGCCTCCCTGGCAACCCCTGCACTGCGGGACTGTCTCTGTATCCCTCCAGCCCCCCCTTCCCAGCACTTACCTGCACTTACCTTGCACTTGCCACCAGCTGGCCCTCCTTATTTATTATTTATTATTTATTTTATTCTACTTACCTTGTACTGCACTTCCCCCTCCCCCCCTTGCAGTTCCCCCCTTCCCTCCTTGCACTTCTTCCCTTCCCCCTACCCCTGCACTTGCGCAATCTGAATGATACCTGGCCTAGTAGGATCGTTGTCTGTCTTCCCCCTGTTCCCCCCTCCCTGCCTCGTCGCGCCTTGAAACACTTGTGTATAGGCGCGTTACAAATGCCATATCATATCATATCATATCATATCATATCATAGTATGCTTCACACAACTATATTGTTTTGTTTATCTCGCACTCCCTTTCTAGTATTGACAAAAGCCAGTAATCCGTTAATTCTCATGCTGAGTATTCATTAATGGGGTCAACATAGCCACCAACAATTGCTACCTTAGACCACTATCTAGAGCTGGTTCTCCTTGGTAATTGTGTTAACTCTCTCCACAAGTACAATACTCCTCGGATTGTACCAATCTGTTCTCCTAAATTCAGTGCCTCTTCCTTTGGACTATCCAATCATTTGCTTGAGGTTAGCTTCACACCAGTGTTAGTAACTTCATTGTTGGATATACTTACATTTAGAACACACTGTCCACGAACCAGACTAACTACCTAGTTGCACACATGTGCATAATTTAAGAAATATGAAATATATTCAAATACATAGGACATCATTGGAATTGCTTATTGAGAAATGTGGATTATTTTCACATGCTGAATGTAAGGTTGTTAAATGATGATCCATCAGGTGCTGGTTTCATAATTTGTCCTGCCCGGTGCGTAGCTGGTTAGACTGCAGCGTCTTTTAGAATGTTGAATTCATTTAGTTCTATCCAAGTGCATGTTTTTAGGAGTCTGCTGTTTCATTGATTTAGACAAACTTTTAAACCATCCCAAAGTATAATCACCAAGAACCAAGACAAAAAATTGAGGGGGATCTCCTCCCATGCATTCATATTTGCTAGCTGTACTCGGCATATCTTACACCAATTCAGTATACTCCCTCTCTCACACTCTCTCTCTCTCTCTTTCTCTCTCGCTCTCTCTCTCTCTATTTCTCTCTATCTCTTTCCCAATCTCTCTCTATCTTTCTATGTCTAGCTCATGCTCTCTCTTCAGTCTCTTTCTCTTTCTGTCTCGATGTATGTCTGTCTCACTCATTCACTCTGTAGGCAGAGTCATAGTGTCAGGTGCGTGTTTGCTTGAGCCATCCCAGCCAATGCTGACAGCAGCATGACCAGGGCGAAAAACAGATATCTTGAAAGGCTGGGGTAGAGATGTGTGTTTTTTAATGGTCAAAATGATTAAGTGAACAGTAGCAATAGAATTATCCCTCAAGGTGTGGACTGTGCTGGTTTTTGGATTAGAGACACTGATGTCCTACATATCTGATTGTTGCACCTATGTGGAAGCTGAGGGGGACAGGGATAGACTATGCAGTGGGTGCTTGAGATCCGACAGAACATATAACAGACCAGGGGACCAGGCTTCAGTACAACTGTGTTTGTGTTTTACTTTGTTTTGCTAATTATCAGTGTTTCTGAAGACTGTAACAAATGGGTGACTTTATTCTTAGTTCTCACCTTTCTGAAAAGCATGGATATTTTGAAGAAAAACAAGCTATTGTATATAAATAGATATGCTTATTAACAATGTTGGGAATTGTATCATCTGGGGGCCTATAACTGCTCAAAGGGTTAACACGCATTTGCTTAAATGGCATAATAATATGTGTGAGGAAGAAACACTACCTCTATTTTCAGTCACTTCTCTAGGAACTAAATCAAGGAATGGGTTGGAGGTCGTAAAGCACACAGGTTTTACAGGAAGGAATGCAAAAAAGGCATCATTTCAGTTATAATGTACATGAGGAAAAGAGAAAGTTAAGAGGACATCTTCAGATGTTAAACTAAACACAAATCCAGAAAACATATCAAGCCTAAGGTCCAAAAACAACGGTATACAATCGGACTCAAGGCATATACAATCAAACTATGGCAAACAGATTTGGAGATTATATTGAATATGTTAGTCAAATACCAAACCCAGTGCTTTTGGACTTTCATTAATGAGGATCAGAGTTACCACGAAAGCAAACAGTTAAATCCACCTTAAGTCATGTTGGGAAACCTTCCTAGAAGATCTCTTCAGCTCTTCTTGTGAAAGTGGGGGTCTTCGCACAGCAGTGGATCAAAATAAAAATAGAGTTTGAACTCCGACTTGGATGACATAAACTCAATTAAGAATGCAAACCGGTCCCGAGCGCCAGGCCAAGATGGCTTGTCCAATTGTGTGTTGAAGGAGGACCCTTTCCTCTGGACATCCATATTTCTTGTGCTATTACAAAATGTGACATTTACCAAGGAAATCCCTGAATAATAAAAACTGTCCTACTCAGTCCCCATATTGAAGAATTATTATTATTATTATTATTATTATTATTATTATTATTATTGTTTTGTTGTTGTTGTTAGGGTATTTTTTGAGCACAAACATAGCTTTGGGATGCATCAGAGTGCTTTTCAATCACAGGGAAAATAACACAGGGCGGGAAGCAGGGATAAAGGGAGCGAAGAGCTAACAGGGGAGGAAGGGAATGGGCAATTGGCAGGAAATTATCTACAACAACCAGGGGAGGACACAGTATGGCACAGATCACCGGGTCTCAAGTAGGGTTGGGATGTACAGGGTAAGCAGACCTAGGTATTAGGGAGGAGCCATTCCTTGAAGAGGGAAGTATTGACCTTGCTCCTGAACTGTAGAAGCAATGGGACAAGTTTGATGTTAATCGGGAGAAGGCTCCAGAGTCTTGGAGGTTAGGGAGAGTAGTCCCACCTTCTGGTTCTTTCCTTCCTGCACCGTTGGAATTCAAGTGTGCATATTTCCTTTATTCTGGTGGATCGCAGTCCTCTGGGGTTCCTCAGTGAGGTAGCTTGGGGACTTCCGGGAGACAGCCTAGTAGATGATACAACAGAAATTGACGATGATACAGGATTGCAGCGGGAGCCAGTGCAGTTCAATGAGGGAATCTCATCTCAAGGGTGCCATGGTAACTGCCGGAAGAGCTTCAAAAATGGCATTGCCACCATCAAGAAGGGTGACAAGACCCAATCAGTGAACTACCATCCAATTGTTCTTTGGGATGTGGGGAGAAATATATTCTCCTCTATGATTCTTAAGCATCTCAATACCTGGGCTGTAGATGCTAACCACTGGGATAGAAATCAGTCTGGATTCTGTAAGGGGCTGGAGACCAAATTAAATGGATTCATGCTGACTTTGTTTCGCAATATTAGCTGTTTGAAGAAAAGGCCTTTTACCCTACATTCATAGATCTCTCCTCAGCATTTAACAGGATGAGCAGGGACACATTATGGAGGGCATTGGCTGAGTGGCACACTTCAGGCACCGTGTTAGAAATTCTTAGGGCCATGCATACAGTACCAGGTCAAAGTCAGACTCGATGGAGGTGGACGCATGAGAGAAGACATCTACACAAAGCAGGGAAAGTTCTGTTATTTAGTTGTTGTTGAACCGAGTAGGTGAGCACATGAGTAAAACCAGGGTCCTTGCATCGCTTCTCTTTCGCTGCAATATTTGGCTCATACTGACGGTTTGCTGGTTTTAGATCTTACCTCCATGGGCCTCTAACACTATAGCCTTCTATATGCGGGAACACAGACTTGAAGTGACCTACTTTGCTTGAATACGTTGAAAAATATGTCTATCTGGAAATGAACGTGAAGCTGATGGAAATTGCGTGCCATTACGTCTACCTGGGGCTAACGCTGTTTGATAGACC
This sequence comes from Ambystoma mexicanum, assembly GCF_040938575.1. Taxonomy (NCBI): domain Eukaryota; kingdom Metazoa; phylum Chordata; class Amphibia; order Caudata; family Ambystomatidae; genus Ambystoma; species Ambystoma mexicanum. The sequence continues at coordinate 134,486,411 of NC_090935.1, read as the reverse complement.
AACAAGGGGTCGCAATTTTCACACATTTAGAGAGATGTGTGGGGTATTCATTGCACAACTGTAAAACATAAATAACAGATATGTGGTTTTTCTTTGCTTCCTACACTTAACTATCACAAAACAAAAGTTGTTCCATATGATTTGGAAATACTCTTTAACTACGAAGATGTAGTATGGCAAAAGTTGAAAAGGACTGATTTAGAGGCAGGTCATTTCTTTACCTAGCTCTGCTCCAGCAGCCATTCTAAAATAAAAGCTGGGACTCCACTGACCACCTAGTCAGATTAAAGGCAACATTTTTTTTATCATTTTACAGAAAAACATTGAATCCCTAAAGAAACTCCCTATGTATCGATTGGAACTCTGATATGACAGAAAAACAGTGTCTTCACCTGAATGCATGGGTTCACGAATGTGAAAGTCTAATGGCTACAATTAATTTAAGTAAGGAGAATTTGGAGGAAGTTCCACATAAAGTGAACACATTCTTATGATAACCATAATTGGTGTGTAACATGTGATACCATAACCAAATACTCACTGTTTTATTATGTAGCCGGAGAAGATCAGCATTTTTACCAGCTAAATATGTATGTTAAAAGATTCCCCTCTCCCACATGGAGATAGTTTTCTCAGATTAATGTGCAGTGTATTACCTACATTGGAAGTTATTGGATGAAGGCAACCTTTTCCAAGAGAAGAGTGAATCTGTCGCCTTTTCAAAGACATGAACTGGATAGAGTATTTAAAACATCTAATGGTCGCATGCCTAAAACCTATGCTTATAATTCTAAATATGATACGAGTTTTCTAAAAGACAGCGATATGTATGTTCCATCGCAATTATGGGTGAGGATGCGGGCAGGGACAAATATATCCCTTGTACTGGCAGTGTTGAGATGCATTAATGACATTTTGACCATCATCTAAAAATAATATATTTAAAGGATAAGATATTGGAGGGCAACTCAAACGTATGGTGTCACACGGGTCACTATAGTGCTAATTGCATGACCTGATGAATTGTTAATCTTGTTTGTGCACTTTGCAATTGTCTAGACATCATGTTCTAAGGTCTATTGCGAAATTATATGATTATTTTTTACTACTAAAGTTTATGCTGAAATGCAATTAATTTCTTTTATTGTAATTGTGCTTTTGTATTTTGTATTTGTATAGATATAATTGTGTACGGTTTAGTTTATTAAACCAGAACACCAAAAATAAATAAAAATATACATTATTTAATTGCAAAAACACTAAACTATCCCTTTTTAAAAATGTTCAAATATTAATTTCTAATGATAGCATCCAATATGTATCATAGTCATAATAAAAACATAGTGTGTGTCGTATTGAGAAAAGCACTTTATTACAATCTAGCATTACATACACAACATTTTCAGATAGGAGGTTATCATTGCAAGGCAGACAAAGGAAAATGTAACAAATAGCACCAACGAGGGTTCATGGCTGCTTTGCATAAATCAAAACGCATTTTGGAGATGTAAGCACAATCACAGATCATTGCATTTGGGAAATATGCCTGCAAAAAGGGTTGCATGTTTGAATCCCAAAGTACACAATGTGGCATGGCTTTGTTCACATTTCATTATTCACAGAATTAAAGTGTTGGTAACCATGAACCACATATAATGTTTCTGTCAGCATTAGGATGACATGTGAGTGTACATTGACTGTGACATCTGCTTCTCAACTGGAGTCCTAGGGATGTCCATTTCCAAAATGCAGATAATGGATCCAATTCATCGAGGCATTTAGAAGAGAAGGAAAGCCGGGTATCAGGGTGTGCATGCTCTGTCCGCAATGTACACATATACTATTGTATATAGATTTCTCTCAAGAAACCTTCGGCCACCGGCTAAAATGCCCCTCATGAAATAACCTAACTATAGTGCCTTGCGAGCTTTCCAGTGGAATGAATCAAGTACTTCATGCTACCCTGACTGACACCCTGGCAACTCATATTCATTTAATGCAGCTTTGCCCCTCCTCTCCTAATTAAACCACTGTGTCTACTCACATAATAGCATCATGTCTATTCTTATTTCACTTATGGCAGAGTGTTTTCATCACTTGTGACTCTGCAGCAGAAGCAACATGCCCCAATATTTGACATCTATTAAGAACCTGTGTGTTAATCTTGCATACACTGGCTTGGGATTTGTCGCAGCCTTACAACTGCAATGACCACCTCCCACACTGTCTCCTTTCCATCCTGCCGACTTACAGAATTGAAATTGCTATTTCGCGCTACTAATAGTTTTGGATGATCATGCTAGAAGTGATCTCTATTTTCTTGCCCTTGCTAATGCTGCCTGCAAATTGGGATATTTTATCAACCACCATTTCTGCACTCTCTAATCCTGGATAGGAACAAAACGTCCCTCTAGTTTATGGACACTTTTTTCCATCTCTGCCTCGTTTCCTTTTGATTCATCCATTTTGGTGGGAAAATGTTTCCGGATTTTTAGCCCTTGCCCGCCTGAACGAAGAATCTGAGTGTCTATTGTTTTTGGAAAAGTTCCAAACCAGGTGCCAATTGATAGACCCAGAATAAGTCCTTCTGTCCTCTCATGATCACTTGGAGCAAGTATGGAAGAACATTGGGGCCCTAGGGCATTCGCATGGCGCAATTCAACAACAATATTGATAGGGGTGAAATGAATCAAAGCAAAAAGAAAGCTTAACCATCTCTCCATATATAAAGCAGAACAGCTAAGTTTGTTCCTCATACAATTCCTCACTGTTCCACCAACCTGCACCAAATTTTGCACAGTTACCTGTTAGGAACCTCTGGCCATTACTGGCTACGTTACATTTGGACACTCCACCCTTTTCCCTGGATTCCAGACCCTTCATATATGGGACAGTTGTCTGAAATCAGTGAAATATCAATGTGGTCGGAGAAGTACTGGACAAAGCTAATTTTAAGCACCTCGACTAAAGAAAAAAAACTCTCAAAAACAAATTTCAAGGGCCTAGGATGCACAGTGTCTGAGATATTTGCACCACAACACACTGCACCAAACTAGGGTGAGTTGACAGGTGGGCAGAGCGCTCAGAAGGTCAAAGTATGCTTTTGCACACCAACGCTCACCTCCCTTTGATGCCTGCTCTGGAGTTTGTCAACATGCCCATTCTCAGTGCGGTTTAATATGGAACGCATAACGCATAACACATAACACATAACACATAACACATAACGCATAACTCAAGTGACAAGTGACTGAGAACGGCAACCTACTGGATCATTGATTTTCAACTATTGATGAGAGTGTAATCATGTCTGTCTATAGAACGCATGCCGGGACGATTTTCTAGCGTGGATATAAGTGTGCCTGGCATAAGGATAACCAAGGTAGAATTCAATAGACGAGTTAGGAAATCAAGGTGTCAAAACCTAATGTTTGAATGTTAATTGTCTAAGATATTTCAGAAAAACGTGGGTAGTGTTAGATCACATTCATGACAGTTCTGCTGTTGTGTGTTTCCTTCTGGAGACGTCCCACCCCATAAAAGATGCATTACGTTCGTGAAAGTAAGTTTTGTAGAATTAGTTCACTTCACCAGACCTGATCCTACTGGAGCACTTCTGTATGTTTTGTCTCCCCCACCCCTGCCACCTCCCCTGCCATCTGTGCTCTTATTCCCTTTCCCCTTTTTGGCTGTTTAACTATCTTTTTCTTCCCCACCTGCCATCAGTACTCTGTGCTCTTTCTCATTGCTCCCTTCGCAGTTTGATGGACATTCTTTTCCTTTTTTTACTCCAACCACCCCATCCCTCTAAGAGACTCTGGGCCTCATTACACGGTAGGCGGTAACCATGGCGCTACTAGCGCCATGGTTGCCGCCGGTACCGTACCGAGTCCGCCTTGGTGGATGGCGGAATTACCGCCCTACTCCAAGGTGAGCGGGGGCGGTAATTCCCCAATCCCCATTTACCCTTCCCCATTCCCATTTTTGCCCCATAGGGCATAATGGGAATGGGGAAGGTGCTAATTACGGTACCGCAAATTGCGGTACCGTAATTAGCTCTGAGGTCCCTTTGCGGGTCCCGTCCTAAACGCCTGGAAAAACCAGGCGTTAAGGGAGGACCCGCAAAGGGACCTCGTAGTAAGGCGGTAAGGGTTTACCGGTACCGGTGCCCTTACCGGTACCGGTAAACCCTTACCGCCTACCGTGTAATGAGCCCCTCTGTATGCTCCTCACTCCACCTTTAACTGTGCATGTTCTGCCCCCTTTGAATAAATATCATCAGGCCACATGACTTGTGCTTCTGGCCATGTTTTTTGCTTTCTTTCCCTTGCCCTCATCCATCCCTTTGGGCTGCTCCTCCCCATTCCCTTCCCTATTTTTTGGCCATCATCTCTCTTTTATTTTCCCCACCACCCTGCAATCCTCTGTGCTGTTCCACACAATCATTCCCACATTTTTGTTATGTGATGTTATTGGGACTTGTACTGTGCTCCACTGACATTTCTCATGGTCTCCAGGCGCTTAGGTGCATCTGAAAAGGAGGGGGGGTTGGGAGGGCTAGTGGGATTGAGGGGGAGAAGCGCAAGGGAGCTTTGATGTGCTGTTGGTAACTTCAGTTTGGATAAAAACTGTCACAGTGTGATAATATGATTTTGGTAGATTGTCATTTGTGTGTTGTATGCAGACATTACCTTTGTGTATTAGGTGTTGTGGGAGAAGGTAGAGTTTTTTGGTTTAGGTGTATCGTATCTGAAGTTTGTATCAATTCAGTTATGTAAAGGGTGGTGGGTATGGTGAGTGTTAGATAATTAGAGAAGTTACTAGTAGGGTTGGTTGGGGCTCTTTGGGTTTGTTGCAATGGTTTGGTTCTTTCACTTAGTCTTGTTCTTGGTGAGTTTGTGGTTGACATTTGCGTGGTCCATTCTCGTGGACTTCTCTTTTATTGTGATGGGTGGATTTGTGCTTCAGCTTGGGGTGTTAAATAGACATGTTTTAATAGTTTCCTGAACCATAGGTGATCTTCTGCTGTTCATATTTCCTTTGGGAGCGTGTTCCAGAGTTTCAACGCTATGAACATAAATGCTGGTCCCCCAAAGTTTTGTTTTCACTAGGGTTTGTGTTTGTGGTGAATGTTATTGGTGGATCTTAGTATTAATTTTAGTTTGTAGATGGTAATTCCCTCCTGTAAGAATTCTGCTTCTTGGCCATAGATCACACAGGGCCTCATTACAAGTAGGGTGGTAAGGGATACCGGGCACCGTTAAGGAGAATGGTGCCGGTAATCCCTTAACGCCCTACTACGAGTTCCCTTAGCGGGTTCCTCCTTCAACGCCTGGTTTTACCAGGCATTATGGACGGGACCCGCTAAGGGACTTCAGAGCTAATGACGGTACCGTCATTAGCTCCTTCCCCATTCCCATTTGAGCCCTATTGGCTCAAGTGGGAATGGGGAATGTTTTTTTCAATGGAGATTTACCAGTCCCGCAAAGGTCGGACTACACTGGTAAGTCCCCATTGAACGAGACCGGTGCCGGTACCGTTATGGGAGGCAGTCATGGCGCAAATAGTACCATGACTACCTCCAATATCGGAATGAGGCCCACTGTGTGTAATGCACAGGGTTGTGAAGATCTGTTTCTTGACTGGCAGCCAATGCAACATCCTCAGTGCTGGTGTAATGTGTTCTATTATTGTCAGTTCATGGACTAGTCTTGTCACTGCATTCTCTTTTCATTGTAGTTTCCTCAGCAGGTATTCTGGCAATCCTATGTAGATGCTGTTGGCATATTCATGACATGATGAGGGAGATGATGGCGAGTATTCTGTGTGTGACAGAGAAGTAGGGAAGTACTTTGTTTATCATGTGTAAGTGGAAGAAGCATTTCTTAACTACTTCATTTACTTGTGGTTCTCGTGTTATCTTGTTGTGCATTAGGATTCCAAGATTTTTGACCACCTTGGCAGGCTCTGGTGAGTTGCCTAGTTCAGTGTGTCATGGAATGTGCTGGTTGTTTTCCAGGTCTTTGGGTGTAATCATGATTTTGATCTTGTCGGGGTTAAGTTTAAGGCTGTTGGTGCTCATCCATTGGTTTTGTTCTGTGAGACATTTGCTTTATGTTGGGTTTTGCTCTTCACTGGCGTTGATTTCATAAATGATTTGGCTGTCTTCTGCTTAGTTGTAGCAGGTGAGCCCATGTGTTTTAATGAGGTCGATCAGTGGAGTCATGTAGATGTTAAAGAGTAACAGTGAAAGCGATGAGCCCTGTTTTCCGAGGTACTGATTTGAATGGTTGCAGCCAGATTTGTTCTGTTCTTTCTGTCAAGAAGGATTTTAACCAGAGGAGAGCAGTGTTGCAATCCCTATATTTTCTAGTCTTTTTATGAGAATGTCATGGTTGACCGTATAGCAGGCTGCTGAGAGATCGAGTAGTATTAGTGCAGAGTTAGTGTTGGAGTCTGCATTGGTCTTTAGATCATCCCGGATAGATAGTAGCACAGTTTTGATTCCTCTCATGAGTCTGAAGCCTGATCCAGCAGCTGGTTGTGTTCCACATATTCCAAGATTTACTCATAGACGTAGCTTTCAAGTAGCTTTGCTGGGAATGGTATATTTGAAATTGGCCGGTAGTTGGTAAGGTCTTCCACGTATCCCAAATATCTTTAAGGAGTTGTTTGATGTAGGCAATTTGAAGGTTTGTGGCACTGATACTATTGCTAGTGAGAGGTTGAAGAGACTGAGATGATATACTGCCTGTGTTCCCTGGGCAAAGATGTCTTTTTAGATATCTGGTGGGCAGGAATCTGCTGGAGAACTTGCTCTGTTAATTATGCTTACCAGGCTGCTGAATTTATCTGTTGAGATTGACAGAAGGGGTCTAGTCTGGGTGCTGATTCCAGTGTTGGCTCTTTGGGGAGATCTGTGGGACTTTTTGGCTTGCTTTGTATGATTTGCTGAATGTTGGTGAGTTTCTTCTTAAAATGGTTGGCAAGGTTGTCACATTGGTTTTGTGTAGGGATCAGTGTGCAGTTGCACATTGATGTGTTTCTCATCTCGTTTATGACCTTGAACATTTCTTTTTTAGCCATCGCCTGCTTTTAGGATCAGTTCATTGTCTTTTTGGCTTAGCGCTTTCAGCTTTGTATAATCTAATCTGTCTTTGGTATGTAGTTTTTTTTAATATTGGTTGTAGTTTTTCTAGCTTCCAGTTAGCTTTTTTCACTGATTTGAAATGGGATGTGATCCATCTTGCCAATGTTTTCTTTCATGATGGGTATAAAGGTTTTTCCGGTGCTATGTCATCTACTGTCTTCGTGATCCATTTCAGGATTTCATCAGGCTTACTTCTATTGGTTGCATTTAGGTTGGTAAGTGATGGTTTTGTGGTTTCCAGTTTTCTGTTTAGGCCTGCATTGTTGAATGTTCTCCAATTTCTTTTCTGGTTGGGTGGGTTATTAGGGAGAATGGCAGGTATTCTTGATGATGTTTGGATCACAAAGGGAATAATGAGGTGGTCCCTCCAGTTGATTTGCACTGGGGGTGCAGTTGTGATCAGGTTTTTGTTGAAGAAGATTGCATCAAATGTGTGGACTGCTGTGTGCATTGCTCCATTTAAAAAAATTGGAAAATGGAAAATGGAACCATCAAAATGCATCCTTCTGATGACCTCAAAGCTTGGCTCGGATAATAGGGGACAATTTTAGCTGAGAGATTGGCTGCTGCCAAGCCATGGTTGCATTTGAAAACTGGAGACTTCTGTTACGTGTTTGGACATGTGTCTGGCTTTGACTAGGCTCCAGTGTATCTTTGTGACTCTTGTGATCTGTTTGGTTTCTGGCTGTGTCTTTTGATGGCCATGTGTGTGTTGTCTGTTGTTACTGCTTGATTCCATGTTTGGGTCTTTGGGGTTGATTCTTTGTTGAGTAGTACAGTTAGGTTTCGTAATGGGTTGATTTCTTCTTCGTGGTCGTCTCTCTGTCGAAGTTGATGGTTCCTTTGTTAGTGTCAGTTCTGGTGATGAATCGCATGGTGGTGTAAATTCCTTCCCGTTTGTGTCTGTGAGTTTCAGTTCTTTGTCCTTGGTGTTCTTCTATTCTGTTAATGTGCTTGAAGTTCTTTGGTATCATTGGCTATCCAAATGGGTTGTAATGTAGTGTGTTTAAGTTAAAGTGATTTTGGTCTTGTTTCAGCGAATGGGCTTATTTCTGTTGGGCAAGCTGTTTGATCCCTTGTTGTGCGTGTATCTTTGGTATCCTTTTCAAATTGTTCCATTTCGTTTGCTCTGTTTTGTGTGTTCCTTGTTCGTCTGTCTTTCCTGGTGCATTGCATATTGTACTGGGTTCTGTTCTGAGTAGGCTTTTATCCTAGGGCGGGGGTTATCGCGGGTTTTCCCTTGGGTAGTGAACAACCAGTATCGGGCCACCCCCCAGCGAGGGCCAACCTGTGGTGATCTTTTGTGGTTTATTGTTATATCTGCAAAACTAGTAGGAAACAGGTTACCCCTTCCTTTGCACTTAACACCTGTGTGCATGCACAACCAAACACCTCAGTATGACATAATTATGTGGTCAACATAGACAAAAATGACCAACTCCATATGGAAAAAATATGCTTGTTTAATAAAAGTAATTATGTAAAAATAATTACAAAACAAAGAAAACATAGAACAAATGATACACTCTGCAATGTATTCATCAATTTGACTTATACATCAATACTCTGACGTCACATTCATGTTGTCAGTTCTCTGATATTTGTATTTATTGGTTTAGTAATTGGTATTCAGAAATTCATCCGATACAGATTAAATGGTCACTCCACTTCTAACAATTCTTGATATTTGTGGATGCAAAAGGAAATCAAGACTCATGTTGCAGTCTTGTGATCGTCGCCGATATGTGTTTCAGCACTTAGACACAAAGCACTTTTCCCTCCACGCTAGCACAACTTGTCAGTAGGACCTCATAAGGACATAGACCCAGTTTGAAAAACAAGAACCCAAATGTTGAGTTTTTGGACACTAACAAACACAAACCAAAACCAGAAGGAATGTCACTTTTGTCCATGCCCCACTATCATGTAAGCATATAAACTGAAAGGTGAAAGATGTGCTGACCTGAATTATTAGTCCAGGGTGTGCTAGGATGCAATCATTCCAAACATATATATCGTCATTGCTGTAGAGGAGGGCTGGAATGCCTTCACTCTATAAAACAAACACACAGTATAAGTATTGCTATCTCTGTTTTTTATCTTTATGATTTATTAATGCCACGATTAGCAATTCGTAAGTGTTGCAAAGAAAATGAAACAAACTAGAACCACTGACCTGCACCAATAGTGTGTTTATATCTTTCTCTTTATTTAGGTACCAGATGGAACTTCAATATTATTAAGTTCTATCTTGGCCTGCTGGGAGGCAAAAGGAGAGAGCGCCGAAAGGATCAGTGCTCTATGGTGCAGACCCTAAGAAAAGACTACCATAGATCTAAATTGCGCATGCTGCTTTGCTGTTTCCACTTAATCATAACGCAAACCGAGAATACCTTTACTTGCCTACCAACTCGGTGCATCCTGAAACACATTGTAGAGGAAGAGCCAAGTGCCTCTACCATCAGTCCCGCCCTCATTTTGCCTATATGTTGGAAACCGGAAATTGCAACATGCACAACACCAAGAATGGTCCCTATACTGCAAAGAATCCTCAAAACAAGGTATCCATTGAGAAAACCCTATATGACGTACTGCAGAGCACTTTAAAGGAGGTACCGAAAGAAGTGAGTAGATGAATGAAAAAGAAGACTGGTTACCTCTCATGAAGCAGAAATGACGCACCCAGAGGAGATGTCAATTAAGAGAGTATATAGAGTATATAGAGTATATAGACCTTATAGAATCTATGGCGAAGTGAAGAACTGAACAACATTTCATGTGCGGAATGAAGATTTCATGTGCCGAGAGCACTGAAGAAAATTCAAGCCGTTTTATAATTGTACAGATGCTGAAACGCAAGTAGACTAAGTAATCATAAGTCTGGCTATACGTAGTGAATAGACTGCAGGCAGTGCTACCAACATATATATATATATATATATATATATATATATATATATGTATATATATATATATATATATATATTCAGTGAAAAAACTTTGTTGAAGGGACGTTATGGTTAAGTTGCGCTACTAAAAACCTATGAAATTCAGTGAAAAAACTTAGTTAAAGGGACGTTATGGTTCAAAGTAAAACCGAAAAATCCCTGAAATTCGGCAGTTATGGTAAGATAAGCAACCATAACTCACTCGCGCCACCGTGCACTGCTAACACTAACACCCAGGACATCAAAGATGACATCACAAATGTCATTGATGACATCACTGATTACATCACATGTGTATGTACTTTTCATGAAAACTCTGTACAAGGGATTCTTATAATGCTAACCAAAAACTGTCAAGGATCAATGGGATAAATATCATGAGCTAATTAGTGCATTAAGCAATGCATTGATATAAATAGCATTCTATTATGAAGTTCTATCCAGTATAGTAAGCTACTCATGCAGAAACATAGGCAGTGTGTGCAGCATACATGATGAAGGTGCAATATTCATAATCTTGCCATGTTGAATAGTGAAAAGATAACTGCTTTCTTATTACAGTTTTGCGTACTGTGAAGGTACCGTAATTAGCACCAAGGTCCCTTTGTGGGTACAATCCTTTACGGCTGGTAAAACCAGCCGTTAAGGTGGGACCCCGCAAAGGGACCTTGTAATCAGGTGCTAAGGGATTACCGGTACCGGTACCCTTACAGGTACCGGTAATCCCTTAGCGCCAGGGTCGTAATGAGGCCCCTTGACTGTTACTGAGCAAAACCATGTGGCCTAGATATGTCAGTAAAGGAAAAAAAGGGGGAGCCAGACATGTGATGTCATCAGTGATGTCATCAATGACATTTGTGATGTCATCTTTGATGTCCTGGGTGTTAGTGTTAGCAGTGCATGGTGGCGCGAGTTATAGTTGCTTATTTTACCATAACTGCCGAATTTCAGGGGTTTTTTGGTTTTACTTTGAACCATAACGTCCCTTTAACTAAGTTTTTTCACTGAATTTCATAGGTTTTTAGTAGCGCAACTTAACCATAACGTCCCTTTAACAAAGTTTTTTCACTGAATTTCATAGGTTTTTAGTGGCACAACTTAACCATAATATCCCTGACTTCATATACATGTAACATAGAACATACTAACCCCCTCGTAGTGATTTTCATGTCCGCGGACTACTGCCATGTCCGCAGACATATCGAAAATCTGAGCGTGGTGAATGTAAATTTAAATAGTGTGCCCCATTTCCCCTTTGAAGTTGGCTCTGAAAAGAGCCGTTTTTTTTGTTTTTTTTACAGATGCTTGACAGACACCTGTTATTTTGTATTTTTTTTCTTGTTTTTTTTTCTTACTTTACTCCTAAAATCTTCACATAACCTTCTCCAAAGCAACCCTTACATTCCAAAATAGAAAGGCATTTCCCGTAAAAGATAAAGAGATGCCATCTTCTTTAAAATTAACAGCATTACTGGCATCAATATTCTCATTATTACAGAAGAACATACCAGCTCTAAGCATGAAGGCACACATGCCTCGGTTGATGACACACCTAGCAATGTTTTGCTGAGGACAAAAAACTGAACTATTGTCCCATATTGCCCTTGGTAGTAATCCAGAAAAAATTACTTTCGCCTTTGGAAGGATCTTCATTATGGCTTCAACCAAGCGTTCCAAATCAGCCAACAAAGTAGGGGCACTGACGTTGCCCAAATGGAAAGCACCATAGTGCAAAACTACCACATTCGGACTGTTCATCGTGGCCATATCCTCACAAACTTGTACAATTCCCTGTACATTGCAATCAGGCACAGTGCTCCACACCACCTCCACTCCTTTCACATCAAAGTTCTTTGCAACATGCCTGCATTGAGCATACTGTTGTAAACCATGCACAAACATATCACCAAGCACCAACACCCTGACTTTCTCTACTTCTGCCATCTTCACCACACACAGTCTCTTTCAACACAAATCCACAACCTCGACATCTGATTGGCTGATCCGTACAGTCTTCTTTCCATGTTGGATTTCCTGGAAAAACCCACTTTACTCTCTGTGCCATTCCCTGTGCCATTCCCTCATTGCATACAGCTAAGAAATCACACAATACGAATAACGTCCTCAGAACACCCTCATTTTGTAAATTTTCGAACATTTCAGGACAATTATCATTTTATTATTCAACATATTTACATTACAAATATTATACTTTCACCTTGTACTCTGCACACAATGCTATGTTTCTCCATTAGTAGCTCAGTATACTAGATAGAATCCCATAATACAATGCTATTTATATCAATGCATCGTTCAAAGCACTAATAACGGTATGATATTTATTGCAATATCCTTGACACTTTTTTCGCAAAATTATAATAAAAATCCCTAGTACACAAATTCCATGTGATGTCATTAGTGATTTCATCAATGACATTTGCGATGTCATCTTTGATGTCCTGGGTGTTAGTCTTAGCAGTGCACGGTGGTGCTTATCATAGCTTACCATAACTTGCGATTTTCAGGGGTCTTTCGGCTGTACTTAGAACCATAACGTCCCTTAAACAAACTTTTTTTAATATCACGCAAACAATATACAAACATGGCGTGCAAAAACCAACTTCTCACAGATGGCTTTACACAGAATGTTGCAAAGTAAGAATTTATGCTGGTTCACAGTGAAGGTCAGCTGCTTCCATTTTTTTCTCGGGCCCCGGAGAGGCTCACGAAGCGGACTATAAGGTTGTATTGTGTTTTGACCTTGACAGACAGAGATTGTGATGAAAGACTTCTCTTGAAGGAGTGTTGCTAAAACGTAAGAGAAGATAAGGATGAAATTTCTGAAACGAAACCACTTTTATATATTATATCACTATGCGAAAGATCGTTCGCACACGCAGAGTCGTATTTTGGGACTGCACTACTCGTAGACAATGGAAATTGCAATTGTACTGTAAGTATCCCTTTAGATTATTTTATACCAAATATAATTACAATAGCGTAGCATTAAAGACCGCTCAAGTTGAACTTGTCATTCAAAATGGCATAATGTTTTCTACCGTGCACTATCACCGCCAAATTGATCCCCTGTCGTTTAGAGGGCTCTGAAAAAGGCAGACGACACAGGGTGGGTTAATAGAAATAATTTAACCGGTCTATAGGCGGTCAGGCGCTCTACTCGCTGTGCCACTTCACTGTAGCCTGTCAAGTGGCACAGCGAGTACAACGCTCGCTTTGACATCCATGCACAGCTTGCTAACGCAGGTTCGAATCCCGGCAAGGCCAAACTCAGCCTTTCATCCTTCCGTGGTCGATAAATGAGCACCACACACCGTGGGTAATAATAAGCACCGCTTAGCTACCTCACGATTCTTAGCGCTATATGAATGGAAAAATATTATTATTTTATTATGAACATACTCGGTTGCACTTTCTTTGATTGCAAATAGTTTCACGCCCTAATAAATAAAATTATGATTTTTAATGAAGATCGGCTGGTGAGACTAATTTATCTTTTTTAAAACAGGTATGTGGCCCCATTTTGCCTATGTCACGATTTACAGACTCCAGCGGATGGGGTCTTCAACTGCCAGGTGCAGGTCCAAATATGCAACTTTATGACCCTCACCATTTTATGGGACAATCGCCAAGGAACAAAATGCCCTTACGCAGTACTAGCAGCTACAAACAACATACCAACCAATAGGGTGGTCTAATGGCTCGTTGTTGGAGCAACCTTCCAATTATCAGAGCGACCATTTACTGCTTTTATCATAAACCAACAGCCTATCTACCACAAAGGAACAACGCGTGGCTCAAAATAAACTTTTGCTGATCGACAGCAGAGTCAATAGCAAATTGCTGAATATTCACTAAACATTTCATGTGAAATAAATGTACTTTACCAAATGTACAATACTGCTGTTTACTTTTAAACCACAGTTTCATATTCTGAATTGTGGCGCACTGAGTTGTAAGCTGATCTAACACCCTCTGTACCACAAAGGAACATCGCATGCCTCAATCAGAACTTTTGCGGATCGACAACAAAGACAAATGCAAATTGCTGAATATTCTCTAACCATTTGATGTCAAATAAATGTACTTTACAAAATTTACAATCTTGCTGTTTGCTTTTAAATCACTGTTTCATATTCCGAATAGTGCCGCGCTGTGTTGTGACATAATATGTGTTGTCTTCCGGGTTCTGTGTAAAGTCACTTAGGACTGGAGACGACTGGACGCGTTTGATGACGCACCCTGTAACGTCACGGAGAGAGGCGGGGAATATGAATGCTTTGATAATATCAGGCTTAGGGGCGGGAGATATGATTTAGTGTCGCAAAAGCAAGTCAGCCAGGTCAATAGCGCCAGTCATAGGTTTATCACATAATGTCGGCGCACACCAGCCGGATTTATCGTTTCTTTAGTGGACAAAAGTCGGTTGACGCCCCTAGGAAATTGTACTATTAGCGGACAAAAGGAGTGGTCTTAAAACACTTACACCCTGACAACGAACAATACAAACAACGTTCTCAGAACACCCCCATTTTGTGTAATTGCAACCATTTCGGGACACCGCGAGTGTTCTTAGAACACATTCAACTAGACACATTACAATACGGACAGCGTCCTGAGGACAACCACAGTTTGTGTATTTACGAACAATTAAGTACACCGCGAGTGTTGATAGCTCATTTTTACCTTCCTTGCGAACAAAAATGACACATACTCCGTCCTCTAAACACCCCACCATTTAGTTTATTTACAAAATGTCAGAACAGCCGTGTTCTCCGCGGACAAATCGAACACAACAAAAATGTCTAGCACATAAAAAAACAAAACATTGAACCTATCTCATACTCCCCCACCCTCCCCAAACACTCTTACACACCAACACACGGCACTAAATACAATTTTTTATTCACGTTTCACCGCGCTGTACGCGGTCAACGGCGAATACAAGATGGCGGGCGCCACAGAAAATCTGGCGCGCATCACGCACCACGCCGCCCAATCAGCGAACACAACGCATGTCCGCGGACATGACGCAAGCCGCAGGGCCAATCGGGGTGCTGTCCGCGGAGTGAACAGGGAAGTCCGTCCGCGAAGCGAACACAGATATCACTAATTTTTTTGCCTTACATTTTGGTCATTTTTTAAAAAACTACTGGATGGATTTACACCAAATTTGCAAAAGCACGCTTTTGGGACCAGGCTGCCGCTCCTGCCGCAAATTTGGTGTAAATCCGTCCAGCGGTTCGGGCTGTAGCCGTGCACAAAGTTTTTTCCCATTCAGTCTATGGGAAAAAACAAAAGTTTTGGGGCCCCCCCTATAACTTTTCCCCCCCTTGATGAATCCTCACCAAACTTTGCAAAAAAAATTCAAAGTGGGCCATATACTTTCTTTGCAAAGTTTGGTGAGGATTCGTCCAGGGGGAGCGAAGTTATAAGCCACCCAAAAAGTGCTCTTTCTATGGAAACACCAACTTAACCATAACTACATGGACGCTACTGCGTCCATGTAATATATATATATATATGTGAGTGTGTGTGTGTGTGTGTATCGAATCTGGATCTTCCACAACATGTTTTAGCAAACTAGGACCCCATGAACAGAAGGGCTGAAAGTGTGGCGCAGTAGAAGAAAATAGTCAACAACGAGGGAAGATTTGAGAAAGGTTGTCTGGCCTGGTGTCAAGGGTTGGGGCTGCCAAGAAACCGGTATCTATTCGAGAAGATACAATGAACGTGAGAAGCGAGGTGAGCTCCTGTTGAGGTGTAACTGAAAAACTCTAGAAGTGCCAGGTTTTATTCATTTAATAGTGTTACATGTGAAGAAGGAGCTCAAAACACTGTCTCCTGTCTCATGGTACAGATGAAAAAAGACTTTGGGCAGCTACAACAAGACTTGAAGATAAGATCATTCTCACACTCCCTTCTATTCTCTGGCGCAGTGATCCTTTGCAAGGCAGAGTTCAACCTACCTCTCCTGTTCCTTCCCAGGCCCTCTGCACGGCACTGGCTTCTCACTCCATCTCTAAAGCTCAGGACATCCTGTCCTCACTCGCCTCCTATCCCCCTTGCCTCTACTCCCTGGTCTAGCTCTGGCCCTTCTGCAGCCATCTCTCCTCCCTCCTTCTCTGTCTTTCCCCTGTTCTCCGCAGACAAGGTTTCTAGACAAGTCTGATCTATGAAAGTCTCATCGAAACAGATTCAACCCTGTTCCTCCAAAACTATCAAGACCACATTGACTTTCTGGCTACCCTGGCTGATTTCTGCAATCACTCCTTCACCACTGGAATCTGAACATCCCCCCGAAGCACCCCCTTGTGCACCCTCCTCTTAAGAAACCCTCTGTCGATCCCTCGTGCCTGGCTAACTTTCACCCAATCTCCATCACGCCCTTCCTGGGCAAGCTCCTGCAGAAGCTAGCCATCTCCGAGCTTAATCTCCACTCTGAATCTGTTGGTTGTCTTCATGACCATCATTCTGGCTTCAGAGCAGCCAGAAGCACAGAAACTGCTCTCCTGAACATCTGTGAAGACCTGCTCTCCAACCATGACACTAACACACCCTGCGTCCTCATGCTGCTTGATCTCTCTTCTACCGTTGATACTGTCAACCATGCCATCCTGCTCAACCGTCTCCGTGATAACCTGGATATCACTGGTCAGGCTCTGGCATGGCTGACTTCTTTCCTCTCTGACCGACCCTCCCAGGTCCAACTTGGGTCCTTCCTCTCCGCTATTTTTTTCTCTACTTGTGGTGTCCCCCAGGGGTCTAACCTCTCTCCCTGGCTGTTCAACCAATACCTGGCACTCCTTCTCATCCGCATAGAACTCCCAACTTTCAGTGCTATGCAGATGACACCAAGCTCCTCTTCAGGCTACCCTCAGCCTCCTCCTCTCCTCTCATCTCTGACTGTCTGTCTGCTATCCAGGAGTGGTGCGTCGCCAATGACCTCTGCCTTAATGCCAGTAAGACTGATATTCTCCTCCTCGGCACCCCGCTCCTTCCTTTCCTGTAGCTCTCTGGCTTGCCTCTTTTGGCCCTCTTCCTGCTCCCACCTGCAAGGCTAATAACCTTGGGGTCATCTTCGACTCCACACTCTCCTTCTCCCCTCACATCTCTGACATCTCTAAGAAGTCACACTACCAGCCTCAAGCCCATGGATCGTATCTCTCCAGGACTGAAATCTCTGCACTGGCTCCCTGTGTCTGCGAGGATTAAGTTCAAAACCCTCTGCATCATCCACAAGGCCTTCTGGGGCCTGGGGTCTCAATACCTTCAACTCTCTCTCCCTAAAATTCTTCCGTCTCGAGCTCTCCGCTCATCTGCTTCCAACTCCCTCAGAGTCAGTCGCTTCTCTAAGCAACGAGTTGGTGGTAGATCGCTTTCTTCGGCTTGGGCCTCCCTCTGGAATAGCCTCCCTGCCTCCCTTATACTTGAGGAGAACCATCTCCGATTCCGGAAGCACCTCAAAACCTTTCTCTTTGCTTCTGCTTTTTCTCCTCCTCCCCTCTGCTGACTTCCTTGGTGTTACCGGAATTGCACCGGCTACCTGAACACCCTCTGATCTCGGACCCAGGTCCCTTCCCCACCAGCGCCACACACCTGCACTGCCCACCTGGTAACCCCCGCACTTGGGTACTGTTTCTGTATTCCTACAGTCCCCCCACCAGCCCTTGGCACCTGATGTCTGCACTTACCCATGAACTTGCCACATGATGGCCGTTACTTACTTATTGTTTTATCTATTCCCATGTACTGCACTGTTCCCTGCCCATTTCCCCCACACTTGCGTGATCTGAATGACACCTCCCCTAGTAGGATCGTTGTCTGTTCTCCCTTTGTTCCGCTCCCTTGCCTCATGGCGCCTTGAAACACTTGTCTATAGGCGCATTACAAATGCCATATCATATCATATCAAAGACTAAATTGAATGACAGACAGCAGGAGTGATGATGAATGTTGGGTTAATTGGGTGGGGAGGCTCGGTCAAGTCCGACCCTCCAGCACCTGGGGTACCGGCTTGTGTCCTGCTAGAGAGTGGAATATTCCAGAAGGGTGCAAGCATGGCAACCAATCATCAAGGGCCATGAATAAAAGAGCCATCTAGTTTGAAAGGCAATGTAAATGTGTGTATTTCATGACAGCAAAGTAGACTTCAGGGGCGTTGCTACGGGGGGAGCTATGGGAGCTATAGCCCCTAATCTTTTGGTTGCAGCCCCGGATAGAATCTCAGGAGCTACAGCCAAAAGACTAGCTAGCCTCCAGTCCCAAAAGTTCTGACATCAGCTTAGCCCCGGGTCTTTTCCAGACCTAGCAACTCCCCTGGTAGACTTGCACTAGGGGTGGACCTAGCTGTCCACCTGACTTTAGATATTCAATCACAATCCTATCCCCCATAAAAATTATACCGAGATGTTCCCCGTAGTCCAACCACAATCTCACGTAGGTTTTCTTATTTTGCCATGTAGTATGACGTCAGTAATGATGAGTTTTTACTATATAAATGTAATTTTTTATTAAATGCTTTGAGAGTGAGTTGGAAAGACTTGAGCGAATGTCCTTGACATCCTTTGTACTCCCCGTTTTAGACAATTGCAATTAAAACAGTTAAGTTTTCCAAACTTCCTCAGTCAGTCTTATTATTGATGTAAGAGTAAAATCTGCATCCCCATCCATCCCGTAGAGCGCTACCTCGCTTAAAGGGCTTAGCTGTCACAGTGTGGCTTGCACCTGCACTGTCCCCTTGCAGCCATTGGAGCCGCTGTTGTGCTCTGCGATCTCACTTCATGCAAACCGGAACTTATACACACTTGTGTAAGGCTGTAGAGCTAAGAACTTCCTATCATGTGTTAAACCGATGGGAGAAAAACAAGCTTGGGATTTAGTGTACTGTAGTGCTACTAACTGGTCATTGATGGTAGCAGGTGCAAAATGATGCGCGTACCTCAGCAACTAATATCAGTGCCTGACAAATGCCTAATACTGACCACTCTGACCACTCCTCTCTCCTAGAGCGATCACTCCCTCCTCTCATCTCATCCCTCGCTCTCTTCCCCCCAAGCCGAGCCTACCCCAACACTGCCACCTACATTCTCGGACATCGGCCCATGAAGCGTGTGTCAGTTTAGGCTTCTGCCGCCACTTTCTCCCCCACTCTCCACTTTTGGCTGTCTCACATCCTGACACAGTCTTGTCTCTGCTCTACTCTTCAATTTCTGATACGCTTGATGCTCTTGCCCCTGTCATGAGGATCGGTTTGAAGTCCAAAGCCAAGTGCCAATCCTGGTATGACTCTGACCTAGCTACACTTAAACGTAAGTGTAGGGCAGCTGAGAAGAAATGGAGGACTTCCTGTTCATCCTCTGACAAACTGGACCGTTGCCTGCTACAAAGGCAATACCGACTCTCTGTCCTCACCAAGAAGAGAGCCCACATTCAAGCTCATGTCTCTGCGGCATCTACCAACTTGGCTGAACTCTTTAAAATCTGCAAGGAGCTG
The DNA here is from genome assembly GCF_040938575.1 of Ambystoma mexicanum. NCBI lineage: Eukaryota > Metazoa > Chordata > Amphibia > Caudata > Ambystomatidae > Ambystoma > Ambystoma mexicanum. Next base: position 134,466,799 of record NC_090935.1, on the reverse strand, counting down.
GCCAACCTGCTGCAGTCTCTACCCCTCCTGTTGCCTCCAGGGTTCTTTGAAATGCCGTTGCATCTCACTTCATTTCAGAAACCCAGGACATCCTGCCCACCCTCTCCATCCACACCTCGTCTCTCCCCTCTCCATCTGTGCTTGCTGACCCTCCTTTAGCCACCCTCCCACCATCCTTCACGTCCTTTCCTCTATTCACCCCTGATGAGGTCACTAGGCAAGTCCGATCTATGAAAGCCTCTTCAAAACAGGTTCATCCCTGTTCCTCAAAAACCATCAAGGACCACGTTGACACCCTTGCTCTGGCCCTTGCAGATTTTTGCAACCACTCCTCTGCCTCTGGATCCTTTCCCTTGCCTCTGAAGCACTCCTTTGTGCATCCTCTTCTCAAGAAACCCACAGCTGATCCTTCTTTTCCAGCTAACTATCACCCAATTTCCATTACTCCCTTTCTTGGCAAACTCCTGGAAAAGTTGGCCATCTCTCAGCTTAACCTTCATTCCAATTCTATTGGCTGTCTCCATGACCACCAGTCTGGCTTCAGAGCTGCCAGAAGCATGGAAACTGCTCTCCTGAACATCTTTGAAGAGCTGCTCTCCAACCTTGACTCTAACATTCCCTCTGTCCTCATCCTCCTCGATCTCTCTTCTGCCTTCGACACGGTCACCCATGCCATCTTGCTCAACCGTCTCTGTGAAAACCTGGGCATCACTGATTAGGCTCTGGCCTGGCTGACCTGTTTCCTCTCAGATCGACCCTCCCAGGTCCAACTTGGGTCCTTCCTTTCATCTATCTTCCTCTTTGCCTGTGGTGTTCCCAGTGGTCTAACCTCTCACCCTGGCTTTTCAACCAATACCTGGCAAGTCTTGCCCACTGCATTGCCACTTTCTGCTCAAATTACCCGTGCTACGCTGATAACACTCAACTCATTTTCAGGCTGCCCTCTGCCACCTCCTCTCCCTCCAGCAAGATGGAGATCCTCCTCATCGGCACACCTTCACCACCCTTTCCCCTCACTCTCTGCCGGCCTCCCTTGGCCCTCCTCCTACCCAAACCTGCGAGGTTAAGAACCTCAGGATCATCTTTGACTCCACCCTTTCCTTCTCCGCCCACATCTCTGAGGTCTCTAAAAAGTCAAATTTCCAACTGCACCTCCTCAAAGGTACTCTGCCTTTCCTCTCCTTCCCCCCGAAGCTCATGGTATCACAAGCTCTGGTTCTCTCTAGCTTGGACTATTGTAACAGCCTCTTTCTAAATCTAGCTGCCTCTACTCTCCGCCCTCTGCAACTAATCCAGAACAGGACTGCAAGACTTATCCTTGGCCTTAAGCCCTGGGATCTTATCTCTCCAGCTCTGAAATCTCTCCACTGGCTCTCAGTGGATGCAAGGATTAAATTCAAAACCCTCTGCATTGTCCACAAGGCTTTCTGGGGCCTGGGTCCAAAATACCTTCAGCTATCTCTCCGCAAATACCTCCCCTCTTGAGCTCCTCGCTCCTCTACCTCCAACTCCCTCAGGGTCAGTCGTTTTTCAAAGAAACGAGCTGGGGGTAGATCTCTGTCTTCTGCTGGGGCCTCCCTCTGGTACAGTCTCCCTGCCACTCTAAAACTTGAGGAGAACCATCTCCGGTTCCGGAAGCACCTCAAGACCTTTCTCTTTTCTTCTGCCTTCACTCCCCCTCTCCCCTGCTGATCTGTTCTCTCTTGGCCCCGTGCACCTGGCCACCCTCTGTCCTTCAGGCCCAGGTACCTGCTCACCCTGCCACCCTCCCGCACTGCCTTCGGGTCACCCCTTTCACTGGGTCTGTATCTGTACCCATACAGCCCCCCCTTTTTCGTCCTGCACTTATCAGACCTACCCTGTCTGTTGCCTTAAACCTAGCACTTGCAAATTGCTGGCTGCATTACCACTGTTTGTTGCCTTTATTATTTATTTATTGTTATTTATCAGTTTCTCCTCTGCTTCACACTTTCCACTTCTCCCCCTTCCATGCACCTTTCCCCTCCCCCCTCTCCCATGCACTTGCACGTTCTCAATGTCACTGGGCCTAGTAAGATTGTTGTTTTGTTCTCCCCTGTTCCCCTCCCTTGCATTGTCACGCTCTGAAACACTTGTGTACGAGCGCAATAGAAATAAAATATCAATCAATACTTATACACTAAACACAACTGTTGGCTTTTGCTATGCTTGTTTTAACAGGACTTCAGTAAAGGACATCCATGGTGCTTCCATCTCAAGTGGCTGAGGGCAGACCTGGTTAAGACATTTTCATTACACCAGAAGTGTGTTTAAAGCTATAATTCATTTACTCTCAGAAGACTGCTTTGAAAAATACACTGGCAGGTACTTTGAGTGCAAAGTTTGATGGCAAGGCTTGAATAAAGCAAGCTAAAAGAATTTTCACAAGGAGGTGTTTTGGGCAGAGAGGGGCAGGAACTGAGTGGAATAGCCATAGGGATTAGCATGGCCATGGGCAGTCATTGGGTGAGCAAATAACCAAACATGTACAAGCTTTGTATCCCTCCACGTATGACATGTCTCCCTATCTGTTCTCAAAGGCAATAGTTTTGGCTTATATATCCCAATGCCCGAACTAAAAATAACAGGGGAGAGGAAAACAGGTGCCTGCATAATTGATATTATGGGCCTCATCATGAGTTTGCATGATCCCTTAAATGCAATGTTACTGCCGTATTTAAGGGCTGGCCAAATCATGAGATTGTTCGAAAATAGCATTTCTACCTCCAGCTTTTTGCTGGAGGTAAAAATGACAATTTTCTGGCAGTTTTCGGCTGTTGGACCCAATGGGAAATGGGTATTTACTGCCCCTGCCAACTCGTGATCCGGCACAAATTACGCCGGACTGAGTCATGGTAGCGCAATTAACATTAGGCAGTATCCCGGTGGTATTACCGCCGGGATACCGCCATACTTGTGATGAAGCCCTATGACAGAGAACATTTCCACAGCAGTGAGTTTGCTTTGGGTATTCCTGCAAACATGGAAAAGGAACTCCGTGGCCATTTCAAATGGAGTGGTTGCTATTCACACACGTGTTACTAGCCAAATATGATTTCAATACTTGGCCTATAATCTCTCTCTACTGTGTATAATCACTTAGAGTGTATTCCAATCCGTGCTTGCCTTCCTATCTCGCAGCATTTCATTTTAGGTTAAAATGACCAAGCACATCCCCACCTTTACTATTAAGCCATCAACGAGTGAGCAGTCTTTGCTAAAATGCAGGACACCCCGGGCATCATTGGCCTCAACTTTGGATCACAGGTCCCATTGTACAACATCAGAGATGCACCATCTGACATTCAGAATATCTCACACCGATCAGAAATATTAATCAGACATATTAGATCCATAGGAACATGAAGTGTGAGAGAAAGGAAATTGCCTGACACCTTCTGCCACACTCACTTCTGACATGTCTGATATTTGTAAAAATACATAATCTCTGAAACCCACACATGGATTGTTAAGACTGATATAATAGAGGTAAGCACAAACATGCATAGAGCATTCAATTCACTTTTTTCAAACCAGTGCGTGATTGATGATCGGTGCTATTTGTTGAGACATGTATGAATTAGTTCCTCATTATGTGGTTGTTTTATTGAGTATCTAATCAATTCATCTAAAACCATTCCATCTAATACCATTCTATCAAATTGTTTCCATTTAAGAAATGTCCATCTAATGCATGTTTTTGGGCGGTAAAGGGTTAATTTGTGTGCAGGTTTAAAAAACAGAGGTTTGGGGGTCCCCCTCCCCACAAAAAAAAAGAAAAAAAGAAAAAAAAGAAAACGAAATAAAATGCATTCGATGGACATTTTTTAGATAGAAACATTTCAATGGAATGGCATTAGATGCAATAGTTTTAGAAGAAATGTCCATAAACCGTTGTATTGTGTTGCAGCATTTCCCCGTCAGTAGTTAAATCACATCCCAAACCCAACTGTGTGTCAGAATTGAAACTATGTTCCACTAAGAATCGAGTCAATGCATCTCAAGTATATCCCCATTCAGTAAAAGGGGCCTCTCTTTGACATCACGTTTTATGACTTCACTCACTGTGATATAGTTGTGCTTTAGGTTATTTATAAAACCAGTGGCGTAACAGAAAATGTGGGGACCCCTGCGAGCCATGTTGAGGGCTCTCCCCCCAACTCGGCAACAAATGACGGGTCGTGTCACACTCTTGGGCCGGCCCAGATTCTAACGCTTTCCCAATACACACAAACGTGCTGCTCAAGGGGTATGCCACACACTGTACTAGGAGAAAGATATAAATATGTGTTGTAATGCAATATACAGCACACTTTCTGAGAAAAACTGGATAACAAGCCAGCATGTTTGCAATTGTTTTGTAGGGTAATTCCAATTCAATAAGTGCAAGTTACCAACAATGCACAGTAACATTAATGCTTTGCTTTTAGAAATTGCATACCACGTTGAAAACATGTCCCACTGGATGCACAATGTAGACCTGTGTAGACAAGTAATAACATTACAGTAAAGCATGCCAGACAACATTTAGACATACCTAGACTGGTTGCACCAAAATGCCAGTCGAAGCAATAACACTCATCAAGAAAAGAGTACACATTCAAGCCCGAGTCTCTGCGGCCTCTAACAACACGACCAAACTCTTTGAAATCTGCAAGGAACTGGTCAATCCTGTTGTGGTCTCTACCTCTCTCTGTTCTCTCATAAGCCTTCTGTATGGCTCTGGCCTCTCACTTCTCAGCTAAAGCTCAGGACATCCTGTCCTCTAACTCCTGTACCTCTTCCTCTCGCTGCCCCACTTTACCCATCTCTATCTCTCCTCCTCATTTCTCCTTTTTCTCTCTGAAAACACCTGACGAGTTTTCTAGACAAGTCCGATCCATGAAAGTGTCATCTAAACAGGTGCTCCCCTGCTCCTCCAGAACCATCAAGGACCATATTGACACACTCGCTCCATCCTTGGCCAATTTCTGTAATCATTCTTTCACCACTGGAATGTTCCCCTCTACCTTTAAGCCCTCCCTTGTGCACCCACTACTCAAGAAGTCGTCTGCCGATCCTACCTGCAGGGAAACCTATTGCCCAATCTCTATCAACCCTTTCCTGGGCAAACTCTTGGAAAAGCTGACCATCTCCCAACTTACTTTTCACACTGAATCTGTTTGTTGTATCCTTGGCCATCAGTCTGCTTCAGAGCTGCCAGAGGCACAGAAACTGCTCACCTGAACCCCCATGAAGATCTGCTCTCTAACCTTGATTCCAGCATTCCTTTGGTCCTAATCGTCCTTGATCTTTCCTCTACTTTTGACACAGTCAACCACACCATCCTGATCAATTGACTATGTGAAAACTGTGGGATGTTTTCACCCATGCATCCAAGCCCTACAACATCGCTGGCAGCAGAAACATTAGAGTGGCCACCGGAAAGCATGCTGCTCGCCAGAAATCATCCAAAAACGCACAGTAAAAATCTGAAAAATAGGCTGCCACCCACTTTTGCCTATATTAGTGAGCACAGGAGGTCACTGCCTAAAAACCACCATTGGGCTACACACACAGTAGCCTGAAACCATTTGGGAATAGCAATAATGATTGCCAAAAGCAACCCAGAGCTGTTGGGAATTCATTTTCTTGATCGTCAAAATTGCTAAAATCATGGCTCACAAAACCACCAAAAGGATACAACTTCTTGTTGGGTGATCCACATCATTTACTGCAGAATCCACGTCAGTACAATATCAGCGAGAATCCTATGCTACCAAGCTAAATCCTTTTTTTAAATACATTTAATTTAAGACAGTTGTCAAAATGCATGCAGTACCGGTGTTCACCACCGAACGGCGCTGGCAATCTAAATTCTGACAGGAGACCTGTATTTCAGAAGCTAAACAGTAACCTGAGTTAGCTGAGACTTCAAAAGACTTGCTTGTCTTTGAGAACTCTTCACACCTAGTCTTCTCAGCAACAAGGCAGGAAATCGCATGGTCCTGCTAATCAAATGGAGTGTGGCACCCCGGACTGATGCTCTGCTAGCAGGAACACAAGACAATAGACTCTTTGGAATGAATAGAATATGCTGATTTGAGGTGTAACTGTCAACACTACTCTAGGAAAAACAAGACATGTGACCTCTGAGTCAAGCCAAGCTTCTAGGGGCGGGGACAAACCAAGGGGTGTACTGAATTGGAGGCAAATGTATGTTTTATTAAATTGCTTATAAAATATTGTATCAAGCTGACAGAAATGTACAACTTTGAGATTCTTAATATGACAAATGCAATCACAATTTGAGACTAAGCCGTACGATATTCAGACACCAAACCCTGGGATTTATTAATATTGTAGACACTGTGTTTATGCTAGGAAAATGCAAACTTACAGTAATATGCGCAGAGAGGGTGTGCACCTGTGTGTAAGATTTGGTGCAAAACCAATATTGCAAAACCCACAAAAATCACGAATAAGTTGTCATTTCTGAAACCAAGCTCTTAGAAAGAGCAGGGTTGAACAAAGACCTGGCTTAATTAATTTGTGATGTACACATGTATTCTCAACAACTTGCGTATCTGGGAAGCATTTTTGATTATGAATAATTGATTTTCTTGAGAAACCAAAGGGGAGTGTTCTTTCCTTCAGCCATAAAGATGACACCTGATGGCTCATTCTGACTCACTACTCCCTTCTCCAGTCAGAGGACAGTAAAGAAAATGGAAAAAATCACCTGGCCCTCCAGGGACTGGGTGACCTCCAAAAAGAGCATCAGAACTTGTTAGAGCACACTAGGAGGGTGGAAGATGCTCTGGCAAGAAAGGAGCAGGCCAGTAGGGATGGGACTCAGAGGGTAACACTCCTGCAGCAAAGACTGGCCCAGTACTCCAAGACTAACCAGGAGCACAGAGAGAAAATGAGGCTCTCTGCCAGCACAATGATAGGCTACAGCAACAGGTAGCCATGCAGGAGAGACTGATAGAGTCTAGTAAGGCCTTGATTGAGGAACTGAAAGCACAGGCTCTTGCAGGGCAACAGGGAGCAGCGGCTGATAGAGATGAGGTTTGCTGGGAAAGGGAAACACCTGAGCATAACCTCAGGAGCCCTACTACCATAGGCCTCCATCTCTCCCAGTCCCTGGACTCTGCCACCCCCATATCACCTGGCACACATGAGCCCAGGGCCACGGGGGATGGCAGATTACTATCCAGTAAGAAGTATGGGGCTCATAGGCCAGTACCTCCCAGGAAGGGATGGGCGGGCATCCGGGTATGGGCACCCAAGTACAGTGCAATTTAATGGGGAACCCCGAGAGAGTAGGCCCTCCAAGAGCATTCTGAAAACCTCTGCCCAGTTAGGTCAGTGGGGGGGTACCAATCAAATCCAGGCAGCAAGGAGGAATCTGAAGACTCCTCTGCGCATCCCAGGACACAAGAAACTAGGTCCCCACATTCTGCCGGCCATTCCCAGGCTCGCAGAATCCGGGAAAACCTGGAAGATCAGACGGGCACCTCAGGGAGCAGCGCTTCTGAGTCAGAGGATGAATGGACCAGGGTTACCCGAACCAAGAAGGCCAATAAGGCAAAAAGGGCCTTGCTTAAGGACCCCTTAAAACAGATCAAAGCAATAAGGAGCGTCATCACTCCTTATCATAAGAACTCCAAGTATTCTGTTTGGGAACACTTGGAACTCTTTGAGCAAATGATGGAGACTTTCCATTTGAAAGACAGCAGTTGCTGCATTCAGTACGTAAAATGGACATTCTCCCCAGAATACTCCAGTTTCTTTGCGGGGCTGGAGGACCAAAACCATTCATAATGGTCCACAAATAGGGCAGCCATCTTGAAACACTTTTCTGTTCACCGAAATCCCCAAGAGCTTGCAAGGCAGCATATAATTTGCAATGTGGGGAGGATCAGGCCCCACAAGAATTTGTGCAGGAGCTGAAGCGTGCCTTTGCGCAGACTACCAAAAGTGTACGCACTGATAGCAAATAATTTGTTAATACGTTTTTCCATGCCTTACCCAAATACATCATGACCTAGCTAGTGAGAGATTTTCACGAGAAAAGGTCACTAAAGTGGGTCATTGAACAGGCCACCCGGGTCTATGAGGTGCAGAAACCCTTTGAAAATAAAAATAATGCTCAGAAAAACCCCAAACCGACCAGCACCCCTGCTGCTGCTAAGCTGGCAGAGGTAAAGGTTGCCCCCATTTTGGATTTGGAGATGGGGGGCCTAAAAACTTGCCTGTACAGAATAATTCCAAGCCCAGAAGGCCCTCGGGCCAGTCACAGACTGGGAGTCGAGGAGGTAGTCTCAAAAACGGGGTCCCTCACTCCCCTGACTATGTAAGTCCCCGCTACAAGGGAAACCGACCCATCCTGGGTTATGTGTGGACTCCTCCAGCCCAAGGTGGGGGGATCTGGCCAAGCACCTAACCCAGGGAACTTCCCTCCTAACTTCCCACAGGAGGGCAGAAATTCACCAAATCCTGGCCAGAACTTTTTTCCCAGGTATCCACCCAATTTCCAACCCCAAAATCATCCATCCATCTTTCCCCGCTTCCCTGAGCCCAGACCACCTAATCCGGGAGAGGGGAGGCCAAGGGTGGAGGGGTACCCAAATCTTCCCAACCCGGTGTACTACCAGAGAAGGTATAGCTACCCTTCCCGGGATCAGCCCAGGGAAGAAAACAGAACCCCGTATCAGCCTGAGCGGGTTTCACCGTTAGAGCGCCAGGTCCAAAATATGGCACAGGATCCAGGTTGCATGCTGAGGGTTCAGCAGAACCCCCAGATGAGCATGCCAGCACGGAATGCCCCAAACTCTGGACCTGGTGCTCCAGAACAATGATGGGGCCAGCATTCCGATAACCCACCGGTTCCCAGGGAGGAGTCACAAGGGGAAGGGGGTTGTAAAGCCTTGGAGGAAGCTTCCTTCCCCACTGGTGAACAGCCCCTGGAAACCCAGGAACCAGAAACAAAATCTCCTAACCCTGAAAGTCTGCCACCCAAGGAGCAGAGAGGAGGTAGGAGAAACAAAGGACCCAAACAGACCCACTTTGAGAAGGAGGTACAGATCTTCCAATTTGAGGGATAGGGATCCTCAGAGGTTCCTGGGAAAAGGATCTTCTCCTTCAGAGATGGGGTAACTCCTCCCAACGAAAAATGGGTCCCCAGGGATTCGCATCCAGACTGGGTAGATGTGGGGACTGAGCTAGCACCGCCCATCATTCCTTCCCAGAACCAACAGTCAGAAAATCCCCTGGTTCAAACCCATCCTGGTGACTGCCTCCAAAAAAGCAGGGGACGGCCCAGAACCGGAACTAGGGGAACTCAAAATGTCTCCTATCTCCAGTCCACAACTTTTTCTTTCAGATTGCCAAGACTCTCTACAGAATTCTGCCCAAATCTCTTCTCTTTGCATGTCCAAAACCAGAAAATTGGCACACCAGTTGTCCAAAAATGTGCCTTATCTGTGCCCCCTTGAGGAGAAGGAGGGAAGTTACTATGCCCCGGTACAAGTACAGGGGCAGGGTACAATTTTGGCACTGGTGGACACTGGGTCCCAAGATACCCTTCTGTCCAAAAAGGCCTTTGATTAACTAAATGCAGGGAGGGGGGAGAATTACAAAATTCCTCTCACCTCCCTTCCTGGACAACTTCAGACCTTTGACGGGAAGGAAATTCCCCTCGAGGGAACTGTAAATTTGGACATTAAAATTGGGCTACACAAAGTGAAACACCCAGTCATAGTAGTGACTCCAGAGGGCACCCCTTGTTTACTAGGGAATGACCTCCTGAGAAGGTTGTCACCCCTAATAGATTGCGTAAACAAGGTCCTCTGGACCCAGACTAACTGACCAATAAAATTGAAAAAGAGTGTCAATCATGTTAGTTTAAACGGCACATGCCACATGGTTGAACAAAAATCTGACCAAGTAGAATTTCACTTCCAGAACAACCAAATTCCAGACGTGACAGTAATAGCAGTAGGACAACAGACTGGTGATGGGGGGTCCTCTCTATTTCTGAAAATCAACCTTCCTTCCAGTTTAAGGTGGTATTCCACACTGGAAGGAAACACTCTAACATTCTTTACCAATCCACAATCCGACATTCCCACTCCAATAGTCCAGAAAGAGGTGACATCAGCTCAGAGCCTGGCTGATATTCAACAAATTGGGGAGCAGTTGTTCATCCCTGTACAGTTAAATGATGGAAAGGACTCTGTTCTCACCCGAATGTGTGTGAACAACGGTAAGAGCTTCAGCAGCGAAGCCATGTTCCGCCAACTCCCAAAAGACCCAGCCATTCCCACATTCAAATGGATAGACACATTGTAAATGGATCTGGAAACACCCAATTCCAAACATCTCCTGCCAAGCAGGTGTATGCTCAAAATCTCCATTGGCAACAAGAGCATAGTCCATAATTGTTGGGCCGCCTTTTACTTAGGCAGTGACATCTCAATCGCTTTGCCATTAGTTTGGACCTAATAAACTTCAAAGCTTGGTCCTGATTATCGGATAATCCCATGGGCTTTGATGATCCAGAGAAAGCATTTAGTTCAGATCAATTGCTACCTTATGCAGTTGAAATTCAGATTAAAGAGGAAGTCACCATCCCAGAAAGGACCCGACAATTCTCCCTGGAAGTGAAAGTTAAAAGAGGACAAAAATTGAAAAGCCCTGATGCCTATCTTCATCTAAATGCTTCTCTCCAACAGCAAGGGATGGGGGTAAACCCAACACCATTAGTCAATATAGAACATGACACCATTCCAATAGAGGTGGATAACAGCGACTTAAAGAGTATTATTCTAGCCGCAGGCACCATTATTGGAATGGCGGTTGATGACCGACAATTTTCCATTGATCTAGGAAATGAACTGTTAGGACCAATCCCCAAGGACTTTATTGACAGTGACAGTGATGACCATACAACACCAGACAGGATCTTTACCCGGCATGGGGGGAACTTCCTGGTGTACACTTCCTGCCCTTATGGTATGGAAGATGTGACTTGTGACTTCAGAGGGGATGAGGTGATTTTCCATGTCCATGAGGGCTGCCTTTCCCATCTGAAGCCACCAGTCCAAATCAGCACTCTGACCAGCGACCTCTCCACCCAGCTGGAGGAGGCCACTGTGATAGCGAAACCAGAAGTCTTTACAGGCTTCAGGCAGATAGTTAAAGAGAGAGTCAACCTAGCTGATGCCTGTGTGACTCTGGAGCAAAAGCAAAAGTTGAAACAAGTTTTCTTGGATTTTCAACATCTCTTTGCTGTGGACTCATAAGACTGTGGTCGCACCGACATCCACACAACAACAATTCCCACGGACCCTGGCATGACTCTAGTGTTTGTGAAGCAATATTGCTTGCCACTCGCATCCATGGAGTCCCTTACTGAAATAATTAAGAACCTTGAGCTCCTGGGGATAATCCACCCAGTCCACAGCACCTTCAATAATCTGGTGCTGGGAATCTTGAAGCCAAACGGCCAGTGGAGACTGTGCCGACCTTAGGGAACTCAACAAACGGGTCCATACTTCCCGATGGCCTTTTCCCTACATTGACCAAGGGCTGGCCCAGATCCAGGGGTCAAAGGTGTTCACTGCAATAGACCTGACCAATGGATACTGGACCGTGCCTGTCAGCAGAGAGGACCAATACAAGCTGGCTTTTACCTTTGGGGGCCAGTAGTACACATGGACCCTGACTCCCTTCAGATACCTCAACGCCGGCAATTAATTCAACATCTTCCTACACAAGTCCATGCCCGACCTGGGTGCGAGGGGTAACCTGGCTTATGTAGATGATGTCCTCATGAAAAGTTCATCTGTGGAGGAACACATAGCGGAGATCCGTTATGTTCTGACACAGTTGAGAGCCGCGGAGCAAAACTTTCCTTTCAGAAAGCACAGTGATGTAGAACCCGTGTTAATTTCTGTGGGCATGAGATTACTCCTCAGGGTCTCTGTCCCCAGGAAAAGAAAGTGGAAGCACTTCAGAAACTGAAAGACACCACAACTCTGCGGGAACTAAGGAGCCTCCTTGGACTGACTAATTACAGCAGAAAGTTCATTGAGGGCTACGCAGAGATCACTAGACCCCTGATTCATCTTTTGAAGGGGGGGGGTCAAGTGGGAATGGCGTCTAGAACAAGCCGAGGCAGTAAGACAACTCAAAAGAAGTCTCTCACAAGTGCCCTGCCTAGTTTACCCTGTCAGAAACAAGGAGTTTTTCTTGGAGACAGGGTACTCTAATACATGCTTGACTGCGGTATTATATCAAAAGTATGACAAGGTCAATAAAGTAATCTCCTATGCGAGTAAAACTTTATCCTCTGTGGAGAAAAAATTCAACAACTGTGAGAAGGCACTCCTGGCAACGGTGTGGGCATTGAAGAATTACCGCCCGTTTATCCAGGGGGATCACATCATAGTGGAGACTCCACAGCAGCCTCTGCAATATCTCCAAAGTGACCGAATCCGGGCCGGAAATGTGAGTAATTCCCGAATTACTTCCTGGATTCTGTCAAAGCAAGGCTTTCCTGTGGAGGTCAGATATGGCCAAAACAAGAAGTGTCCCTTCGCGCAAGGTCTGGCTGACTTGCATGATTGTGCCAGAGAAAACTGTCTCGAGGACGAAAGTCTAAAAATCAAGGACAACATGGTGGCATACCTCAGTTCCCTGCACAAAGTCTTTGAAGAAGATAAGTGTGAGGGATTGCCCACTGTCTATGTGGATGGATGCTCTTACCATGTTGACAACAACGGGGAGAAAGAACTTGTGGCCGGCGTAGGGAATGCATGGGTGAATGAGTCCCCAGAACCCTCTGCTGGGTACAAGATTGGTCCCCGAAGTAGTAAGGTGGCAGAGTTGATGGCTGTGCATGAAGCCATCCTCACTGCTGTCCAACATCAACTCCACAAACTGGTCATAATCACAGATTCGGATTATGTATGGAACAGGTTCGTGGAGCACCTGGTTAATTGGAAAACCAGAGGCATGTTATGTGCTAACAATAAACCCTTGAAACATGGGAAGTTAATTCAAAACATTGATGATCTGGTCACCGTGAATGGGATGACCATCTACTGGAAAAAGATGAAGGGTCATTCTAAAGTAGAGAGACCAGACAAAACTGGAAATGACTTAGCTGATCAGCTGGCCAAAACCAGGGCCATCCAAGGGGATCTAATAGAAATTGAGTCCCTGCTGGGGGAAATCCAGGTCACTGCTATCACTAGGTCCCAGACAAATGCTCACAATGATCTTTCAACTGCACAATGGTGTAAGGAGACCCCAGATGCTGATTTGATTACAGCTCAGAAAGGGGATCCAATAATTGGTAAGTTTTACCAACACATTGAGGACCCTGAGAACTTTCCCCTGACGGATACCGATTACGTTGGGAAAGAGGTCCTCAGAGTGTTGATGAAATGTCCAAAAATGTTCCGAATCCAAGACGGTTTGTTGGTAAGGAAATCCCAAGCTGGTCATGATCAGTGGGTGGTTCCTACCTCATTCAGAAGCCTGATGTTAAATCACCCCCATTATGCGGCCACCGCCGGTCATAGGGGGTTTCAGATAACACTTGAGATCTTAAGAGAGGTTGCATACTGGCCACACATGGAGCAGGACCTCAACCAATACTTTAACGGGTTTCTTGTGCGTGCACAATTTCAGCCAACATCCCTCACACACCGTGCGCCTCTCCAAAAGAGGGGGATGACACTGCCATGGTCAGATTTACAAGTCGACTTTATCATGCCTGTGATTCGCTCCTCTAGGGGGAATAAGTACATGTTGACAGTGAAATGCTTATTTACTAAATGGGTGGAATGTCTCCCGGCCCAGAAACAGCAGCTGCCCTGATGATCAATCACATCTTTTTGCGTTTTGGACTACCCCAAAGGATTGAGTCAGACAGAGGTAGCCATTTCACCAGCGAAGTAATGACAAAGATGTGGGAAATACTGGGGGTTAAAAGGAAGCTACACATTGCTTACCGGCTAGCCTCTTCTGGTGCAGTAGAACGTTACAACAAAACCATTGTGAGCATCTTGAAAAAGTTTGTGGCAGATTCTGGGCCAAGTTGGGATATTCGCTTACCTCTTGTCCTAATGGCCATCTGATCTACCCCTTCATCTGCCACTAAAATGTCACAGTTTGAGTTGATGACTGGACGCAGGATGGTGCTTCCCCAGCATCTGTTATACAGGACCCAAGAGCAGACATTGATCAATGCCTCCACAACTCATGAGTATGTTGAGAATTTAAGGAAACACCTTCAACATATTTTTGGCTATGCTCAGCGAAATCTAGAAAGATCAGCCGATAGCATGAAGACCCACTATGACCTGAAGACCACCAGAAAGGAATACAATGTAGGAAACCGGGTTTATCTGTACAATTTCCAAAGGAACCAGGCCAAACAGCGGAAATCTCTGCCTACCTGGAAGGGACCTTTTGAAATTGTAGACAAGATCTCACCAGTTGCCTACAAGATCCGCATCCCCAAAGGCAGTTTGGCAGAGGGGGAAAATAAGTGGGTCCACATTAATCAGCTAAAGTGTTGCCATCCCAGGCACGCTCTGCAGCAACTGGAGCAGTCCTCTGGAACCCCAGAGGGGGCCGCTCCAGATTAATACATTTCCAACCCTAAAATATTCCACATATAGTGTATGAAATACCATAATAAGAATGGAAATGTCTCCTGATTAAAGTATGAAATACCATAATAATAATGCAAATGTCTCCTGATTAAAAAAATGTATATGTTCACCCCACTACATTAATAGTGGTGGGGAAATGTCTACGAATATGTTTCTGCCGCTTTTGTTTTGTCATCCTAGGAGAGATGAAACCATGGAGACTGCCCAAGGAGGATGACCCGGGGACCGGGAGAAAAGAACCGAGGGGCCCGGAGTACCACCCAATACTCCCATCACGACCGGCAAGGAGAACCGATTGATCCACCCTGATGGAGGAAAAGATGCTGAACTCTGCCATCTGAGGAATCGAAGAAGATGAGGACATCCCAGTCTTGCGAAGTTCCATCGATGAAAGTTCAGAATGGCCATCGCAAGAGGGGGGCTTGTGGGATATTTTCACCCACGCATCCAAGCCCTACAACATCGCTGGCAGCAGAAACATCAGAGTGGCCACCGGAAAGCATGCTGTTCGCCCGAATTCATCCAAAAATGCACAGTAAAAATCTGAAAAATAGGCTGCCACCCACTTTTGCCTATATTAGTGAGCACAGGAGGTCACTGCCTAAAAACCACATTTGGGCTACACACACAGTAGCCTGAAATATTTTGGGAATAGCAATACTGATTGCCAAAAGCAACCCAGAGCTGTTGGGAATTCATTTTCTTGATCGTCAAAATTGCTAAAATCATGGCTCACAAAACCACCAAAAGGATACAACTTCTTGTTGGGTGATCCACATCATTTACTGCAGAATCCATGTCAGTACAATATCAGCGAGAA
This sequence comes from Ambystoma mexicanum, assembly GCF_040938575.1. Taxonomy (NCBI): domain Eukaryota; kingdom Metazoa; phylum Chordata; class Amphibia; order Caudata; family Ambystomatidae; genus Ambystoma; species Ambystoma mexicanum. The sequence goes on along the minus strand of NC_090935.1, from coordinate 134,451,289 downwards.
GTCTATGCTACCAAGCTAAATCCCTTTTTAAAGACATTTAATTTATGACAGTTGTCAAAATGGGTGCAGTACCGGTGTTCACCACCGACCGGCACTGGCGATCTAAATTCTGACAGGAGACCTGTATTTCAGAAGCTAAACAGTAACTTGAATTAGCTGAGACTTCAAAAGACTTGCTTGTCTATGAGAACTCTCTTGCGCTGCAGCACTAAAAACAAGGTAAGCGCTAAATGGTAGACTAGCTTATCCACGTTGCAGAAAGGTTTAGATATAAAAGCAGATGCAAACAGGCTGACGGCACACTCGATTTTATGTCATTTTTTGATACAGGCTGACTTGTGTACGTGATGTGAAGCGGCTGCGCTGCACATTTAACTAAAAGCTTTTTGAGTTTGGATAAGCCAACAAAGGTCAGTAATTTTGATTTGTTCACAATATAGGCACTTTAACATCTCGCATGTATTCTTAACACAGTAATATGAGCACACGCACTCGTTTTGAGCAGGTCAACAGGAATTCTAAATCCGACTGTTTTAATTAATATTAGATACCACAGGACAGCCAGTACTTGTCAGTAGAGTATTTAACACACACGGTGTATCAGTATTTCTAACATTGAATGGACATTTGGGTACTGGCATAACATAAAATCGCATGAAACTTTGTAAAATGTGAAGATGCACAACACGATGTTTATGTGCAAATGTTTATGTATTGCTGACTCTCTCTTTTGTTTTTCTGTTTTTCTTTATATGTTTCTGTGTATGTGGGACCCTGTTGATTTTTCATTTTATGTGTTATTACGTGGTTAATTTTGGACTATGCTGGCTTTTGTACGATTGATTTAACTGACACTTATTTCTTATGTTTGGCCAAAAAATCTTGATTAGATAGGCCCCGATGAAGGACTGTTGAGTCCTAAATGCATTGGCCATTTTTTGGGTAATGTTGCCCATCACAAAAATGATTGCTTACTGGCACTTTAAATAAACCACCAAACTCAAGAATCAATGACTCATTAATGTTGACTAAGAGAGCACTGAACTCTTTTAGAAACCCAATTGGGATTTAAGGGTGTGCGGCCCACACCGCAGGCAAGTTTGCCTAGGTCTTTTCTCACACAGTTCACTCTTATCGTGCTGACGCATGGTAGCATGATTTAGTGGGCTGCACCCCAAAATACAGCAGTATCTGGAAACGATTTTTGAAGAAATAGCAGGAACACAAGACAATAGACTCTTTGGGATGCATAGAATATGCTGTTTTGAGGTGTAACTTTCAACACTGCTCTAGGAAAACAAGACATGTGACTTCTGAGTCAAGCCAAGATTCAAGGGGCGGGGACAAACCAAGGGGTGTACTGAATTGGAGGCAAATGTATGTTTTATTAAATTGCTTATAAAATATTGTATCAAGCTGACAGAAATGTACAACTTTGGGATTCTTAATATGACAAAAGCACTCACTATTTGAGACTAAGCTGGAATCCGTACGATGTTCTGACACCAAACCCCGGGATTTATTAATATTGTAGACACTGTGTTTATGCTAGGAAAATGCAAACTTACAGTAATATGCGCGGAGAGGGTGTGTACCTCCGTGTAAGATTTGGTGCAAAACCAATATTGCGAAACCCACAAAAATCGTGAATAAATTGTCATTTCTGAACCCAAGCTCTTTAAAGAGCAGGGTTGAACAAAGACCTGTCTTAATTAATTTGTGATGTACACATGTATTCTCAACAACTTGCGTATCTGGGAAGCATGTTTGATTATGAAAAATAGATTTTCTTGAGAAACCAAAGGGGAGTGTTCTTTCCTTCAGCCATAAAGATGATACCTGATGACTCATTCTGACTCACTACTCCCTTCTCCAGTCAGAGGACAATAAATCCTTTAACGTATCAGGATCCTCAGAGGGTTGGGCATAGAACCTCAGCCTCCACACCCCCTTTGAGAACACATAAAAAGAACCACTGAGACCAAGATAGGGACACTCATTTTTTCACTACTCATTGATTCCTGCGCAGCACGCTGCCCGATCATATCCAGACAAAAACTCCAGACTCCTGAGGCTCCAGGCTCTAGAACTTAGACTCCAGATAGACTCCAGAACCAAACTCTAGAACTAAACTCTAGAACCTTGGAGAAAAGAGGCCTAATACACAAGCTGAATCCTTTTCAGAGGCCCCAGAATCCAGCAACCTAACCAAACTATTAAACAGCCTTGCCCTGCTGTTCGCTTCTGGCTCAGAACCCCGTGCCAGAACGGAGATCCAGAGATAGCAGTGCTGTATCCAGATCGACCAGACCAGACCGCTGTGCAGTGCCGATAGCAGACCAGATAGCGTACCGGAGCAGAACCAGTGCCTGACCGTCCTGTGGCAAGAGTGCAGTCCCTGGCCCATTCCAGTCCAAAACTAGGAGTGAGTATCCAGTCTAAGAACTCTACAGAACCAATCTCTTAGTCTAAAATAATCTTATTTAAACCATTTCAACCTGACCAGACTTGCATAGAAATTATGTGTCCACTCTTTGATTTCAAATCTGTAAAAGTGTCATCTGTCATTCTGAAAGATTTACTTTTTTTTTGAAAATCTACCTCCACAAAAACGTCCATATCTTTTGAACCATCCTAGAAGCAAGATTTAACTGTCATTTTAAAGCTAAGATCCTAAGCTTTCCAACAAACCCAAAACGACATTCCAACTCCTTATAGTTTTTCCGTAATCGCGCTTAACGCACTCGGAAAAAGTGCCGCAAATTGAAAAATTAGCTCCTGTCGAAATTGCTGTCTTTTGCTTGCAACTGCTGAATTTCATTTTCAACCTGATGACAACTCATGAATCATTGCTAGTGTTGACCTGTCCCAATTTAAAGTCACTATCACCTACCCTGAATCTCCTTTAGTGAATTAAAATCATTTTTAGCATAATTTTCACTTCATTGTAATCACATTTAAAAGTATTTTTGCCTGTTTAAAAGCATGCTGGTTTTCTCTAAGCTTGCTGGGCGGAACTGGATTTTGAACTGCATTTGATTGTATTCCTGAGAACCGTGTGCCCTTCTTTCCATCTCTTTATATTGCCTAAGGGGGGAGTGAGTTGTCAAAAGGGAAACAGTGATCATATTATCTCTTGTTGAAACCATATCAACTTTATTTCTGTGCTGCATTCTTTCCCATCTTGCAATTCCTTGAAACCATACAAGTAGTCTCTGCTACCTTACTCTTTCTATACCAACTCCTGATTGATTAAAAAGAGTGTGCTCTTGTAATATTACCCATTGTTGATCACTATTATATTCATAAGTGTGTTATCAAATATTAATTTATTCATAAACGTGTGATATATATATATATATATATATATATATATATATATATATATATATATATATATATATATATTGTTTAATTGTTTCAATAAACCTTTTAATTTGCAAAACAAACCTACTTCTCGGCTCAGTGAGGTCAGGGGGATTCAAAGAGAGGGGCGTTATACTAACTAACTAACTAAGGAATTCACTCACCCAAAGGTCTCAGGGCGCTTACATGAACAAATACAAACACATAACACTAAAATGCCAGAAAGGAGAGAAGAGAGTAGCCGCCATGGGTCATGGCGACTCACAGGTCCTGAGGTGTAGCCAGTGAATTTACAGCACCAGGTGGGGATTTAAGCATCAAAAAGAAAGATCTTAAGACATTTTCTGAATTGTTGCAGTGTCGAGGACTGTTTATGATGAAGAGGAATTGTGTTCCAGTTCTTAGGGCCCCAGGCCACAAACTTGCTTCACCCAATTTCTTCAAGAGGGTACGTGGTTGCGCCAATAGCAGAAGACTGTTTAAGCGTAGCGCACACTTAGGAAGCGCCATCTGGAGCCTAGTTCTCAGATATTCCAGGGCTTTGCCTAAGAGGCATTTAAAGACTATTACTCATCATTTGAATTTAAGCCACTGCTCAATAGAGAGCCAGTGTGTTCTGTAATGTAAGTTTGACGACTTAGGTCACATACAGCTCGAATAGCTCCATTCTGTATAGTTTGGAGACTCTTAGTATTATAAGGATTCATCATCCAGATTTAAGAACTTTACATAAAAATATACAAATAAGGGCTTCCATTGGGCATCCATTGGGCATCCCAGACTAGGCATTGATTTAGTTGGATTGCTGGATTGAAGTCACCTACAGAACCTGGGCATCACAGATCAGGCCCTGGAGTGGCTGACCTCCTTCCTCTTGGACTGCACCTCCCAGGTTCAACTAGGCCACCTCTCTACCTGTGGCATTCCTGAGGGCTCTATCCTCTCAGCCTGGTTTTTCAACCTCTACTTGGCCCCTTTGGCCCACCTGATCTCGACCTTCTCCTCCAGCTTTCAGTGTTATGCAGATGACACACAGCTTTCCTTCAGGCTCCTCTCCTCTCTCGCTCATTCCAGACTGTCTAACTGCAATTCAGGATTGCTGCACCTGCAACAATCTCTGCCTTAATGCCTCTTTCTCAATCTGCCTGCCTCAGCTCTCCACCCTCTGCTACTAATCCAGAACAGGACTGCATGACTTGTCCTTGGCCTAAAGCCCAGGGATCGTATCTCTCCAACCCTGAAATCTCTCCACTGGCTTCCGGGTGGCTGAAAGGATCAAGTTCAAGACCCTTTGCATTGTCCACAAGGCTTTCTGTGGTCGGGGCCCACACTACATCCAACGCTCTCTTCCAAAACACTTTACTTCTCAAGCCCTTCCCCCAGCTACCTCCAACTCTCTAAGGGTTAGAAGCTTCTCCAGGCAGAGATAGGGGGGTAGATCTCTCTCGTCTGCAGGTGCCTCCCTCTGGAATGACCTCCCTGCCCCTCTCAAACTTGAGAAGACCACCTAAAGTTCCAGAAGCAGCTCAAAACATTCCTCTTCTCCTCTGCTTCCTCTCTCTCCCTCCACTGCTGACCTACCTGACCTACCTGTCTGCTGTACCAACTGGTGGCTTGGCTACCATCCGAGTCCCACTGAGTCCAGGCTCTTTCTTGATCAACCACCCTTGCACTGCCTCCGGGCCTACCACGCACTTAGGGGCTGTAACTGTAACCCTACAGTCCCTTGTTCTCTTTGCACTACCAGAGCCATGCTGCCCTGGCTGCACTTACTCAGAGTATTACTTCCCTGGTTTCCCCTCCCCTTTTTCTTGCACTTCCCCCCTCCCTTTCCCCTTGCATTTCTCGTTCTTGCACGATCTGAATGAGACAAGGCCTAGTAAGATAATATGTTTTGTCCTCCCTTTATCTTCTCTCCCTTGTCTTTTCGCGCCTAGAAACCCTTGTGTACTGGCATGTTATATATAACTTATATCATATCATCTTATCACAGATGCCCAGAAAAATATACAATGTCGCTGTAAGAAACAGCTAGACTGGCAGCACCCAAATGCCAGTTTAGTCAGGTAATTACACTTAGCAGGACTGCTTTATCATAAATGCGCAGATAGAAAAAAGTCATACCAAACCGAGGAATGACTAGACTGACTGCACCAAAATGCCTCTCTAGCCACTAATACCACATATCATGCTGCTTAGCCTGGACATGGACAACCATTATGATTTATCACACAATCCCGTTCCCCACACATCCCCCTCCCTCTCAACCCCCCTCCACAGCCTCCAAAATCGGCTAAATGGGCCAGAATTACCTTCACGTCCCTTTTCCTCTTCTCAGAGCTTACGTATGGGGCTCCTTGCCTCATATGTAAGTACTGGGATGAGGAAGAGTGGGACTAGCAGTCATGAAGATTTCAGATAGCTAAGTCAGGCATTATCTCCATGTACCTCTACCTCATCCCAGTACTTGTGTATGAGGCCAAGACAAGGGAGAATAGGGATAGTAATGCTGATTACCAGTAAGTAATGAAGGCATTAAACACAAGTAGTGGCGTAACACCATTGAGTTGACTGGGCTGCAGCAGTCCCCCGATCCACCTGAAATTTGAGCTATGTTGACTCAGTCTGGCTGACCTTCAGAGCAGTTGCTGACTAGAATAGGACAGAGATGTTAAACGGCACCTGGGTTTCGATGTTAACAAGGGCCCAGCAATTACTAACATAAAGCATTTCACTGTTAGTACCAGCATTCAAATGCCACATTTTTTAGGCAATTTAAATCGCAAGATGGGTTTAGTACTTGTATGCCAGGGGAGTGATTGCAAGAGTACAGAGGAAACAGGAGACCACTCATTCTCACAACAGTCCTTAAGTGGGTGCGTTCAGACTTTAAGGAGAGAGTCAACTGCTTGTAACATTGAAGCTGCACTAGAATAGTCTCATTAAAATGCGTAAATAAGTTAGATGCCCTCACACAAATAGGGTTGCCCCTCCCCCACCACCCGTGAAGTTAGCGCCTCTCCCACCATTTGAACGATTAGCCCCCCTAAATGTAGGTTTTGTTCCGCCCCTGAACACAAGCACACACACCATTCACCATCTACACACACGCACACCCAGCCATCCATACATTTTAGTGTGCACCCTTTCACCATACAAGCATACCCAGGTAGCCATCCATACATTTACGTGTGCACCCTTTCACCATAGAGGCACACGCACCCAGGCACCCACCCATACATTTAAGTATGCACCCTTTCACCATACACTCACACACGCATGCAAACATCATGGGTTTGAAGGGAGCTCTATTACTTCAAAAAGAAATAGTTTCTTTATGTAGTCACTATGACTTCATAAAGAAATTATTTCCGTTAGGGACCAAACCATAACAGAAATAATTTCTTTTTGAAGTCAGAAGCACTCCTCCGACCGCATGACATGGAGGCCTCCAGCCTGGGGTCTTCCATGTCATGGGGTCAGGGAGCCCCTGGGCTTCAAAAGGAACGTTTTTTGCAGAAATTATTTCTTTATGAATGCAGAGCGAATTCCCCAAAAATGTTTGTTAATAAAAAAAAGAATAAAAAAAAAACATGTTTTGCCTTTTTTTTTCAAGTGGGGCTCCCTCCCAGGACATGTGTTAGTGGGGCCCCCCGCACTGCAGGGACTGGAGGGGCCCCATTACGCCAGTGTATAATGCGCTTAATATGAGAGGTTTCTAAGCGCGGATCGAACCCGTGGTGCTCTGGGTCGTCTTGCTTCCAAGGGGAGCAAGTTGCCCCTGAGCTATCCTCCTTTTGTAATGCGACTTTCTTCCTGCAAATTCTTTTTTATGTCTTGCCATGTTCATTGCTGTAATGGTTCCTTGAACTGACAATATTTACTATTACTGGAAGCAGGGATGGGCTGGCCTACGGGGATCTCTGGAGATTTCCCAGTAGGCCTCTGCACCCGGGTCCTCTTTTGTGTGGTATTGTATTTTACTTCCATATTTTCGTACTTTGGGCATGCTGAAAATGTGTCACATGGGGCGACTTTAAATCATTTCCAGTGCCACTTTTAGTTCCCAGTCCACCCCTGACTAGAAGCCTGGCCACTCTGCATTATTCCCCTTGAGGAGAGACATAATGGAGCTGTGTGCAGTACTGTCTACAGTAGTTATCAGGGCGGACCCAACAGATCCCAGCTGAATACTGAGAAAGCAGCACATAGTGGTATATTACGGAACAGTCATTCTTGGTAGTCGTCTACACCTTATGCAGATCTGTATAGGGATCACATGGAAAATATTTTACGATTGGCTAAAATAACCATTGCTAGTGGATTAGACCTAGTGCACTTCTGTGTGGAGCCCCACCCACGACTAAGCAACCACTCATAGTACAGGTCAGACAGCATTGACGGGGATGCAGACGAGTGCACTCTGCGTAGGCTGCGGTTGCACCATGGAATCACGTTATTCTGATCATAAGCACCTCTAGGACCTGCTGTAAAGTGCATGTATCTCCTTTTTGGCACTGAGAGAATGAAAATGGAATGGTATAACCCTGGGAAAATGGAATGGTATATCCTCAGTAAGTAAAGCCGAAGGATCCAGTTTTCAACACCTAGGGCCGAAAAACTTGAACGCACTCCCCACCGCCTTAAGGAACGAAAAAACCTACCATGCCTTCCATAGACTACTCAAACCCACGCTGTTTAACTAACCCCTCCACCCCACCCTTCCGATCCTAATGTATTTTCACAACTTTATGTAAATAACCGCAAATGCATGAAAATATGCATATATGCTCCGCATTGTATCTATATATACACCATATATGCCTGTAACAAGTAAGACTGCTTTCAGTGCTACAATGCCCCCGGGAAGATGTGCGCTATATAAATCCAAATAAATAAATAAATACATGGATGGATGTGTGAATTTAGTACTGGCACCATTGGATTAAATGCATGTGGTGCTCCTATTTGCTCAAGGCAGATCCTACCAAATGTGATACTAGAGTTCTTAGATTTTAGTTATTAGATTGTCACAGTTAAGTGGACATAGTACTATAGCGGTTATAGCATAGCTTGATGTGAGCTCAAAATGGGGAGAATTTGCTAAATTGTGGGTTTTGCAAAGAATCCAACACTACCTTTGACTTGAATATTCTTACCTGTGTTCACATTTGGCAGAGCTCATTTAAGCAATAGAAACCCAGGAGGGAGGGCATTAGTAGTCCGATAATGCCCCCCTCCTAGAGTTCTATGGCTATTAGTACCCCGGCACTTTGTACCGGGTTACTAATGGTAGTTTCTATTGAATTGCAAAATGGCGTGAAAGCCGTTTCTCAACTAGAGAAATAAAAGCAAAAGAAATGGCTGACATGGATCGGGGAGAAGGGACTATGTGTAGTCCCTTCTCACTTTCCATGACGGCCATGAAAAAAAGTGCTTTAAAAAAAGGAAACAACGAAAATGGCCGCCATGGAACGTAGAGAAGGGACAGATAGTCCCTTCTCCCTTTCCATGGCATCTACACATGCATCAGAGATGTGCCGGAAGAGTACTGTTCCTGGCGCCAGCGAGCCATAGAGCAGAACAGGTAAGTGAGGCAGGAGTAGGAGGTATGAGAGTGGGTGGAAGGGGCAGGGGATGCAGGGAGCACACTTACCTTGGGTCCCGGCAAAGGAAGTTAGTGGCTTTGTGACTTGCTTTGTGACTTGTTAAAAAATGTGGGGTTCTGGACAAATCGTATTATCTCAATGCACCTTACATTGAAATTATGTGCAACTACGTGCAATGTAAATATGTCAACATTTAGCATGGCCATGCAGTGACATAAACAAACCGATAGGCTTAGGGGTAACTCTTTTTGTAATGAATAATTCGAGGCAATTGTTGTCACTGACACATTTTACTGTTCAGAAAAAATACAAGATTGAACAGTGAAAGAAAGTGATGTTTTTGTTACCTTATCTGGGCAATAACAAAATAAGGAGCAATGAACGGTGTCTTAAACCTACCAAATCAACAGCCTGACCGGAGTGCGGCTGATGGAAACTCCAGCCATTTGCAACGTTTCACTTAATGGATGTCGAAGAGAATGCAGTAGTATGGACAGATATCCCCACATAAAAATTGGCTACTACTAAATAAAAAATAAAAAAAATTGGCCTCCCCTTAAAAAAAAAATTAAAAAAAATAAACAGTGAAAGAAGATTGCTGCTGCGATGGGATGAAAACATACACTTGTCTGTCAATTACATGCTATGAAATGCAACAAAATATGCAAATATCCTCACATTTGTACACTAAAAAGGTTTTTAATGCCTTCAATGAAAATGTTTTTCATGCAAACTGGTGCGTTGGATTTTTCTATGTTCTATACGTTTTGTATTTCTTAAGGAATATAAAATAAATTGCTTTAGGAAATGTGTTATTATTAATGTCATAATCGTAGGATCAGATAAAAGAAAATGGCTCGAGACCTGGAACCTTTAGCACAGTGGAGCTTCGCGAGGAATTCAGCATCTTGAAATACTGGGGATCACCTTAGTACTTAAAAAGTGCTTAAAATAAACACGCAAGTGGTGTTCCCTCTACTATTATTATTATTATTATTATCATTATTATTATTATTATTATTATTGTATTTGTTGAGCGTGGACCTATATTCGAGAAGCAACGCAGCACTTTACAGCGATATGGAACAATACAGATGCATAATGGAGCGATTTTCAGAGGTGTACAACAGTACAGATGCATAACAGAGCGCTTTTCAGAGGGAACAACAGAACCGATATACAGTGGGGAGTTAGATACAGAGGGGCACAGAGGAGGGGTACATCTGTTCAAGGGTGGCCAGTAGGAGTTGTGCGGCAAGCATCTAGCAAGTCAGGTGGCGCAGGGTACGGCGTGATGTCCTAGGATTTGAGGAGGAGAGACTCATTGAAGAGGTGGGTCTTGAATTATTTTTTGAATTGTAGGAGTGTGTGGACAAGTCTGATGCTAATGGGGAGAAGGTTCCATAGTCCTGGGTAGGAGAAGAGTTGTTTCTGGTCCTTCCATTTTGCAGTGGCAGATTTCAAGTCTGCACGTGTCCTTGCTTCTGGTGGTGCAGTGTCCACCAAAGATGCTGAGTTTCTCCGCAAGGTCACTGGGTGATTTGAGGGCGACTGCCTTATAGATGATGCAGCAAGAATTGAAGGTGATTTGTGCATGTATTTGGAGCCAATGAAGGTCGTTGAGGGTTGGAGCGATCTGGTCGTATCTGAGTAGACCTTTGATGAGGCGTGCGGCAGTGTGTGGGACATTTCTCAGGGGCACAAGTGCGGACAATGTGAGGACTTTGAGGAGTGTATTGGTCCCAAACAGGTGGGATAGGACCAGTGCTTGAATGGTGGATATAAAGCTGTCCAGGGGGAGTTGGGCCTTGACTTTATGCAGGAGGGAGAGCTGATACTCTGCCCACTGCTATAAAACTCAAAACCGTATCCCCAGAGTATGAGAGCTTTACTATTCTCAATGCTGTCATTCCTGTGGCAAAAATGTGAAGACTCTTGGCGTTACTCTTGACTCTGAGTTAACAATGAAGCAGCATGCAGCGCATGTCCGGAGCTCATGTGGTCTTGTTAATAAACTGCTAATATTCAACCTTTTGTTTTTTATGAGAATGTTGCCATCCTTGCCATTGCCCTTATAAATTTACGCTTGGATTATTGTAACAACCTTCTGAGTGGCTGTTCTCAGACTATTCTGTCCTCTCTCCAGGTAAACCAGAATAGCACAGTTTGCGCTTTACTAGCATGTCCAAACATGCACATGTTACAGCTCCAAGACAGTTCTTACACTGGCTCTCAGTCAAGTACAGCGTGACCCATAAGATTCTCACTCTGACTCACAAGTGTTTTCTTGACACAGCCCCTAAATTTCTTTCTACTAACCTCAAGCACTACACTCCATCGTGAACCCTAAGATCTAGGAATCAACTTAGACTTGTACAGCCACGCATCAGACTGGCTAAATCAGGAGGCCTTTGCTTGGATGTGCGAGGCCCGATTGCCTGGAATTCACTTCCGTTAACCCTCAGAACATGACTACGGATTTAAAAAAAGGACTGGAGACACTGCTATTTAATCGCCCACCCGATTAAACCCCAGGCTGACCTTCTCCTGTCTGATACTACTGATTCACTCAATCCTGATTATAATTACTGTTTTTACAGTTTGTTTGTATTGTTTTGTGTGCGCCCTGAGTCCTGTGGGCGTGTGGCACAATATATAAAAATTCAAATAAATAAATAAATAAATAAATAAATACCAAGCTGTCTGATTTTTCTTAGTGAGGTGTGTCTTTAGGGTGAGGTGTTTGTCAATGTGGAACCCGAGGGACTTGGCGCAGGAGGTGAGCGCGGGTGTGAAGCCCTCAGAGTTAATTTTTTATAGGCAAGTGTGTATGTCCGAGTGTTCAGTGTTGTTGTTGAGGAGTAGGAAATCAGTTTTGGAGGGGTTGAACTTCAAATATGCACTTGACATCCAAGACTGTATCAGCGAGAGGCATGTTCTGAGCCTATAGATGTCCTTGATGCAGTCAATCTTGAGGTATTGCTGTGCGTCATTGGCGTTTTGGTGGATGTAGATGTTTTGTGTGGCTAGGAGGGCTCCCAGCAGCTCCATGCATAGATTGAATATCACTGGGGAGAGGATGGAACCCTGTGGGACTCCACAGGTCATGGGTAACATTGGCGATCTAGAGGAGTCCATCTGAGCAAACAGCTGGTGGTTGTCGAGGTAGGACCTGAACCAGCATAGGACAAGGTTGCTGATTTCCATGTGCCGATGCAGGGTGTCCATAAGTGCCTGGTGGTCTACTGTGTCGAAAGTGGCTGAGCGGTCGAGTAGAACCAGGAGGCAAGGGTGGCTGTCGTTAAGGATGTTGAGGGCATCATCGACCACCTGTATGGTTTCCTTCTCCATGCTGCAGCTGGGTCTGAACCCGGATTGGTAGGATTGGAGGAGATTGTTGGTGTCGATGTGTTGCTGTAATTGTGCAACTACTGCATTCTCAATGATCTTAACTTGGAAGGGAAGATGAGTAATGGGGCAATAGTTACCTAGGTTGTCGGGATCCAAAGTAGAACCTGTGTGTTGGGTCTTTCATGTGCTGTGTGAGGCTGAGAGTGTTGAGTAGGCCTAGGAGAGCTTCCTTAATCGGTTTGGTGACATTGTTGTCTTGGAGGTTGATGCCAACTAGGAAGATGTTATTGGTGTGAGTGAGGGACATGGTGGTGACCAAGTTTGTGAAGTCTCAGATGAAGGCGGTGCAGAGTTTGGGTGATCTATTGGTGAGATGGAAGGTGACCGTGTCCATCGCGGAGAGTAGGAAGTGGCAGGAGAGGACTTCAGAGGAGCCAATGTTGTCGACGTCAAGTCTGGTGCAGAGCCACATGGTCTTTTGGATGACTATGAGACCTCTGCCTGTTTTATTCGTCCGGTCTCTGTGTTGGATGCTGTATCCGTCGGAGATAAGGACATTTAGGATGTTGGTGGATGTGGGTGTCAGCCAGGTCTCAGTGATGCAGATGGCATCTAGGTCATGTGTAGTGATGAGGTTGGTGATGTCTGCTGCATGGGAGTGGAATTTGGCGAGCATCAACTTCAGTGTTGTGGACGTTGAGGGGGTGAAGATAGGCTTAGGGTCATTGTGGGTAAGGTTGCTGCTTTGCAAAGTCCATACCTTAGAGGAAGGGCAATGTCATTGATGTTGGAGTTTACTGGTGATGGCGGGGATGGCCTGTGGAAACAGAGGGAGAAAAGACATGTCAGCGTGTGCTTACCCATTGTCTGAGCAGGAACAGGTCTAAATAGGAATTGCCAGTTTCTTCGTCTGCCCTTCACTTCAGATGCTTGGGCAAGAGAAGCCGTTGATTTAAGAGTTAAGAGCAGAAAGGAAGAGGCAGGACTAAGAAGGTGGGTGGGTCTTAGGCCACATGACCTTGATCCACTTGCACCTGCTCACCAACTGCAAAGGAAAAGAGGCTGGAGCGCTGCTTAAATATGGAAAATGGGTGCCAAAATAGGAAGGCACCAACATTTTAAAGTGATTGAAAGGTAGTTGGTGCTAATTCCACGTTACCTAGATTCACTATCACCTGTCACCAACTGCAAAGAAAAAAGAGGCTGGAGGGCTGCTTAAGTAGGGAAAAGGGTGGCAGAACAAGGCACCAACAGTTTACAGTGATTGAGAGGTGAGCATGCTTACCATGGGGATCTAGGCCACGTGACCTAGATCCTCTTCCATCTGCTCACCAGCTGCACACCAACCAACATCAATATAGAGTGTCCCCAAAACCCGCAGTTATGTGTACATTGCACAATCATTAGTAAATGTTTACGCATTCCTCAAACCTGCTGTTGACTATAATTCAGACCTTCATTACTACATTGCTACCGCACATATCAAAAAGAGATCCCACATGTCTATTTTAAGATTAAAATATATATTGTGCAATATGTTTTTTTGGTTGACAAATCATTGCCACACCGGTTAATACATTCAATTCTCAGGGTAATTCATAGAATTTCGCAGAAAAGTGGCGCACGCGGCTTGCGCACGGTGTCCCCGTGCGATACACTGCGCCAGCGCGTGTGATAAAATCCATTTCATCGCACAGCGTATTCATGGATTTTAGCCCCCAAAACCAGCCGTGGTGCAGAGTGGCACAGCGACCCTGCAGCAGCGCCAGTTACGCCCCCAAGAACGCCCTCGCGCAAGGAAAATCCATCAAAATCCCCCAATCATTGTAAATGTCTGCGCTAACCCTGGACCAGTTTTCAGGGCTGCCAAACAGCAAACGCCAAGCGGGGTCTGTGTATTACTGGGCTGCGCGGGAAGTTTCACACGCGATTGGCCCTGTGCGAGCGGGGTACGTGTATAACTGGGGAGAGCCGGAAATTTCACACGTGACTTCAGCAGGGTACGTGTATTACTGGGGTGCGTGGGAAGTTTCACACGCGATTCCAGCAGGGTACGTGTATTACTGGGGTGCACAGTAAGTTTCACACGCGATTGGCCCATCTGCGAGCAGGGTCCGTGTATTACTGGGGTGCTAGGGAAGTTTCACACGCGATTGGCCCTGTGCGAGCGGGGCACGTGTATTACTGGGGTGCGCGTGACCTTTCACAGGCGATTCCAGCAGGGTACGTGTATTACTGTGGTGCGGGGGAAGTTTTACACACGATTGGCCCTGTGCGAGCGGGGTATGTGTATTACTGGGGTGCGCGGGAAGTTTTACACACGATGGGCCCTTGTGCGAGCGGGGTACGTGTATTACGGAGGTGCACGGGAAGTTTCACAAGCGATTGGCCCTGTGCGAGCGGGGTACATGTATTACTGGGGTGCACAGGAAGTTTCACACGCGATTCCAGCAGGGTATGTGTATTACTGTGGTGCACGGGAAGTTTTACACGCGATTGGCCCTGTGCGAGTGGGGTACGTGTATTACTGGGGTGCACGGGAAGTTTCACACGCGAATGGCCCATGTGCGAGCGGGGTAGGTGTATTACTGGGGTGCTAGGGAAGTTTCACACGCGATTGGCTCTGTGCGAGCGGGGCACGTGTATTACTGGGGTGCGCGTGAAGTTTCACACGCGATTCCAGCAGGGTACGTGTATTACTGTGGTGCGCGGGAAGTTTTACACGCGATTGGCCCTGTGCGAGCGGGGTACGTGTATTACTGGGGTGCGCGGGAAGTTTTACACACGATTGGCCCTTGTGCGAGCGGGGTATGTGTATTAATGGGGTGCGCGGGAAGTTTCACACGCGATTGGCCCTGTGCGAGCGGGGCACGTGTATTACTGGGGTGCGCGGGAAGTTTCACACGCGATTGGCCCTGTGCGAGCGGGGCACGTGTATTTCTGGGGTGCGCGGGAAGTCTCACACGCGATTGGCCCTGTGCGAGCGGGGTACGTGTATTACTGGGGTGCACGGGAAGTTTCAAACGCGAATCCAGCTGGGTACGTGACTTTCAGGGGTGCGCGGGAAGTTCCACACGCAATTGTCCTGGGTACGTGTGTTCAAGGGGTGCGCGGGAAGTCTCACACGCAAATTCAGCAGGGTATGTGTATTTCAGGGGTGCGCGGGGAGTACTACACGTGATTTGGATGTGTGGGTCCTCCCAGGTGTTCCCTCTACACCCTCCAAGGCCCCTGCAGGCAGCCCACACCACAGGGGACTACCCTGCACCCCTGCTCATGTCCCGCAGGCAGCCCATCCACCATGGGCATGCCCCCCAGCCAAGCCACATGTCACCTTGCACTACTGATCAACAATGCATGTAGTGCAAGTCCAGCAACCCCACCCCCCGCATCCAGGGGCACCCTCCACCAGGCGCCCACTCATGTCTCCCAGCACCCCCACCCACCAGCAGTGCAGGGTACCCTCCACCATGCCCCCACACATGTCTCCCAGCACCCCCACCCCCCAGCACTGTGGGGCACCTGCCAGCAGGCCCCCACTCATGTCCAACTCATGTCCCCCTGCACCCCCACCCCCCAGCAGTCAGGGGCACCATCCACCAGGCCCCACTCATGTCCAACTCATGTCCCCCTGCACCCACACCCCCCAGCATCCAGGGGCACCCTCCACCAGGGCCCCACTCCTGTCTCCAGCACCCCCACCCCCCAGCATCCAGGGGCACCCTCCACCAGGCACCCACTCATGTCTCCCAGCACCCCCACCCCCCAGCATCCAGGGGCACCCTCCACCAGTCCCCCACTCATGTCTCCAGCAACCCCACCCCCCCGCATCCAGGGGCACCCTCCACCAGGCGCCCACTCATGTCTCCCAGCACCCCCACCCCCCAGCAGTGCAGGGCACCCTCCACCATGCCCCCACACATGTCTCCCAGCACCCCCACCCCCCAGCATCCAGGGGCACCCTCCACCAGTGTAACGCTCACCTGGCTCCCACGGAGGCGCTGGTCTGGTCTGGGTTGCTGTGGCCTCTTCAAGCGTGATGAGCAGAATTCGGACCACCGATTGAACAGGATCCCCAAATCTTGCTTGTCTGGCACGTAGGAATATCCTGCTGCAGATGAAAAAGGGGATTAACTGTCTGCTGAATAGTGTGCTTGCTCTCCCCTTTCCCCCTTCGTTCTTCTCTGACTTCCTCCCAAAACCCCCGGTTTAAGCTCACCTTATGGTTTGGAAGGATGATCTCTCCATCCTGCTTCTGGTACAGGGGCGCGCGTTCGTCCAGTTACTTCACTGGTTTTCAGAATGGCGCTGGCACATCCACTTGACTTTTCTGAGCGATACGCCGTAAGTATGAAGATGCAAAAGTTCAAGTGTGAGCCTCCTTTTATGTTGTTTTTTCTGTCCTTTATTTCAGGTGCAGAACAAAGGCGATGCGTTGAGGGGTTAAATTTCCGGTGGTAAACCAGGTGAGTTAGTGATGAGGGCGACCCCTCTAAATGTCTTTATAATTCCCCAGTAATGTCTTTTGTCCTTTCCACATAGGGACCGGGGTGCGGTACCTGCCAAAGATGCGGCGCCGACCCGAGATGTGGAATGGTTCACCAAGAAAAGCCGGTAAGTAATATGGCTGAAAATTCGGCTTTCCTCTTGTGTTCCCTTGCTCACTTTTTGTCTCTTCTTCTCTCCCCTAGGTGCAGGCATGTGGCGACCGGTGCTGAGAGCCGCGATGGAGCCGGGCGGCGTCTCGGGAACAGGTGAGTGAAGCGCGGTGCTGCAGCGAGCAACGCAGTGCTTTTAAATGGAAGTCTTCCTTCAGGAATGCTGGCGTGAAGATTCCGGATGCAGGTAAGAAGGTTGAATAAGTTCTTGGTTTTCACCTTTCTCTTCTCTTATTCCGTTACAGGTGTTCCAGGTTCGAGGCGGGCGTGGCTGGAGTCCAGGTGCAGGAGCAGACACGGTGAGCGTTCAGCTGCTGGGATGCAGAACAACGCGAAGCACGTGTGGCTGTCCGGGCGTGGCTTAAATTGCTTTGGAAGAAGTTCCAGGTGAGTATTCTTCCACAGCCCCACCCAAGTAACAAAATAGTTCCTTCAGAAAAATAGTCCGTCCTAAGCCTCATTTGGCTTGGTTCTTCATGCAGCATGGTCTGCATCAGGTGAGTGTGCAGCATGGTCTGCTTCAGGTAAGTGCACCAAACACTTCCCCTTATGAGCCTGGCGCCTATGGCGCCAGGACTGATGTCCAACATGAGCCTGTCGCCAACGGCGCCAGGACAGAGTCCAAAGAGCCCCTATAAAGGGCCGCTGGGCTTTTACCCGGGAGCGTGATGCCTGCTCCCGGGGGTGCTGGGCCTGGCCTGGTGCTCCGGGTGTAGGCATCATGACAGTACTCCCCCCAAGGCCCCTCTCAAGGTCTTTTCCCCAGGAGGTTTCGGTTTGTTTGGGAAATTCCGATGGAACCTTTTTACTAGCCGAGGTGCATGTACGTGGTCGCTGGGTTCCCAAGATCTTTCCTGAGGCCCGTACCCCTTCCAATCAATTAGATAGAAACGTTTTGATTTTGAGATCTTGAAGTCCAAAATGTTCTTCACCTCGAATTCAGGCTCCCCATCTATCTGGATTGGTTCTGGTGGCTTTATTAATCTGGTTCCTGGTTGCACTGATTTCAAAAGTGACACATGAAAAACGGGGTGAATCCGCATTTTAACTGGTAGATCTAGCTTGACTGCCACTGGGTTAATTATAGCTTTGATCGAGTAAGGGCCTAAATACCTTGGATTAAAAGTCCGAGGTCCCTTGAGCGATAAGTGTTTGGAAGCCAACCATACTTGATCCCCTATTTGGTATGGAGGAGCCTCCTTTCGATACAGATCCGCATTCTTTTTGTATTTCCCTTTCGCATGTTGTAAGTGTGCAGTAGCATCCTTGAAGGCTTGAGTAATCATAGAATGCAAATGGTCCACTGCGGGCATTTCGAGGCTCAAAGGTGAGTCCAAGTCTGAAGTACGAGGGTGATGTCCATATAGGGTATAAAAGGGGCTCTGACCAGTTCCAGAGTGTATCGAGTTATTGTATGCATATTCAGCCACCCATAAAATATCCTTCCAATTACCCTCTGATTGGTGCAACATACATCGTAGATATTGTTCAAGGGTCTGGTTCGTTCTCTCCGTCTGACCATCGGTCTGTGGGTGATGGCTGGTTGAGAGTCTTACGTCAATTTGTGCCAGTTGACAACACTTTTTCCAAAAATGAGAAATAAACTGACTTCCCCGATCGGAGATTAGTATGGACGGGAATCCATGCAGACGGATGATATTTTCGGGGAATTTCTTGGCAAGAACAAAAACTGAAGGTAATCCTTTCAACGGAATAAAATGGGCCATCTTGGAAAATAAATCCACCACAACCAGAATAGTATTGTATCCATTACAAGAGGGCAGGTCCATGATAAAATCTAGTGACAAGGTGTGCCAAGGTGCTGGTGGAATGTCTAAGGGTTGAAGAAGACCGGCGGGTTTTGTTTTTTTACCTTTGTTTTGGGCGCAAACTCCACAGGACATCACAAAAGATTTAATATCCTTTCGCCAGGACGGCCACCAGAATTGTCGTTTAATTTTTTCCTCTGTTTGGCAATGCCAGGATGTCCTTCCATCAGAGTATCGTGATGACGGGAAATAACCTGTTCTTGCAATTCCTTTTCTGCCAAAAATAAACGTCCTTGGAAGTAAGGTAAGCGATCGTTGATTGAAAATTCAGATCCCCTTTTGATCCAATCCTGCAAGGCTGAAGAGTCCAGGAATAGTTTTACCCATGCTTAAATGTCTTCAAGGGTTTGTAAAGTGGTTATCCCCAAGATTCTTTGTTCGGGAATTATCGGCACAGGTTCTGAGTTTGTGTCCATTTCTCCCATTCCAATTCGAGATAGCGCGTCCGCTTTGCCATTCTTACAGCCGGGACGGTAGGTGATTACAAAATCGAACTCAGCAAAGAATAAAGCCCATTGGAGCTGTCGTGAAGACTGAGCCTTGGCAGTTTTTAAATATTGTAAATTTCGTGATCAGTGATCACGGTGATGGTATGCCTGGCGCCAAGAAGATAATGCCGCCAAGCCTTAAAGGCGGACTTAATGGCTAATAATTCCTTATCGGTGATTGCATAATTTATCTCCGGCGGCGAGAACTTTCTGGACCAAAATGCTACGGGGTGCAGTTGGTTGGTTTTGGGGTCTCTCTGAGACAGGACACCTCCCATGGCTAAGCTGGATGCGTCGGTTTCGACTATATATGGGAGATCAGGACGCGGGTGTTTCAAGATAGGTGCGGACGTAAATTTTGCTTTTAATTCCTGAAAGGCCTGTTCAGCTTCCTCGGTCCATTCAAAACGTTTATTCTTCCGCAAGAGTGCAGTGATGGGTTGCACCACCCGTGAAAATTCCAGGATAAACCTGCGATAAAAATTGGCAAAACCAAGCATGCTTTGGACACCTTTCACCGAACTAGGTGATGGCCATTTGAGGATGGCATCCACTTTCCGTGAGTCCATTCGGACCCCTTTAGGTGTCAGGATGAATCCAAGAAACTCAACCTTGGTGGTATGGAAAACGCATTTTTCCAGCTTTGCAAACAATTTGTGCTGGCGCAATTTCTCAAGGACGGCCCTGACATGTTTTCTGTGATCAGATTCCGAAGAGGAGTACACCAGAATGTCATTGATATACAAGACAACACAGACATCGATGAGTTCCTGAAGGACATCGTTCATGAAGAATTGGAAGGTAGCAGGTGCGTTGCACAACCCGAAAGGCATCACCTGGTATTCGAATAGTCCATATTTTGTACGGAAGGCCGTTTTCCATTCGTCGCCTTCTTTTACTCGTACCAGATGATAAGCCCCCCGGAGATCTAACTTGGTGTATATGCAAGCG
This sequence comes from Ambystoma mexicanum, assembly GCF_040938575.1. Classification (NCBI taxonomy): domain Eukaryota; kingdom Metazoa; phylum Chordata; class Amphibia; order Caudata; family Ambystomatidae; genus Ambystoma; species Ambystoma mexicanum. The sequence goes on along the minus strand of NC_090935.1, from coordinate 134,431,037 downwards.
TCCTTCACCTGGTCAAGGAGTTCAGGGATCAAAGGCAGAGGGTAATGATTTTTAACAGTTATCTGGTTCAATGCGCGGTAATCGATACAAGTTCTAAGGTCTCCTTCTTTTTTTGGCACGAAGAACAAAGCCGAGGATGCCCGAGACTTTGACGGGCGAATGAAACCATTGGCTATGTATTGATCTAAATATTGTCTCAAATGCAGATTCTCCGGCTCAGTAAGGGCATAAATCCTGCTACAAGGGGGTTGTGCACCGGGCACCAGATCGATTTGGCAATCGTACGATCTGTGAGGAGGTAACGTGTTGGCCTGTTCCTTTTGGAAGACGTCCTGAAAGTCTTGGTATTCCGGAGGTAGTTGCATGGAGACAGAGGTTACTGATGCTAGACTGATCTTCAGATTTTCTGGGTAGCAGGTTCGTGCACACTCCAGAAAGGTTATTCTCTTCGCTTGCCAATCAATTAGAGTATTATGTGTCTCTAACCAAGGGATTCCGAGAATAACCTGAAACTGTAGAGCCTTGATTACATCAAACACAACTGCCTCCCGATGGCCGTCCGGACCTACAAGTGTCACCTCAGCTGTGGAATGTGTTACCGGTCCCGAGGCAATTTCGGTTCCATCAACTGTGGTGATGACATCTTTGCTGGTTTTAGGACGCAGGGGAAGGTTAATCCTGGAGACCAATTCACGATCCACGTAGTTTCCTAAAGCCCCACTATCGATGTATGCCTTTATTGCATGCAACCGCTTAGGCTGTTCCGGATCTACGAGGACCATTGGCACAGTGAAATGCGAGGTCTGAGAGTTTGTTTTCAAGCTTGGCAAGCGGACCCCTACGCTTGTCGGGCGGGGTCGTTTCCCGATACAGGGGTTTCATGGATTTTATCAGCGGCTCCTACCACCTTCCTGGACGGCCTTGCCGGGCAATCTCGTAGAAAGTGTCCAGAAGATCCACAATAAAGACATAAGTGCATCTGCCGTCGTCTTTCACGTTCCTTTTGCGTTAAAGGTCCTTTAACTCCTCCGATTTGCTTTGGCTCGGAGGCTTCAGCCCCCTTGAGGTTAGTGTGGGTCTTGACTAACACCCGGGTCTCAAACTTGGACCGATCTGCTTTTCTGTTTTGCAGTCTGTGATCCAATTGGACCACTAAGTCTATATATTCTGAGCATTCTGGGGCGGATTTACAACTTTGGCCAGGACATCTTTAAATTCTCCGCGTAGACCTCGATAAAATAACGTGATTCTTTTATCCTCTGGCCACCCAGTTTCCACAATTAGTCTATTAAAGGTTGCAATGTAGGAAAGGAGGTCTTGATTGCCCTGTCGCAGAGATAGAAGTTCGTCATCTAGAGCCTGCCCCTGGGAGTGACGAGCAAATAACCTTTCCATGCTTGCTTGAAATCCTTGAAAATCACGAAGAATCGGGTCATCTTGAGTAACCAGTGGAACTGACCAATCGGCAGCACTACCGCTGAGATATGACAATACAAAGGCTACCTTGGTCTGGTCATTAGAGAAGGCCCCAGGTCTGCACAGGAAATGCAAACGACACTGATTCATGAATACGGCGAATCGTTTGGGGTCCCCAGCAAAGCGTTCGGGTGGGGCCAGCGGCATGTTTCCAGGTAGATTAATCTGCACCGGGTTACTGGAAAACACAGGAGCTGGGTTCCCTCCGTAACCGGGTAAAGGAGTTTGTCCAGCTTGACCTTGCAAAAGCTGTCTAGCCAGGTCATCAGCTCTTTCCTTTGTTACAATCACTTCCCTCCTGAGAGCATTAGTCTCTTGACGAGCGGCGTGTACTTCGGCCCGTAATTCCCCCAGTAGTTGGGCCAACTGGTCAGTCTCGGAAGTTTCCATAGCGCCTGGGTGGGAATTTGTAAGAAGGCTTCGCGTTCAGTAACACTCACCTGGCTCCCACGGAGGCGCTGGTCTGGTCTGGGTTGCTGTGGCCTCTTCAAGAGTGATGCTCAGAATTCGGACCACCGATTGAACAGGATCCCCAAATCTTGCTTGTCTGGCCTGTAGGAATATCCTTTTGCAGATGAGAAAGGGGATTAACTGTCTGCTGAATAGTGTGCTTGCTCCCCTCTTTCCCCCTTCGTTCTTCTCTGACTTCCTCCCAAAACCCCCGGTTTAAGCTCACCTTATGGTTTGGAAGGATGAACTCTCCATCATGCTTCTGGTGCAGGAGCGCGCGTTCGTCCAGTTACTTCACTGGTTTTCAGAATGGCGCTGGCACATCCACTTGACTTTTCTGAGCGATATGCCGTAAGTATGAAGATGCAAAAGTTCAAGTGTGAGCCTCCTTTTATGTTGTTTTTTCTGTCCTTTAGTTCCGGTGCAGAACAAAGGCGATGCGTTGAGGGGTCAAATTGCCGGTGGTAAATCAAGTGAGTTAGTGATGAGGGCGACCCCTCTAAATGTCTTTATAATTCCCCAGTAATGTCTTTTGTCCTTTCCCCATAGGGGCCGGGGTGCGGTACCTGCCAAAGATGCGGCGCCAACCCGAGATGTGGAATGGTTCACCAAGAAAAGCCGGTAAGTAATATGGCTGAAAATTCGGCTTTCCTCTTGTGTTCCCTTGCTCACCTTTTGTCTCTTCTTCTCTCCCCTAGGTGCAGAGATGTGGCGACCGGTGCTGAGAGCCGCGATGTAGCCGGGCGGCGTCTCGGGAACAGGTGAGTGAAGCGCAGCGCTGCAGCGAGCAACGCGGTGCTTTTAAATGGAAGTCTTCCTTCAGGAATGCTGGCGTGAAGATTCCGGATGCAGGTAAGAAGGTTGAATAAGTTCTTGGTTTTCACCTTTCTCTTCTCTTATTCCCTTACAGGTGTTCCAGGTTCGAGGCGGGCGTGGCTGGAGTCCAGGTGCAGGAGCAGACACGGTGAGCGTTCAGCTGCTGGGATGCAGAACAACGCGAAGCACGTGTGGCTGTCTGGGCGTGGCTTAAATAGCTTTGGAAGAAGTTCTAGGTGAGTATTCTTCCACAGCCCCACCCAAGTAACAAAATAGTTCCTTCAGAAAAATAGTCCCTCCTAAGCCTCATTTGACTTGGTTCTTCATGCAGCATGGTCTGCATCAGGTGAGTGTGCAGCATGGTCTGCTTCAGGTAAGTGCACCAAACACTTCCCCTTATGAGCCTGGCGCCTATGGCGCCAGGACTGATGTCCAACATGAGCCTGGCGCCAACAGCGCCAGAACAGAGTCCAAAGAGCCCCTATAAAGGGCCGCTGGGCTTTTACCCGGGAGCGTGATGCCTGCTCCCGGGGGTGCTGGGCCTGGCCTGGTGCTCCGGGGGTAGGCATCATGACAACCAGGCCCCCACTCATGTCAAACTCATATACAGATAAACAATCCAGGGTCCATGATCCCAACAGAAGAAATGAAAACTACCTAATAATACTACCTAATAAAGAAACTATATACAAAAATGCGGTCCATTGTCCAAAAGGTAAAAAAAAAATAAAAAGCAAAGGAAACCTAACAACAACTACATAACTATTTACAAGGGCAGCGGGCTAGTCCGACGGCTCACTGGTTGTTGTCATGGGCCAGGGCATCATCGAACTCCTGTTCAATGTCTTGGAGGCGGGCATGTTCCCTGGCCCCGAGGTCTTGCAGGGATAATGCAGTGTCCAGCTCCAACTCCCTGCGAATACCCTCGAGGCACTCAGCCTGCCTCAGCGCCCTCCGCATGGAGTTCTCCGCCCTGACCATTGTGAGCCGTTCCTCCTCTGCCCGCTGCTGCTCCGCACCTATCTGCTGGCCCAACCGCTCCCACATGGAAGACACTCCCATTCCAGGGTTCTCCTGCCCTCCGGCCGATGCCTGACCCCTGATGTTGATGGCCCCGAGCCATGATGCCTCCCACGTCGAGCCTGCCGCTGCCTTCGACGCAACTGCCTGTGCCAGCACGACGGCATCCAGGCTGATGGAATCCACTGACGCCGTCGTGCACGTGTCCTGCCCGATGATGCCGTCACATCCTCCATCTGCTGGGGTCCAGTTGCTGGTGTGTCCACCCCTGCTGGACCTCCGACTCCCGACTGTGGCAGGGATGGGATCCCCACCGAGTTGGCTGCATTGGTTGGGACAGGTCCACAGGGGGCCCTGGTGGCATCTGGGCCGGAAGACGGCATGGAGAATGACTGGCGCATAGACTCCACAGAGGAGGAGAGGGTCGCCAGAGTGCCCGACACATGTATGAAACCCGCGACCATGGCCACTCCCAACTGGACAAGTTGGCACGGTGCTCTTTGTGATGACGTGCGTGCTCCCCCCGGGAAGCACGCACCTCATCACCAATGACACCCGTGCGCAACGCGACACCAATCAGGACCTTCTCCATACGGCCAGGGGTCCCCTCGTCCGCAGGTGGAGGGGAGTCAGATGACATGGACATCCTCCCTACCTGCGGACGGGCCTGGGACGGGGCATCCCTGCTGGTGCATGGTGGTGCAGTCACAGTGTCAGGGACAGTGACATGCACAGGCACCTCCACAGCGACCTGTGCTGCCTCCTGCACCTGGCCCTGGACTGCACCACTTGCACCAGCAGGGATGCCCCCACCAGGCCCCATGTGCGGCTCAGTAGCGGCCTCCTCCTCCTCTGTGGAAACCACCAACCTTGATGGCTCCACCCCATCTTCTGCTGTTGCAAGCCCCTGTGGGGGCTCACCCACCCCTTCCGCTGCAGCCGTGGGGGCATCCCCGCCGCTTTGCTCCACAGCGCTGTCTCCGCTCTCTTCTTCACTTTGCGCTGTGTAGAGGGAGACATAGAACACAAGCATCAGGGTACTGTACAATGGTCCCCTAGACGGGAAGCAATAGCAGATGAGTGGCACTGTCAAAGATCCCTTCCATCATGTCCCTCCACAACACATGGGTCAGTGCAGGCACAACACATGCAGTAACAGGCATGGGGCATGCTATGGACATTAGCAAACATGTCCAAGGGACTCTTGAAACATACAATGTTGTTTATGAACTCACATGCATCATGGGTCATGCCTATCACATGCACACACTTCACCATACTTTCATCCATCTGGACTCGTACACCCCAGACACAGTGGATGCAAGGATAACTAGGCTGCATCAGTGATTCTGAACATTGTCACAGACATGTGTCATGCATCCATGGCATTCACAAGTCACAAACACGCAGGTCAGACACACAGACATGGACAGCATACATGCACAGCATACATGCACATGGCATCAGCACCCAACCCTCACCCCCACCCATGTCCAGGAACAGAGACTGGCATGCTCTCATGTGTCCATTCCGCATAAGGCTCCCCATGTTGCATTTAAACACATACACCAACCGTGTGCTTCACACATTACTGTTCTCAAATGCATGACCATGATGTCCCTGCACACACACACGCGTACATGGCCTATGTCACACATACAGGCAAGTATCAGACATCCAGCACACTGCAACATGCCCTGTCTCACACAGCAATGCTTGGCCACTTAGCGCTCGACTCCAGATGGGTCTGCCTCTCAAGGACCTGGATGTGGAGCGCTGGGGATATGCGTTCCAGGACCCTCATCTGATGGTCCGACAAGTGGCCCCGGCGCCCCTTAGCACCCGCTGCCTTCAAGAGGCGCCGGGCCTTGTTGAGGGTCCTGGACCTGAAGTCCTCCCAGCGCTTCTTGACATGATGTAATAGTCGGACTGCCACCCCCTCCGCATTGATGGCAGTCACGATATCCGTCCAGATCCGAGTCCGTCCTTCCTTGTCGGCGCACAAACTTCCAAAGAGGGCATCATACTGCCCCAGGACTTGCTCCACCAGGACACCAACTTCGGTGGCAGTGAAGCTGGTGGCCCTCTGCCTCTCTGGCTGGGGGTGCCAGTGGTGTCAGATGTTGCAGTGCCCGACATGACAACCCCAGAGGCAGGAGTGGGTGGGCAACTGGGTCCTGGGGCTGGTCTGTGGAGCGATGGAATCCCAGTCGGGAGTCTTCGGTTCCAGCAGGGGTGGTCACAGCAACAGCACCCCTGGCTGATGTGCAGGCAGCAAATGGCAGGGCATGTGGGCAGTAGGCAATCAGGCAGCAGCAGATGGCAGGTAGGAGCGTGCTCGGGCCTCTGGGGGGCAGTAATTCGGCCTTCTGGGCAGGAGCGTGGTCTTCCGTGTGCTTACGCGTGGCCAGCTTGATACGGAGTGATTTGGCACGTGAAAATCAAGCACGTCTGCGTGTAATTCGAGGAAAGGGCCTTAGCGCGTAAGCGCGTCAGCACATGTACGCAAATTCATTGGCCCAAAGGCCCCCAGCGTGTAGGCGCGTCTATGACGTTACGCACACAAGCGTTTTAAAATGGCGCCTAGAAAAAATAAGCACGTCAGAGTGTCATAGCGTGCAATTGGTGGAAAGGGCCTCAGCGCGTATGCGCATCTGTGACGTGCGTGCGCGGGTGTTTCCCTATGACTGCACATCAGAGTGTCAGCTCGTGTAATTGGAGGATAGGGCCTTAGCGCATACACGCGGAAGTGATGCTGGACTTGTGGGCATGTTTAAAAGGTATGTGTAGAACGCCATTTCCTTGTACGTGCTTTTCGTGGAGAGCGAGTGGGTGAAATCTGTACTTCTTGTCGGTTCACACGATTTACTTCACAGCGTTCCAAGTTCGTACTCCCTGTTACCTCTGACAGCTTTTTCTCTTTTTTTCTTTTTCCTGGGCCTGTTTCCTCAAACAGTGTTCACTTCTCCTGTTGTCCTGTCTCCTCAGACAGCGTACAATTCTTCTTTTGGCGGGGGTGTTGCCAACGTGCACGCGTGTGTATTTTTCACACGATTTTTACTGGCAGACGGTGAGTCGCGCACGTATTTAACATCTGTGCTTGCCCCGTGTGTTGCCTAGCCCTTCAGAGGTCAGTCTAGGCTGCGTGTTTCTGGGTGCCACAGCGTAGTTCAGGTTTATTTTGCACATGGTCTAGGAGGGGTTGCATGCACATTATCTCCCTTTTTTGGGGTGCCTGTGCGTTGCGTGACCCGTCATCGTCCCCCAGGGGTCACATACAGCCTTGCTAGAGCACTAGGGTACGAATTCCATCTAGTACCCTATCCCTTTAACACGCAATTGCCCAGGACAATAGTTTAATGCAACTCCCATACGCACAGCAACATCAGTGCCATGGTTGGGAGGCGAGCACGCGGTAAGGGTGGCAAAGGTGGCCGAGCCACAAGAGGTGGCCGTGGTGGATACGGTAGGGGACGTGGCCGGCCCCTAGCCCCCCATGTGTGGGTGACCAGTCAGGGACACCCATGCGCCCCCCTGGTTGAGGGTAACGTGGCTGACACCATCCCTGCTCAGCCCTTATTGGACCAGCCCATTGTGGCACCAGGCCTGGCACAGGGTGACTCCATGGCTGACTTCCAGGTCAGCAGGTCTAGGCCATGTGTGGCGGTGCACCTTGGTGTCACCAGGCCACGTGGATCAGGGGCAGCTATGTCATCTGCTGCCCCGAGTAGGCAGGGTGGGGAGGCTGCAGGGGCAACTGCGGCTCCATCCACCCCAGCTCTGAGTCTCCCAGCCAGGACAGTGTCGGTCTCAGTCCATCCTGCTGATGTTCCCCCTGACTACATCACACTTCAGCTAATGCCTGCACCAAGTCCCATGGTGAGTGTTCATTCCCACACTCCTAGTCTACAGTCCCCCGGGGCTCCTGCCCCTAGTGTCCAGAGCGGCGTAGGACACTCAGGATCCCCACCACCTTCCAAGTGGAAGAGGAAGAGTGCTCGTCCAGTACAGGCTGATGCCCCAGATACGGCTACACAGTCCGGCCCACCAAGCAAGCCTAGCTTCAATCAGGCCGAACTTGATGCACTTGTTGAGTATGTGTCCGCACATGAAAGCGAAATGGTGATTACTGCAGGATGCAAGACCACGCCTGCACAACGTCAGGCACACTGGCAGACCAATGCAGACCTCATAAGTGCCCTTGGATTCGTGAGGCGCACAGCTAATGATTGCTACAAGCGTTGGAATGACCTGAAGCGCAGTCCAAAGAAAAAGCTGGCCTCAAGTAATGCCGCAATTCTAGTGACTGGAGGTGGGTCTCCAGCAGAGGACATAGAACTCACTCCACATGAGTATGTTGCTGGGACCTACATCACGGAGGAACAGATGCAAGGCGTGGGAGACCTGCCAGATTACGAGGCATTGTCCGGTGAGTGCACATGCATGTGTGTGTCATCCATGTGCATGGTGTGTATGTGAGGGCTTCTGATTGAGTGCCAGGTGAGGGTGTGTGTGCCTGAGTGGTTTGGGTCACCCATGTGCTTCATCCAATACATTCTGCACACCAGTATTTGGGTATTGCAGTATCCCTTCTGGCAACAGTAGACATTCAGCCCAACCTCACGCCAGTTGCCCTTGAAGTGTCATCTTGCCACAACATAGTTGCGTATTATTCTGTGTTCATTCAGGCTGATTGTCTGCATTCCACCTCTTTCACTAGGCATTTCTCAGTCCTATTGTCACATGTGCGACATGTCTATGGTACATGCCATCTGTGTGATGGCATGTGTCATGTATGTGTATTGGACATGCCAATCACAGGCCAATGTGTGATGGCACTGCTAGCCAGCATGCAGCAAATGTGTTGGTCTTCCATCTTGGTGTCATCAATGTGTGCCATTTGCCTCCCCTTCATACGCAGTGACGGTGCATGCATGGGAGGGTTATAGTCATGTGGGACATGTGTCAATGAAGTACTGTTTCTGTTTCTTCTCAGCCCTAATTGTGTGCCATGGTGCTAATGCCTGTACCCATTTCTTTTCTTTCATGTATTTGCAGGGGATGACGCACTTGATACTGCTGGGGTTGTGGAGATGGTGCAGACCCAGGAGTGGTCTCAGGCCCGACCGGGCACCAGTGAGGGACGTGGTGTGGTGGTGGGTGAGAACCCACACTTGCTGCAGACCATCATCTCAAGGGGTGTCTCTGGGTGCACCTCCCCCGAGCTCTATTCAGGTATCGATTCGGATGAGACCTATGTGCCGTCGCAGGTAAGTGTTTCTGGGAGGGATTCTGTACTGTCCAACCCACCTGCACGAGGGGTAGAACCCCCAATGGGGATGTCAGTGTTGGTAGGTCCGCCTTTGGTGGTTACGGATGCAGGGTCACACTCCACAACATCTGATCCTGTTCCTGGGCCAGAAGATCAGAGGGGGAATGCAGTCCTGCAGCCTCAGGCAGTGCCGGCACAGCAAGATGCAGTTCGCCTTGCCCCAGACAGGTGTGGTGCCCGCCGACGCGGTGGCCGTACGCCACCTGGCAGTACCGCATGGGAGCAATCCATATACGGTATGGCAAACCAACAGGCAGCATCATCTGAGATGATGGCTCAGGCCATGGATAGGGTGGCCACTTCCATTGTCCCCCAAGAAAGGCTGATTGAACAACTATAGCAGGCAACAGACTCAATTTGCCAGTCACACAGGGAGGACATGTTGGCGTCCAACAGGGACAGGCAGGCGGCACTGGAGACTCTGCGGGAAGCCATTTCTATTGAGTCCCAGGGCCACAGAGAAGCCCTGAGGGTGGAACTCTGTCAGCTCAGGGTAACTCTTGTTGAGCTTGAGGCTTCAACTAACACAAGGACAGAACAGCAGCTGGAGCGGCTCACATGTACGCTCTCAGCTGAGATGCAGGCAACTAGGGAGGAGGTCCGGGCATCCCGTGAGTTGTTGCATGGGGACCTCCGCACGAATATCCTCCAGAACCAGACCTTCCACACCCGCATGCTTGCTGCCATGGAGGACCAGACTAGGGCTTTGCGTGGGCTGCCTCCCATAGTGCCACCACCTCCTGATGCAGCTGCAGAGGGTGAGGAGAGCGACTGCAGCGAATCTCTCACAATCGGGTAGCCGTGCAGGCCATGAGCCCATGGAGGTGTTTTTTTTTCGCAAGATCCACACAGGTGGGTTTTGGTGTGCACCCTGTCCTCGGACCTCCTGGGTGGCCTCCCCCACACCCCCTGGCCCATTCATGGCCATTTTTGATTTTTGATTTTGAATTTTGAATTTTGATTTTTGATTTTTGATTTTTGATTTTTGATTTTTGATTTTTTGGACATTGTGTTACCTTGTGTGGCTCCCGTGGGCATACACTGTATTGTGGCTGGGCACATGCAGGCTTGTCCTGAATTTGGGTCAGATGCTTGGGTTTGTGTGACACACACCCCTCCTGCTTCCCGTTTCCATGGGCTTGCAAAGGGTGTGCCCAAGTGACATTGACTTACACAGTGACGTTGGACTCCCATTTGATGTGTGGGCATCTGTAGTCAATACTGTGTATACATTCCTAGTGCATATTGTTGTTGTATTGTACACTGCATGGTGTATTGATTTGTGCCTCTGCATCCATCTCATCCTCCTAATTTGCAGGTCCATTTGTCATGTCTTCATAAGGCGGTCTACTTTGGAAATGGAGTCCATGTTGTAAGCAGTGCACCTACACTTTTGCGTGGCGCTACCACTGTACAGTTGGAAGTGTTCGAAGTGCTGGCATTATCAGGTAGTGAGACTACCAATTTTTTAAGTCCGTACTGTCATGTTTATGGTAGGTTGGAGGTTGTGTAGGTGATTAGTATTATTGGTATTTGGTAATGTGTGTTGTTGGTCCTGCATTACTGTGAGCGTTGGGTCACAAATGGAGTCCATGTTGTAAGCAGTGCACCTACACTTTTGCGTGGCGCTAACACTGTACAGTTGGAAGTGTTCGAAGTGCTGGCATTATCAGGTAGTGAGACTACCAATTTTTTAAGTCTGTACTGTCATGTTTATGGTAGGTTGGAGGTTGTGTAGGTGATTAGTATTATTGGTAAGTATTTGGTAATGTGTGTTGTTGGTCCTGCATTACTGTGAGCATTTCATGTGTGTCCAGTTTCCATTAGGGACACTGTAGTTTATTACACTTCGGTCATGTTGTGGGGATTAATTTGTTTGCTCTCACATAGCATGACATGCCATGGTGTGTTGTGTGGCGGTGCCGGGGAGGGGTTGGGTGACATGGCACTGTTCTCATGTTGTATTTTGCAAGTGGGTATTCATTTTTGCTGCATGGAAGTGTGTCTTTTGATGACACTGCATTGGTGGTGTTTGTGTAGGTAGGGATGCACACATTGTGGCACTTCCAGATGAACAATCTCAGGCTGCCATGGTTCTGACGGTTGACTGTCCCTTAATTCATAATAATTGTCAGATTGAGTCATCATTGATTGTCTGATGGTATGTGCCAGGGCTGTGTGCACTCCAAAGGGGTGTGATTTCTATGTGAAGTAATTAGCCACCAGCTGCATACGGGCTGCCTCACCCCGTGCCTTTCCCCTCCCATGCGCAGCGGGCGTGCATGTGGTTGGGGATGTGGGGCACCACCATGTCCACAGCCAGGCCCCGGCGTGTTGCAACATTGTGCATGACACATGCTGCCACTATGATCCTGCACACTACTGGGGGAGCGTCTAACAGCTGCCTGCCAGAACGGTCAAGGGAGCGAAAGCGTGACTTGAGCACTCCGAATGTGCGCTCCACTATGCTCCGTGTTGCAATATGGGCTGTGTTGTATCTTACCTCGGGAGGCGTGATGGGGTTCCGAATTGGCGTCATCATGTGGGTGCTCAGAGGGTAGGCACTGTCCCCTGGGGAGGTGGTGATGGGGATTATTAGTGGGGTATTGACATTACTCTGTATTTGTCATGCATGCGTGTCCTGTGGCATTTATACTCACCAAACAGCCATGCATCGCCATGCCGCCCAGCTTCCATGTCCTGGTTTAGGGTTGACATCCTTTAAATGAAGCTGTCGTGGGTGGACCCTGGATAGTTGGCATATGCTGAGATGATGATTCCCTTGGCATCACATACTACCTGGACGTTGATGGAATGCCAGTGCTTGCGGTTTCTATAGATGTGCTCAGATGCCCTGGGGGGACGTAGAGCCACATGGGTGCAATCAATGCCACCTAGCACTTTGGGGAATTGTGCCACCTTGTAGAAATCCTGGCTGACAGCCTGCCTTTCTGCAGGTGTTCTGGGCAGGTATATGTGCCTGCGGACTGATGGGCGTGCAGTAATGATGGCCAACACCTGGTGTAGGCACCGTGACTGCGTGGCCTGTGACACCCCCCCCCCCACTATGGCACTTGTCCGCTGAAATGATCTGGTAGCCAAGAAGTGCAGTACATTGAGGACCTTCTCCAAGGGGCTGAGTGCTTGGGAGCACAGGGTGGGTGATGTGAGGTCATCCTCCCACTCATTGACCAGGTCGAGTATTATGTGTGGTGGAAACCTGTACCTCCCATACACCTGGTCATCAGGCATACCAAATAGGCTGGTTCTGGGTGTGAAGAATCTGGCCCTGACTATCCTTCTCCTCCTCCTGCGGTATCCCACGGCCACTGCTGCTAGGAACGGTATATTCATCCTGGCGTCTGAGCTTGTTTGTTGTTTGTGCACTCTTTTATGCTGCGCGGGACGTGCGCCTGCTTCATGCTGGCGTACGTGTTTCCGGATTGGACCTTTTCTTTTGGCACGTTGTAGGCGACCGTGTAAATCTTCCTGCCCACCCAAGGAATACACGTAACACGCTCTCCCAGACCCAGTCGAGAGTAAATATTCCCGCCCACCCCTGGAATACACGTACCCCACTCTCACAAGCCCAGTGGCGTTTGGAACTTCACGCGCACACCGAAATACACGTACCCTGCAAATTCGCGTGTGAAATTTTCCCGCGCACCCCGAAATACACGTACCCAGGGCAATCGCGTGCGGAACTTCCCGCAAACCCAGTAATACACGTACCCTGCTGATATCGCGTGTGGAAGTTCACGCGGACCCATAATACACGTACCCTGATGAAATCGCGTGTAAGACTACCCGCGCACCCCTGAAATACACGTACCCAGGCAAATCGCACTGCTGGGGCGTGTGGGTGCTGGGAGACATGAGTGGGGGCCTGGTGGAGGGTGCCCCTGGATGCTGGGGGGTGGGGGTGCTGGGAGACATGTGTGGGGGCCTGGTGGAGGGTGCCCTGCACGGCTGGGGGGTTGGGGTACTGGGGGACATGAGTGGGGGCCTGGTGGAGGGTGCCCCTGGATGCTGGGGGTATGGGTGCTGGGAGACAGGAGTGGGTGCCTGGTGGAGGGTGCCCTACAGTGCTGGGGGGTGGGGGTGCAGGGAGACAGGAGTGGGGGCCTGGTGGAGGGTGCCCTACAGTGCTGGTGGTGGGGGTGCAGGGAGACAAGAGTGGGGGCCTGGTGGAGGGTGCCCTGCACTGCTGGGGGGTGGGGGTGCTGGGAGACATGTGTGGGGGCCTGGTGGAGGGTGGCCTGCACTGCTGGGGGGTGGCGGTGCTGGGAGACATGTGTGTGGGCATGGTGGAGGGTGCCCTGCACTGCTGGGGGGTGGCGGTGCTGGGAGACATGTGTGGTGGCCTGGTGGAGGGTGCCCCTGGATGCTGGGGGGTAGGGGTGCTGGGAGACATGAGTGGGGGCCTGGTGGAGCGTGCCCTACAGTGCTGGGGGGTTGGGGTGCAGGGGGACATGAGTTGTACATGAGTGGGGGCATGGTGGAGGGTGCCCCTGACTGCTGGTGGGTGGGGGTGCAGGGGGACATGAGTGGGGGCCTGGTGGAGAGTGCCCCTGGATGCTCGGGGGTGGGGGTGCTGGGAGACAAGAGTGGGGGCCTGGTGGAGGGTGCCCTACAGTGCTGGGGGGTGGGGGTGCAGGGAGTCATGAGTTGTACATGAGTGGGGGCATGGTGGAGGGTGCCCCTGACTGCTGGTGGGAGGGGGTGCAGGGGGACATGAGTGGGGGCCTGGTGGAGGGTGCCCTGCACTGCTGGGGGACATGAGTGGGGGCCTGGTGGAGGGTGCCCCTGGATGCTGGGGGGTGTGGGTACTGGGAGACAAGAGTGGGGGCCTGGTGGAGGATGCCCTACAGTGCTGGGGGGTGGGTGTGCAGGGAGACAGGAGCGGGGGCCTGGTGGAGGGTGCCCCTGGATGCAGAGGGGTGGTGGTGCAGGGGGACATGAGTTGGACATGAGTGGGGGTCTGGTGGAGGGTGCCCCTGTATGCTGGGGGTGTGGGTGCTGGGAGACAGGAGTGGGGGCATGGTGGAGGGTGCCCTACAGTGCTGGGGGGTGGGCGTGCAGGGAGACAGGAGTGGGGGCCTGGTGGAGGGTGCCCCTGGATGCAGGGGGAGTGGGGGTGCAGGGGGACATGAGTTGGACATGACTGGAGGGTGCCCCTGACTGCTGGTGGGTGGGGGTGCAGGGGGACATGAGTGGGGGCCTAGTGGAGGGTGCCCTGCACTGCTGGTGGGTGGGGGTGCTGGGAGACATGTGTGGGGGCCTGGTGGAGGGTGCCCTGCACTGCTGGGGGTGGGGGTGCTGGGGGACATGAGTGGGGGCCTGGTGGAGGGTGCCCCTGGATGCTGGGGGGTCGGGGTGCAGGGAGACAGGAGTGGGGGCCTGGTGGAGGGTGCCCTACAGTGCTGGGGGGTGGGGGTGCAGGGGGACATGAGTTGGATATGAGTGGGGGCCTGGTGGAGGGTGCCCCTGACTGCTGGTGGGTGGGGGTGCAGGGAGACAGGAGTGGGGGCCTGGTGGAGGGTGCCCTACAGTGCTGGGGGGTGGGGATGCAGGGAGACAGGAGTGGGGGCCTGGTGGAGGGTGCCCTACAGTGCTGGAGGGTGGGGGTGCAGGGGGACATGAGTTGGACATTAGTGGGGGCATGGTGGAGGGTGCCCATGGATGCTGGGGGGTGGGGGTGTTGGGAGACATGTGTGGGGGCCTGGTGGAGGGTGCCCTGCACTGCTGGGGTGTGGGGGTGCTGTGGGACATGAGTGGGGGCCTGGTGGAGGGTGCCCCTGGATGCTGGGGGGTAGGGGTGCTGGGAGACATGTGTGGGGGCCTGGTGGAAGGTGCCCTGCACTGCTGGGGGGTGTGGGTGCTGGGGGACATCAGTGGGGGACTGGTGGAGGATGCCCTGCACTGCTGGGGGGTGGGGGTGCTGGGAGACATGTGTGGGGTTTGGTGGAGGGTGCCCTGCACTGCTGGGGGGTGGGGGTGCTGGGGGACATGAGTGGGGGCCTGGTGGAGGGTGCCCCTGGATGCTGGGGGGTGGGGTGCAGGGAGACCGGAGTGGGGGCCTGGTGGAGGGTGCCCTACAGTGCTGGGGGGTGGGGGTGCAGGGGGACATGAGTTGGACATGAGTGGGGGCCTGGTGGAGGGTGCCCCTGACTGCTGGTGGTTGGGGGTGCAGGGGGACATGAGTGGGGGCCTGGTGGAGGGTGCCCCTGGATGCTGGGGGGTGGGGGTGCTGGGAGACATGTGTGGGGGCCTGGTGGAGGGTGCCCTACAGTGCTGGGGGGTGGGGGTGCAGGGAGACAGGAGTGGGGGCCTGGTGGAGGGTGCCCCTGGATGCAGGGGGGTGGAGGTGCAGGGGGACATGAGTTGGACATGAGTGGGGGCCTGGTGGAGGGTGCCCATGGATGCAGGGGGTGTGGGTGCTGGGAGACAGGAGAGGGGGCCTGGTGGAGGGTGCCCTACAGTGCTGGGAGGTGGGGGTGCAGGGAGACAGGAGTGGGGGCCTGGTCGAGGTTGCCCTACAGTGCCGGGGGGTGGGGGTGCAGGGGGACATGAGTTGGACATGAATGGGGGCCTGGTGGAGGGTGCCCCTGACTGCTGGTGGGTGGGGTTCACGGGGACATGAGTGGGGGCCTGCTGGAGGGTGCCCCTGGATGCTGGGGAGTGGTGGAGCTGGGAGACATGTGTGGGGGCCTGGCACTGCTGGGGGGTGGGGTGCTGGGGGATATGAGTGGGGGCCAGGTGGAGGGTGCCCTACAGTGCTGGGGGGTGGGGGTGCAGGGAGACAGGAGTGGGGGCCTGGTGGAGGGTGCCCCTGGATTCTGGGGGATGTGGGTGCTGGGAGACAGGAGTGGGGGCCTGGTGGAGGGTGCCCTACAGTGCTGGCGGGTGGGGGTGCAGGGAGACAGGAGTGGGGGCCTGGTGGAGGGTGCTCCTGGATGTAGGGGGGTGGGGGTGCACGGGGACATGAGTTGGACATGAGTGGGGGCCTGGTGGAGGGTGCCCCTGACTGCTGGTGGGTGGGGGTGCAGTGGGACAGGAGTGGGGGCCTGGTGGAGGGTGCCCTGCACTGCTGGGTGTGGGGGTGCTGGGAGACATATGTGGGGGCCTGGTGGGGGTGCCCTACAGTGCTGGGGTTTGGCGGTGCTGGGAGACATGTGTGGGGGCCTGGTGGAGGGTGCCCCTGGATGCAGGGGGGTGGGGGTGCAGTGAGACAGGAGTGGGGGCCTGGTGGAGGGTGCCCTACAGTGCTGGGGGTGGGGGTGCAGGGGGACATGAGTTGGACATGAGTGGGGGCCTGGTGGAGGGTGCCCCTGGATGCAGGGGTGTGGGGGTGCAGGGAGACAGGAGTTGGACATGAGTTGGGGCCAGGTGGAGGGTGCCCCTGGATGCTGGGGGGTGTGGGTGCTGGGAGTCATGTTTGGGGCCTGGTGGAGGGTGCTCCTGGATGCAGGGGGGTGGGGTTGCAGGGAGACAGTTGTGAGGGCCTGGTGGAGGGTTCCCCACAGTGCTGGGGGTGGGGGTGCAGGGGGACATGAGTTGGACATGAGTGTTGCAGGGAGACAGGAGTGGGGGCCTGGTGGAGGGTGCCCCTGGATGCAGGGGGGTGGGGGTGCAGGGAGGCAGGAGTGGGGGCCTGGTGGAGGGTGCCCCTCGATGCTGGGGGGTGCTGGGAGACAGGAGTGGAGGCCTGGTGGAGGGTGCCCTACAGTGCTGGGTGGTGGGTGTGCAGGTAGACAGGAGTGGGGGTCTGGTGGAGGATGCCCCTGGATGCTGGGGGTTGGGTGTGCAGGGGGACAGGAGTGGGGGCCTGGTGGAGGGTGCCCCTGGATGCTGGGGGGTGGGGGTGCTGGGAGACATGCGTTGGTGGGCAGTAGTGCAAGGTGACAAGTGGGTTGGCTGGGGGGCATGGCCATGCTGGATCGGCTGCCTGCGGGACATGTGCAGGGGTGCAGAGTAGTCCCCTGTGCAAGGTGACATGTGGGTTGGCTGGGGGGCATGGCCATGGTGGATGGGCTGCCTGCGGGACATGTGCAGGGGTGCAGGGTAGTCCCCTGTGGTGTGGGCCGCCTGCAGGGGCCGTGGAAGGTGTAGAGGGAACAGCTGGGAGGACCCACACAGCCAATTCACGTGTGGGACTCCCCAGCACCCCCGAAATACACGTAGGCTGCTGGATTCGCGTGTGGAATTTCCTGCGCACCCGGAGTACACGTACCCTGCTGAAATTGCGTGTGGAACTTCACGCGCACACCGAAATACACGTACCCTGCAAATTTGCGTGTGAAACTTCCCGCGCACCCTGAAATACACGTACCCAGGGCAATCGCGTGTGGAACTTCCCGCGAACCCCGTAATACACGTTCCCTGCTGATATCACGTGTGGAAGTTCACGCGGACTCATAATACACGTACCCTGATGAAATCGTATGTAAGACTACCCGCGCACCCCTGAAATACACGTACCCAGGCAAATCGCACTGCTGGGAGTGGGGGGGGTGGGAGACATGAGTGGGGGCCTGGTGGAGGGTGCCCCACAGTGCTGGGGGTGGGGGTGCAGGGAGACAGGAGTGGGGGCCTGGTGAAGGGTGCCTTACAGTGCTGGGGGGTGGGGGTTTAGGGGGACATGAGTTGGACATGAATGGGGGCCTGGTGGAGGGTGCCCCTGACTGCTGGTGGGTGGGGGTGCAGGGGGACATGAGTGGGGGCCTGGTGGAGGGTGCCCTGCACTGCTCGGGGGTGGGGGTGCTGGGAGACATGCGTTGGTGGGCAGTAGTGCAAGGTGACATGTGGGTTGGCTGGGGGGCATGGCCATGGTGGATGGGCTGCCTGCGAGACATGTGCAGGGGTGCAGGGTAGTCCCCTGTGGTGTGGGCCGCCTGCAGGGGCCGTGGAGGGTGTAGAGGGAACAGCTGGGAGGACCCATACGGACAATTAACATGTGGGACTCCCCGGCACCCCCGAAATACACATAGGCTGCTGGATTCGCGTGTGGAATTTCCCGCGCACCCGGAGTACACGTACCCTGCTGAAATTGCGTGTGGAACTTCACGCGCACACCGAAATACACGTACCCTGCAAATTTGCATGTGAAACTTCACGCGCACCCCGGAATACACGTGCCTAGGCCAATCGCGTGTGGAACTTCCCGCGAACCCCGTAATACACGCACACGCTATTTTTCACACAGGGGGTGTCTGTGTTTGTCGGTACCCCTTTGCACCTCATTTGTCCTAGAGGGCCACAGTATGGATCATTCATCATAGCTGTATATGGGTGCTTTTTGTTAGCGCACATTTTGGCGCACATTTATTTCAGGCGCAGGGACGCTACCGCCTGCTTTCTTGTGGCCCACTTGTTTGGCCCTGTGCGCGTCTTTGACCGTGCGCTGGTTTGCCCTATTCGATTCCATGAATACGAGTTGTAGGCGAGCATGTGGGCGTTCCGCACACTTTCCTCCTGTACTTCCCCCGTGCTGCCCATATTTTCACTCATTGTTCCCCATTCCGAGTGTTACGCCCCGTGTTCTGCCTACTTTTGTAATGTGTGCCGCGCTATGTGTGATTTCGCAGCGGCCGTGGCGCACTCCGTTGGATGACCTGTGCGCCGGCGTGCGCCGCGCACTTTTTCAGCGCACATCCAATATTTTTCTCACGCACGGACTTCCATGAATCGATATGCGCTGGTTTCCCTGCGATTTTTGCAGTTGCACTGCGATTTTTGCACTTTTACTGCGAATCGCACGTTTTTGCACCTCTGCGCCGGAATTTTCAGCGCACATTAATTCCTTGAATCAGCCTGTAAATTTGCGTAAGACTGAGCTAGGTTCGTCACCAAAGGAGCCTGCTTCTAAGTGCCTCATTATGAAAATGGAAGTAACAGTGACAAGAAGTGGTATTTCTTTTTTTTAAATACCACCTTTCAGTTGGGATTCGCAAGGGACATTTACTGTGCGGGGTACATAGGAAGTAATGCATGGGGTAAATAATCATGTACTTTTTATGTGTTCTATGTGATAAATAACTCATGAGGTCCAAAGTAACAATTCTCTGTTATTACATTTTTTGTTAAACTTCGTGACCCTTAAAACCGGATTCATAACGAGGCCTATGGTTTCTTAAATACCTTCTATTTTTGAAATGTCCCTTTATTATCATTTGTATAGGAGTACAGAGGAGGAGCTGCATGGTGTAAAGAGGGGTTACTTACCCCAGGGAATTCTTAGCATGTATGCTATGCTGTAAATGTTCGCACAAGTTCCCAACTCATGATCAGCTGATATTTGATAAGCAGGAGATATTTAAAATAGAAAATGTTTTTAAAATATCGCTGCTCTCTTGTTCAGGCTATTATGCTTTGCGATTGAACACCACAATGGCTTTGCAGGAGAGAAGCTTGTGTGAATTGCAAACACTGGGGCTCATTCCGAGTCGGGCAGTCCGGTAATGTTCTGGTGTCCAAGGATACCGGCACTTTACCGGCCTGTCTGACATCGGGAGTGCCGGTGGATCACATGGGTTACCAAGACAGGCACCCAGGGACGTCATTTCACCAAAATGCCAGGGTTAGGGGAAGTGACATCATGTGATTTTTGACCCCTGATGACATCACAGGAAATGATGTCATTTGACCCCCACCCCAAAGTGATATCGCGGGCAGTGATAGAACACAACCTTCCACCCGTTGACAAACCAGGAAGTGGTATCACATATCATTGTACACTACGAAAAATATGGTTACATATCACTATAATGTGATGTACATTTCATCCAAGAATGGATCACCATATGTATCCTTAAGATCAGTGTGTATAGGCCCATATTACTAAACAACTGTGAATGCAAGCAGACGTCCATGACCAAATGATAATGATATGTTATTATATAGCACTTACGCTTAAGCGCTTTGTATAGAAAAAATATACACCCAATATCACCCAACCTGTGTTGCTACTCATTTATCGACCTCAGAAGGATGAAAGGCTGAGTTGCGGTGTTTAAGAACAGACTAAATCAGTGATTCACCCCGTGAAGTGTTCCTGAAATAAACCTTTAATGAGTCTAGCAATTACTGTATAGAATTCCAGAAAGACACATTATTTGGTATTCCTATTCTTTCTTATTTAGCGTCAGTGCTGGAAGTGTTAGACTTGTAGCACTCCTGTTCTTATTTTTCTTTTTTTTTTTTTAAGGGGCCTGAACAAGAAAGCCAGACACTCCAAAAGTAAAGAGCCACATGGTGCTGGCCATAGCTCAGGAGCTTGCATTACTAAAAAAAAAAAATAATAATAATGATAATTTTTCTTGCCATTTTATTTTAGAGGTCGCAAGGGAGACCACAGAGGTCGCAAGGGAGAGCTCAGAGGTCGCAGTTGAGACCTCTGGCGACCCCTAAATGACGTCCCTGTAGGCACCCTACCAGCCAAAAAAGTCCTTGTTACTGCCACCGGCATTGCCGGTGGCGGTAACGACAGCACATCCCCCCATGGACTCCTCTGGCACTCCATGAATCCGGATCAACACTGCACGGCCGGCACCGGTAATCCGGCGGCAATGCCGCTGGACCAGGTGCCGGAAACAGTAACAGCCTCTGCCGCTATCCTGGCAGCTATACTGCCAGAAGGATGAAAGGCAGCTCTACTGCCAGGATATCAGCAAGGTCGTAATGAGGCCCACTGTCTGCACAGTTTCCTGCTACCAATAAAAACGAGTTTATCGTTGAAATGTTTTTTGGGGCACTTACTCTGAAGGTGGCTAAATTCACTAGAAACTGGAAGAACACCAATTCCGACATTTGCCCACTGTGTGGTACTGATGTGGAAACTATTTTTCACTTTCGGATTTTCTGTAAGTCCCTTAAAGACTTGAGGGTGCTGTACTTGCTCCCGCTATTTGAGAAGGCTGGAGTGCGTAGAGACGCAGGAGCACTCATGCTGTGTCTGCTGACCACCCACCACTGACCGGAAATTGTTTACTTTGTAGCCAAGTCTATCCATCCAGCTTGGGTCCACAGGAAGCATCTGATTCGAACGACATATTTTATGTACGATGTTCTTACTTTTAGATTGTATCCATACTTGCATTGTGTTTAAAGAATTTCTATGTTTCTGAGTACTTTTCATTGTAACTCCCAGAGTGTATTTTGTATTGACTGTGCTGTCATGTGCTGTGCTGTGCGCTAAAGACTTTTAATTCGAATAACGCTTTTATGAACTGAACAGAAATCTTTTCAGAGGCCATTTGACTGTCTCCAGCCCTTTTTTGACAGATAGCCAAGATTGTCACTTTGAAGTCGCTGCCCCCATAAGGGGCGCATGCAGATTATAACGACCTCTAAGTGCGCCTTCGTGTTTCATGCTAATGCAATTTCTACCGCGGGGAAAAATAATAAAGGCAAGGGACAGAAAGAAGACGCTGTATTGAAAGGATGCAGTGCCAACACAGCTGTTGTTATAGAGGATAATTATGCCATTAGAGCATCATTGTATGCCATAGAGCGGTGATGAAAGACAGCAACACAGATTTGAATGGAGAAGATACTTCGTGCCGAAGATATTTAAATAATTGTGGGGGCTAACTCCGCCATTACAGCAGCATTGTATAGTATCAAAAGGGTAAAAAAAAAAAAAAAATAATAATAAGCGACATAAAGAAACAAGATGTTTTGATTCTGGCTCGGGTTGTACAGTCGTGAGGAACGCCTAAACAATATCAACTATCTGTATTGCTTGCTGGATACAAAGAAATATCGTTTTCTCAACCAAAACCTAATTCTGAAAGCTGTGGTTCCACATAGAAGCAGTTGGGACCAGATTTACAATAAATGGCATACAAATAATAACGGTACTAACAAGAGAGAGGGAGAGTGCAGGGGTGGGAGAATGTCTTAAAGGCAAGGCATGAGTTAGGTGATGTTATGTTGACTTATACGGTGCAGAGCTACCATTTGTATGGTCTCCAGGCGCTCACGTGGCTCTGTAAGAAAGTGTAATCATCTGGAATCCGGGCATCTGTGTCTTGGCAGTTTGAACACTCATAGTGGGCCCAGTTTTAATCTTACTATCAATACCGTGGATACCCAATAATGGGGTTCATCTAAGGTCCTCATCTGTGGTACGCCACCCAACTG
Source organism: Ambystoma mexicanum (assembly GCF_040938575.1). NCBI lineage: Eukaryota > Metazoa > Chordata > Amphibia > Caudata > Ambystomatidae > Ambystoma > Ambystoma mexicanum. Next base: position 134,408,800 of record NC_090935.1, on the reverse strand, counting down.
TGGCTGAATGAGCTTGCACTTCTGATACAGTCATTGCAGTTGGGTCCATACAGTGGAGGAACGTCTACTCATCATTTGCCACTTTTAAGAGTTCTACCATATGCACGGCATCCCACTCTGAGAGGTTTTTTCCTCCACCCTTATATGGTATGTTATGTTAAGATCATTTGTAGCGTGCACATTCGGCAAAGGCACGGAAGCAAAACTTAGAAGAGTAGAGTTTTTCAAAGTCGTCTGAAGGCTAGGTGGTTTTTAGTGAACCTAAGAACCTTGTACATTGCTTACTTATGTTCACTAACTGGATTTCCATATTAGATGTCCATTGAAACACTTGTGTATAGGCACGTTATGAATGCCATATCAGATCATATCATGCTGGTTCTCTACAGTACATCAACAAGGTTTACCAGCTCTTATCAACCATATCAGCATTCACATACACATCAGATTGACATGAATTGTCTCTTTAACAAGGATAACATATTGTGCCGATTTATCTAAAAAATACAGCCATAAACTGAAGTCATGAAAGTTACTACATTTCAGAAGATCGTCAATTAGTCTATCTTTGACAAAAGGCCACATCAGTTCAATATTACCAGCTTGTACATTGTATATCCCAGCTGAATCCATCAAGGGCTGAGAGGAAGAGTTCAAAGGGGTTTCCTTTTCTTTTTCTCCACAAGACTGTAGAGGCAAGTCAGAACATTGCAATGACAGGGGCGAGATAATTCAAGTTACCCATCAGCAGGTCCCCATTCTCATTCCCCTGCTTGACTTGGCCCTATTTCATTATTAGAAAATAATCATCAATGAAAGAACATGTTTTTTTTTTCTCCAGAGTTGCCTCCTTCTACTGGCACCAACGGCTAGAATCTCAGTTAGCCTGTTTCTATTTGGGGTGGAAATCCCCATCACATTACCCCTCTTAAATTCAGACATATCATATAGGGATACTCCACCTACCTTTTCACTTAGAAACCAGTATCACTTGAGGGCAGAACATCCAGCAAGACAGTGCCAATTCAGGGGTACATGAGATGAAAGAAAAAGAGCCAAGGCGGAGCGTACTCCTATACAGACACAGTCTCGACTCCAAGTCATACACCCCAACCAATGCACACTTTGCGGTTATAGCCTCCTCAAAACACTCACCCAGTGGTGACAGCCTAATTAGTCCTGGCAATCACACCATGAATCCGGGATGGGAGTATGGAACACTCTGCGCTCCACTTCCTGGCCAGCTGTTAGAGGAAAGGCCCTGCAAAGGCCCGTAAGACCGCCAAGTCTCAACCCTCCCAGGGCCAATTCTGAGGGCCCGACCCCTTAGCTTTGCTGCCTTCCCTGGGCATTGCAGGCACAGGACGCACGCTACTCTGAGCTGTAATACAGTAGCTTCTCTTAAAATGCATCTAAGTTAAGTACTGTGGCTACTCTCAAAAAGCATCTAGATTCAATACATTGCTACCCTCAAAATTCAGCTAATTTCAATACAGTGGCTATACTTAAATATGCACCTAATTTAGTTCAAGGGCAAACAGGCAATGAATTTCAATACAGTAGCTATACTTAAATGTGCACCTAACTTAGTTTAAGGGCAAACATGCTATGGCTGTGCTCCAGGGAGGTGCCCTTTGCTGTGACCCTTTGTTGGAAGCCCGGGCAAGGCTGCCCTGGGACTCCCTGTTAAGCATGAAGCTTCCTGGGTAGCATAGAAATACAATACACGGCCAAGCAGGTGAGCACTTAAGAGTGTCAAACCAGAACAAGATCCTGTGGGAAAGCCCAGAAGGCACACCTCATCCAATGGATTGGGCACTTACCACCCAGCCCTCAGTTGTTATGTGACGGTTGACTCCTCCAAAACTTGGAACCCTGCAATGCACAGCAAGCCATCACCATCAAGAGGGCACCTGTTCCGGGGCATGCAAATCTCTTTCCAAAAGCACATGACAAATGGTGAGGAAGACATCAAACAAAAAAGACATGAGGACAAATAAGCTGTTCAACAAACATGAAAGAGAAATAAGGTTTGACACACTGCTGGACATTGCTTGTGATGGCAATGCACGCATGTTGTAAGGAAACAAGGGTCAAGAGAGACAGAGCTGGAGAGGGTGATGTCTACGACAGCAAGACAGGCGCAAACTGTTGTGATGCACGATCAAGCCAGCAATCTTTTCACCTCATGTCAGCTCTATGTGGGAATTAATTTAATTATACAAAATATGAGGACTTATGTAAGACAGAAATGAATGGAAGAATTGCACTAACACTAGAAAATCAAGGAACAGAATACACAGAGGATTCAGACTATTTTCAACAAGTTATCAGGGTATGGATGGGATTACTTAGAAGATGGAACAAAGGCAAGGTATCCAGTTGGGGTATACTATGTGTACTATAGGATCGGTTAATACTCACAATCAGTGCTTGAGTTTGGGATTTTGGGACAGCCAACCGAGTTTGTGGACAGCGAGGTATTATCTGGTCACTGGTCACAGCAGCGGGCACTCCTAACAGAAAACAGCTGGGCAAAGGTCTGGTCACGTCACAGCAGCATGCAGGTAGTGGGGCAAAAAGCAGGTCTTGTCACAGGATACTCTCAAAAAGGGTACCAGAGCTGCTTTTCCCCATTTCTCCCTGAGTTAGTGGGATTTTGTTATGGGGTTTAGTTCTAAAGGGTGGTGTTGCCTGGATAGGGTCAGCTATGCTCTGGCTTGTCAGTAGAATCTGGATTCTTGCAGAGTGAATGTGGAATGTCTGGAAATGCAGGCGCTAAAAAATTCAGAAGAGAGTGTCTCGGTGAGCTTCCCCCTTTTATAAGGTGGATGACATCACAGGATTATACAGTGGTGCAGGCTTAGGATGGACATTCCTCTAACAACTGGATTGGCCTGGGATGACTGTTACTGCTTTCCTGTCAGCTGGTTGGACTTTAGGGACATGTCATCAGTTTTCATGGTGTGTGTTTACTATGCCCAGGCCCTCCCACAGTTAATTTTGCCAAAAATCAGTTTTGACATAAATTGCACATTTTTACAGTTGTCGCGCTCTCGCAAATCACATAGGAAAATGACATATTCCACACAGAGCATGGCAGTCCAACTTCAAGGTCTGTACGACATTGTTTCATCTTTCTAATAATTTTTTGTGATTTTCAGTGGGAAATATTTCACTTACAATTCTATTATCATAAGGAAAGTTAGTATTGAATTTCAAAGTGGCACCATTTACACTTTCCTCATAATATCCAATTTTCTGCTATTTCCGTCACCAATATGCTAGGGAAGGCTACTATGTCTTAATTTAAAGCCACAAAAATTGCATTTAAACTGTAAAACCTTTGCATTACTGCTTTGTCCAATAGCAGAAATAACAGTCTTACATTTTATTAGTTTATTAATTAAAATAGTTTTTGAGCCAGATGGCCCGCATTGTCTCCAAAATAAGGGCATAGTCTCCAAGGCTGCTCTGGGGTTGGCTGTGAAGCCTCCCCTCCCCCAGTTGAAGTTGAGGGGAGGTGTAATTTGCAATTTCACCTCTAAGTGTCCTGGAATCTATTGCATGAGTCTCAAGCCCAGACACAAAGTCTGACAAGCGTGTGATATGCTTCCTCTTGGTTCATTCAGAGTTCCGAGGGGGTGACCCCTTTTGGGGGAAGGCAACTCCTGTTCCCAGCAAACAAATGTCCGTTGAAGCCAAGCAGGAAATACTGTTCTGTTGCTTATTTATATACTTATTTCTTTTATGCTGAATCAGAAGCAAGTCTGTTGAAATAAAACATTGCATATATGTTTTCAGGCAAACCCCCCCTCACATTTCAAGGCATGGACAAGGCCTTATTCAACATTACACTTTTAAACAGACATTTTTCTTGTTTGCAAAAAGCAACCATTTTTACACATGGTTAATTGTCCTTTTGCTGTCAAATTGCAGCCTTAGTCAATTTCTCATACTCAGCAATTTGTTCAAGGTAAAGGTCCACTGACAATACATAGCACAGAGGAATAGGGCTTCTTCTGAGAGTTCAGCTGTGTTACTTTATTGCAAAGTGAAGCCTTTTTCCCGTATGGCTGGGAGTAAAGTTGTTTGTGATTTCACAGATTTTGCCTGACACAGCCTGTCATTCAGTGAGAAATGCTTTCTTTTGCTAGATCACAACCTGAATATGGCTGGGCATAGCTGAGTCTCACTGGATCTGGACTGTGTATTGTTGAACAGATGACAAAGGGCATCAGGCTCCATCATGTTAATGCAAAATATTTCTCTTTTTCGGGGGCAATGTTTGAGCTAGCAGCCACGCTGCGCTGCTTTTCAACTCTCTTCTTTGGTGCACATCAGGAAACACACTGGCAGCCTTTCTAGGTGTGTTCTTGGTTACATCTTGCCCCATATGTGTTTGGCAAAGACAGCGCAGCCATTATTTTGGTGACAGCAAAATGCAGTTTTTAAGGCAAGGCGATAGTGCTTAACAGTGCCAGTGCAGCCCTTTTGCTGGTAACTGATGAAGTGCAGATTGGTGATGGAGGGGAATTCTGCTGGGAGGGTAAATGTACCCCACAAATTACTTTATTTCTTGACATACAGAATAGACGTTAAAGGTTGTGCAAACACTTTTAATGTTAAAAATCGTATTTAATAATACAAAATACCCAAAACCATGTACATGTCATGTGAAAAAATACAGAAATGTAGTTAATAAGGTCAACGCACAACAAAATCCCATTGAATATTATCACACCAAATTCATTCTAAATATCATTTCTCTAATCCAAGAAAGCCAATTCTTCTGTTTGAAATCAAATGTGTTTAAACACCTCTTTAGGTATCTTCTGTATGTTTAACAATTATTGTGGGGAGTCATGTACTAGTAGAAGTATACTTAAGTTCCCCAGTTGCAGCAACAAAGTAGACATTACTTAACACTTTGAATTGTTGATACATTCATTTAGCTCAGACAGGAAGCTAGCATTAAATAGTCTATTCCACAGTTCAATTATTTTATTAATGACCCCTATGGACTGCAATTGGGCTATGATCGTGCCTGGTACAGGCTTGTGACAAGCAAATAACTAGCCAACAGTGTGGTGTGAAACAGCTCTAGGGACTTGAATCAGAACAAAGCTGCCTTGGCTAGTCACTATAAAGGAAACAGTACTTATATGCATGAGTTTAAGGCTTTTGATGGAAAGTTCATTTATATCCTTTCATTTGTACTCTGCAAATTGCCACACAGAAGTGACACTAAAAATCTACAAAAAGACTCAAGTACGATTCAGAGTCAGTTAACTACATCACTTAGACGAGTAAAGGAGATCAAAACAGTGAGGTGGATAATAAGAATACATCGTACAAAAACAGTAATGCGATTTAAATTAATGAAATGCATGATGAATGAACGAAGTGAATGGAGTAGATGAAATCGTTAGAATGGATAAAACGTGTGGAACGGATGATTGCGTTGAGCAGATGAGTGTGCAGATCGGATGAGTGTGCAGATCAGATGAATGTGTACATCGGATGAGTGTGTAAATCAGATGAGTGTATAGAACGAATGAGTATGTTGAGCGGATGAATGTGTAGAGCAGACGAGTGTGTAGAGCGGATGAGTGCGTAAGTATAGAGAAGTGTGTAGAACGCAGGAGTGTGTAGAGCAAATGAATGTGCAGAGCAGATGAGTGTAGAACGGATGAGTATGTAGAGCGGATGAGGGTGTAGAGCGGATGAATACGGAAGTATGGAAGAATGTGTAGAACGCTTGAGCAGATGAATGTGCAGACCGGATGAGTGTATAAGAGCGGATGAGTGTATAGAGCATATGAGTTTATAGAGCAGATGAGTGTATAAATCGGATGAGTGTATAGAGTGGATGACTGCGTATGAGCGAACGACTTTGTAGAGCTGATGAGTGCATATAGCAGATGAATGCGTGGAAAGAATGAATGCGGGGAGCAAATGAGTGCAGGAAGTGGATGAGTGCGGGGAGCGGATGAGTGCGGGGAGCGGAGGAGTGTGTAAGAATAGAGGAGTGCGTAGAGAGGATGCTTGCGTAGAACAGACTAGTGGGTAGAGCCGACAAGTGTATGGAGCAGACGAATGCATATGAGCGAATGAGTGCGTAAGAAAAGAGGGGATCGTAAGAGCGAGTGAGTGCATAGAGTGAGAGTGCGTAGAGCGGGTGAGTGCGCAGAGCTGAGGAGTGTGTACGAATGGAGGAGTGTGTAGAGCGGATGCTTGCGTAGAACAGACTAGTGGGTAGAGCCGACGAGTGTATGGAGCAGACGAGTGCGTATGAGCGAATGAGTGCGTAAGAAAGGAGGGGTGCGTAAGAGCGAGTGAGTGCGTAGAGAGTATGAATGCATAGAAAGGATGAGGGCGTAGAGCGGGTGAGTGCGTAGGGCGGGTGAGTGAGTAGAGCAGGTGAATACGTAGAGCGTGCAAGGGCATAAAGCAGACGAGTGCCTAGAGCGGACGAGTTGCCTAGAGCAGACGAGTTGCATAGAGCTGATGAGTTGCATCGAGCGGATGAATCCCTGGAGCCGTGGAATGCAAAGAGCGGATGGAACGGGTGACGTATGTGGATGAAATGGGTGACGTATATGGATGGAACGGGTGATGTATGTGGATGGAACGGGTGACGTATGTGGATAGAATGGGCGACATATGTGGATGAAACGGGTGACGTATGTGGATGAAACAGGTGATGTATGTGGATGAAACAGGTGACATATGTGGATGAAACGGGCGACGTATGTGGATGGAACGGGCAGCATATGTGGATGAAACGGGTGACGTATGTGTATGGAACAGGTGAAAAATATGGTACGGGTGAAATATGTGGATGAAGTGCACAAAACAACTTAGAATACATGGAACGGATCGGAGTAAATAGAACAGATTCGAATGCATGAAACGGATTGGAGTGTGTGGTACAGAGTGAAGTGTGTGGGGCAGATTGGAATGTGTGGAGCAGATTGGAGTGTGTGGAGCGGACTGGAGTGCGTGGGGCGGACTGGAATGCGCGGGGCAGACTGGAGGGCGTGGGGCAGACTGGAGCGCGTGGGGCAGACTGGAGTGCATGAAGCAGACTGGAGTGCATGGAGCTGCGTGACTTACATGAAATGTTTTAAAGTGCATGGAACGTTTGAAAGAGCATGTAACCCATCATATCACATCACCACGCTTACTCTCTTCTTTACACCACCATCCAACTAGAACACAGAGATACTATGACACCATTCAGTATAACTGTTCTCATACTAACATCTGCCGCATACTCCCCATCACTCTAAGTAAACACTGCTGGTTACACCCCCCCAGCCAGGCGTTCTCCTCAGGTCTAATGCAGCCACATTCGGTCTGGATAAATCCTGCCAGAACGAACACATACTCCTGATCTCTCAACCACCACACCTACCACTAAGAAGCAGCTATTACACAAATGCCACAGCAGCTGCACACATATCCGGTGCTCACACGCACCTTTGACTCTCTCTACTCTCTCTACTGACTTGAACTCCGGTTCTCCAAGGGCATTCAATCTACCAGCGCCTTCAGACCATACCAATGGTACATAAGGCACTATATAAATGCAAAGTAACATAACATAACATAACATAACTTGAAGCTCCACTGCGTCGAGACTGACTTTGTGGGGCACTGAAGCACTACAGTTTAGATATGCATCGACAGAACTGAAAAGGTGTGCCTTCCGTTGACACCTTTTGGTGTGTACACACACTCTACAATGGTTAAGAACATTTGGTGGATAACAGTACAAGTGACATCTACGCACCTGTCTCCTTCAAGACCTAGAATAGGGCTCTGATACTATCAGCGTAATATTGCAGAATTATTGGCTGGCTCACTTGCACCTGCCAGCTCATCTATGGTGTTCTGGGGAATATCACACTATAACGTGTTGTGAGGAGCTCGGAATGAGATGCGGACACAGAGGACTTATGTTTGTGGAACATTTTATTGAAATAAAAAGGGAATTTGGGAAAGGTCTCACTGTCCCTAATCTAGGAGGTATTACCCTACCTCAACCAAAAACTAACGGTCTGTCCTGTGTTAAGAGATCCAAAGTAAAAATGTTGTGTGTCTGCCATCCCATCATAGGAGTCTCATACTAAAAGTAACTATGAGTTGCTAAGGGTAATGTCTTTGGCTTGAAAGTGCGCACATGTTCAAGTTCAACAAAAAGATATGAATCCAACAGAAATTTCCAATGGCTTGGTTTCATGATTCCAGGGGATGGCTCCTTTCACCAAGTTTCTTTTCGCCAAAGGAAATGTTAAAAAATAATAACCCAAGAGGATAACCCCTCCTCTTGGAGTAGAAATTCACTCCGGGGAAATTACCCCCTTCCCCAGGATTTCTCCACATGCAACGCAGTTCAAAATCCCTAAGGGGATGACTCTTCCTTTGGATTCCCTTTTTAAAATATCACTACTTGGGTGAGGCTCCCAGGCTCACACAACACTTGCTATATGCCCCAGTCAAATCTTTTGTATGGTTTCTTTCAGGAATGGATATGGCTCTTCCTTTCCATTTTACCCCAGTTCTCTAGCTTGCCTGATATTCTCTCCAGCCAGGACTTTCAATTAAACGTTATAGGTGCAAGTCACAGAATCACTGTTGCCTGGTGTACCTTCCTGCCAGGACTTTTAAAGCAAGAGTCAGCAGCTTCGGAAGCTAGAAGGTATTTAGCTTTCTGAGGTTTCCTTTTAATTTGGGTAAATGTATTTTCCTTATTACCCAAGTACTGGGCCTATGAAGATTAGCCAAGTTCCAAGAAGTAGGGATTTACTTCCTACTTGTGATTGGGAGTGCCTTCTCCTACTCCACCAAGTGCCCCAGCCATCTATCACAGACACAACGGTACTTGAATGGCTCCTGAAGCGTCTCTGACCCCGGTTCGGGTCCTGCTTCATGCCTGCTATCTCTCTTCAGTTCATTTGGGTCAGCTCTGCAGCGATTTGCATTCTACGAGTCGATCCAGCTTCCCTTGCTGGTATGAAGCTTCTTCTTTGCTTTGTGTTCCTTGTCAGCATCTCCGGCGCCCGTGGGAGTGCGTCGCCAACACAGACGCTGCCTGTCCGGCTCTGCGTTCGATTCTTCAGCATCACTCGCTTCCTCCTGGATTCCCAGCTCAAACTGCAAAGAATTCTCCATGGTTTTCCTGCATCTCCATGCTCGCTTGTCCACCTGACAGCTTGGCTTCCCCAGCACTGGTTTGATGATTGGATCTCTCTTTGCTGCTAAGCTGTTCCATCTTTGAGCTCCCGCTCTGTGGAAGGGAGTTGCTCAGAGAGAATCAGATTTCTGCAACTACTAGACTTCTAATTTCGCTTCAGTCAAACAATCTTCATTCTGGTTGTCCGCTTCCTCCTATCAGTGTTTGTCATTAGGTTGGTTACAGCATATTTAAAGATACTGTCAGGGGATTATTACAATATGCCATCAAGGCATGAAGATCGGAGAGATATCCCTAAAAGATAAAGGGGATACCATGTCTCATCTGACAATGTCTCACTCCCCCCCTGAAGGTAGCCTCCCCCCAAGTGATCCTCCCTCAAATAGCCACCCCAATGGTCATGATCAGGTTGCAGGTGCCGTCCCCTGGCCACATGAGATGAGGCTACCTCCGGGAAAGGAGTGATGACATAATCAGATTCATCACAATGTCCAGTCTCCTAAATCCATGGTGGGACTGCATGGGCAGAAGTAGAGAAAATTGACATCTTAAAGAGGTCTCTGCACGTTACTGGTTTACTTGATTGAAATGTTTCAGACTGGGCAATAATCCTAAACCCTCATATTCAAGAAGGCAGTGGTGTTGGCTTTTCTTCTGCTCCACAAGCATGGCTGCTATACACATCACAGAGGATGCAACCTTCTGTGAGCAGAAACTATGGAATTGGTTTTGCAGAAAAGTCAGTTAATATCTTCTATTAGCACCCAAGGTGGATGGAGGCAATCTGTGCTCTGCGGCCGCAACGGAAATTGATGTGCGGCTCCACGCAGAGCCCTGCCCTTCTAATCCATGGCAGCCATCTTAAATAAGTACTTCTGTTCAATGAACAGCACGCTGTGAGGCATCAGCTTCATTAAATCAAACTATAATGTGTTTAGCACGGATTGGAAACCCGAGGTGATAAAAGCAATAATCACTGGTTCCAGCCCGTAGAACGGGTGATTATTGCTTAATGACTATGACCCCTGGGTCATGGTTGCCCCATTATAATTTCAGGGTGGGGGGATCACGGCTTGAGCTAGCTGCTTTTGCCTCTTGGGGTTAATAAACTTTGGCTTTCCAGATGTTTTTGATAACTCCCATGAACCCCAGTCAGCACAATTCAATGGTGCTGAGGATTTATCGGCTGTACATATGTTTCATCACAAAGCTTGAATTTTAAGTGTAGGCAACATTCATTTAATCAAAAGAGCATCCCGTGGGAGGAAGGATAGCTCAGGGGCAACACTTTTGTCTTGGAAGCAAGATACCACAGCGCAACACAGGTTCGAATCACGATCCCCTGTTTAGAAACCACTTGCTGATATTAAGCGCGTTAATGTTAATGTTAATTATTTCTTATAAGGCGCAACTCACCCGTAGGCGTCAGTGCTCAGCAAGTAAGAGAGCTCAGTAGAGAGAAGCAAAGGGTAGACGGGAGACGCAGGAATTGAAAGGCACTTGCTGTAAGAATTAAAAATAATTGTTTTATGAGATTTCTTAAAGGAAGAAAGCTCAGGGCAGGTGCCGCAGAAACAAACAGGGAGAGAGTTCCAGAAACGTGGGGGAACAGAGTAAAAGCTAGTGCCGGCAAAGCAGGCAAACTTGTAACAATGCTGGGTAAGTTTATTGTAGTTGTAGGACCGTAGAACGTGAACTGACTGAGAAAGCTTAATGCTTCCTTTCAAGCAAGATGGGGCATTGTCTGTGTGGCACTTATAAGTGAGGGAAAATACCTTATAGGCAATGCAGTGATTAACAGGAAGCCAGTGTACGGAGTTGCGGGTTTCAGTGACATGGCTCCTTCTGGAGGTACCACTTACTGGACGAACAGCATTTTCTGAACCAACTGTAAGGAAACTAGATTGGACCGTACATACCAGCCAAAAGGCAGCTGCTATATAAAAGAAAAATTATATAATTATAATCGTATTTGCTGTTTTAGGATGTCAAGATATTACTATTTAAATGCCAATGGTCATGCTGATCTGTCCCATGTTCCAGTAATTCAGTAAGATAGGATTCTGTCTGCAAATAAATCATGAATACATATTGTCTTTTTATAGATATACCGTTTAGCATTAAACACATAATGCCTTCTGCGCTAAGCTGTTTTTCATACAGACAAATGTGCGGTAAAATGTATGATTCACTTTGGGGGTGTAGTTGATGATAGCTATGAAATATTATCGTTCTTGTCATTTGTCTTAAAGGTTTGAAATGTTTAGCCTGTTATCTAGGTACAATAATGTTATGCTTCTCTGTGCTCTGTATGAAAAATAATGTACTGTTTATCATTGCCATGAAAAAGAGAAGAAAGGGGGACATTGTTCAATACCGTTTATATAGCAGCTCCTTTTATATTCACACTAGTGAATTGCTATGGTATTTCCAGCAGAGTACTCTTTTATACAATTGTATGTGCTGTAGCAAGTAGTCCACTAAATAGTTGGGTTTTGTATTTTATTTCAGTCGCTCAGAGTGAGGCTTGCAATCTGGGTGATATGTAGACAACCCTTGGGATGCAGGCGGAATCTTGTAAATGACCACTGAGCCAAAAGTTTAGTTGCCATCTTGGCCTTAAAATGGCAGCTTCACATTTAGGGCCCGATTCATGGAATTATTTGCGTGGTAAATGCGGAATTGCGTGCAATACTGCGTGGAAAGCCCTCATCTGATCCGCGACCGAAGGCAGGAATATAGACACTTGGCATGGGAATCACTGCACAGAGGTACAATTGGTTGTCGAATTTAGGGGTGTGTGTACACAGCTGGGGTTCAGAACTAACTTAGGTGTGCACGTACACAGTGCAGTGGGGTGCAGGAATGGTTTATGGCGGTTTGCACGCAGATTTCTGAGTTTAACTCGAGTTACGATAAATCGTATGAATGTTGTCTGAGTGCCGGTAACAGTAACACAGGACCCTGCAGAGGTTCCCCGACATGCAGGAATGCTTGCACAGGACCCAATGCACTGTTTTAAGGGTGCATGTATCTAGGCCCAGGGGAGCATGCAACGGTAGCTGTTTCTGGCTGTTTTTGCTTTGCGTGGGGGTGTCGGGGAGTTACAGCCGCGACTTGCGTTTAGGGTTACTTTGTGTGAACAATTCCATGAGGCGTTGCCAGCACGTTCTGAGGCGTTCTCAGCAAACAGGTGTTGCTGGATCTCTGTGCACTTTACCATGAATCAGGTCCTTAGAGTCCACTGAACAGTTTTTGAAATGCTGCCACTTAGCTAAAGGAAAGGGGTGTGGGTTACGACTCTGGTGATATTGGTAAAACATGCAGCCTTTACAAATACAGCATGTGCGCTCCTTCAGCAAATTATGATTTCCATTCTGAAAACTTGAGTTAAATTGCTGCTTCTGTGTGGGGGTAAACACTGCTACACAAAAGCATTACATGATGAGATAATAATGCATGTGGTAAGGGCATTCAGTAATATAGCATTTCCTCATCCACATATGCGGACAGATACCATCTTAGGCAGCCATTCAAACCTTATTCAGAGAATGAGTTTTTGGACACAGGTGCCTCAATACGTGTCATGAACCCAAATGCCTCGATGGACGATGTTGACTAATGCAGACTAATGCAGACGTCATTAGTAACACCACAACATATCCATGTTAGCCACAAAGCATACTCACTGCCATACAAAAAGTTACACTAACAGACACATGCACACACAAAGAACATGCTTACACAATTCTGTATATAGAAGACAGATACATATACCTACTGTCAAAAGCTTGTATTATTTTTCTCATTAGCCAAGTGTGGAAACGCTGAATGCAAGGCAAATGAAGAGATGCAGAGCAAGCTTGCAGCCTCTGATCGCAACTAACCCTATGGAATTACAGGATCATGTAAGGAGCCTGGAAGCACCAAACATGACTAACCTATGGGAAGCATAGCACGGCATAGATATGTATAAAACATAGTGCAATTATAATGAAGATTATATGAGGCCACAAGCTGTAGGATGAGAGATGAGGGGAAAGCAGAACAAGGCTGCACAGAGCTGCAGGCCAGCACTCGCAGCCAAGGTCAAAGACAAGCAGCACATTCCAAAGCAAAAGGGGCCATCTGCAGAAAAACGGAATAGATCCTCACAAATTGCAGACCAGAAGAGCTTGATTTCGTGGTCCTCAACCAGGTAATGCAGCCGAGCTAGACAATGGTCATTCACCCGCGGTGGGAAGATGAACGGCGATACAGACATGAAGTGAAACATGGAATCATTAACAATGTTGCAATGCTGAGGCAAAAGTGGTTCTGTTTCCAGTTACATTGGAAACACATAGTCATTCTCATCACCTTGATAAGGCGCAACAGAGTGCTGAGAACAGAGCTGGGTCCCAGGCCCTAGGGAGATCAGCTCCAGTCAATCAGGGAACTAAAATCACGGGTGGATGGTAGAGGGCAAGGGCCAATGGTAATCCTGCGACCCTGCAACAATGTAATAGTTTCTTGGGGAAGGAGCAGGCCAGCCACCTGACACGTGACGGCCAATCAACCAAGGACTATAGGTGCTATCCATAAGGGATACCACACCAATCACCCAACCAGAAGGACACTCATGTTTTTGATTAAGGGCCCATGTTCTGATGCAGGAGTACAACAAAATGGCCGGACACGTGCTCGGGAGTGGTGATTCTGGGAATTTTCGAATGTCCTGTATGATCCTTGTCAGTTTGTGTAATAAACAATAGTTCTAACTTGCCCTTGGCAGAGTCCTCCATTTGTATACTATGAGAGGGTTGTTGGGCCCTGGGAGCTGAGATGGTGAGCTAGTAGAAACTCCCAGACTTCTGGCATACCTAAGCCAACAAGTTGGTAGCAGACTTATGGTTAATTACCCCCATTTGGCATAAGCCGCTTCTTCCGACAGAGCACCTGGAGGGCTGCCGGGCGCCTCGTGGAAAAGGAGCCCTGCAGGGAAGTGCACCCCCATGCAAAGGCCATCATAAGCCAGCCTAAAAATATCCTTCCCGCGGTCCATGAGGAGTCCAGCAGACCAGAAGGGTTACGTGGCAGCTTTTGGGGAGTGTAAGTATTGACTCAGCTACATGGCAATTGTTGGGGGGTAAAAGTAATGTTGGGTGTGGGGTGGTAACAACTATTGTTGAGTATATTTTGGATTATCATTGAGTATTGTGGAGCATAGTGGGGAAAGGAGCAGGTAGATGTCATTTCTGTGGTTAGGGAACATACAGTCTTCAGGCAAAAGGTCCTGGCGAATGACCTTGACTTTTGAATTAAGGTTACGGATGACAGAAGTTATGCAAATATTGGAATCCCTGAACATTGGCAGTTTTAGCTCAGGTCATGGATGATGGTATACCTGTGTAAAGGCTCAGCAAAGGGAGCTAGCCTAGATTGCATAAGGTGTTTTTCTGGTTAAGTCTTGCGTAGGCGTTTTATCTACAAGGCAATGCTGTAGGTACAGATTGAACAGAAGAAACATTGGTATCCCCTGTTTGGAGGCAAACAGCTGTGTGTTCGTGTTGGGGTTGTCAAGATGTTTGTGTAATGAGAAATTATTATTGTGAGTGTTTTAAGTCATCTCTAGCACTTCCTTATTTAGTGAAGTGGTGACACCACCCGTGGGCCCTGTGCAGAGGAGGTACAGAAGGTGGTGTTGAGAATTTAAAATTGATGGAGTAGGTTGTTCGATGGAGGTGCGCGGACGGCACATGATCAAGATTAGTGGGTGTGCCTGATGAGGCAGAGAGTCGTATAAGGGTGATTAATGGAGGACACCTGACAGGTTGATAGGGAGCCACAGTGACTCTGGGAGAATTGAGGAGAACTGGTGTTTGTGAAATAAAAAAAAAAGAACTGTATTGAGAGTTTTCTTTGTGCTTGTATAATAACAGAAGTATTGAAAGCCTCAACTTGAGGTCAAGTAAGTATAAAGCAATGTATCAGAGGAAGTGTGGGGGGGATACCCACCTACAGCACCTATGTAAGGCCCTTCTGCGATATGAATGACAAGATTTGTAAATATAGTGCAGAATGTACTTAAAACACAGAAGGTAAATTGACTAAGACATGGGCACAATGCTGAAGTTTCTCCAAAAATGTGCAGCAACCATTACAGGCACACATACAAGACACCTATAAGGGGAAGAAGTTGGCCAATCACATGGCAATATTAGAACTCGGGAAAATGTTCCAGGAAGACGACACTGGCAGCAGCTCCCTCAGCTCCCACTCCCCCACCTCCTTCCGAGCATGAATGAGAAGCGGCTGCAGCAGGAATGCAGAGGCTAAACCTTATACGGAAGCTAAAGGCAGCGGAGGGGTAGACAAATCCAATATTTCAACTTCCACCATATACCAAGAAGGAGAGGCAAAAAGGGTTCGGACAGGCGGATGGTGGGAAAGGAGTCACAATGAGACCCAGACGAGTAACCAAGGAACGGATAGAGGGCATAGCATCAAACGAATGGGTAGGAGGGCAGATACTTCTGTACTCCATGATGACGGTTCCAATTAGGAAACTAGGGGGCGTCACTGTAGTGGGGGCCAACCAATTCTTAGGGAACAGAATGCCATTATACCCTCAATAGGACAGCCCACAGATGGATTTGATGTGTTCCATCCTATCAATTACACCCAACCCTGAGTAGGAACCAAACATAGGGGTGTCTATAGTTGACAAGACTTTTTCCTTTCTTGTAGCTACAGGGGCACTAAACCCTGTACCGGGAGGAGAAATTTAGTTTGCCAGGTGATGCCATGAATGATTAAGGGTTCTCTGGTGAGACGGAAGTGGTTCCTTTTACAGAAGACATTGCACTTTCCATAAGGGAACACGTGTTAGCTCTGCCCCTACTTTATTCTCGACAGACACCTGTAAACATACTGGAGAGAGACATCATGAGCAGACTTTACATGACCATTTCATTCACTACCAGCAGATAGTGTGTTCCATACCAGGGATATACCATCTAAACGTGAGGGAGATCATTCAAGCCTATTGTGGACAGAAGGTACAGAGGGGGGTGCCCGTAGACGAGGAGCTGTTCCAGTATGGGACCGAAATAATAATAGCATGGCTCCCAGGTATTCACAGGGAAAGATGACACCTTCCAAATGAGTACTTATACAGGCCAGAAATACCATTAGATGAAAAGGAAGGGGCAATAGTGCCACTAGAACTAGAGGTAGTGATAGTGGGGATGACTGGATATATGTGCATGGGATAGATGACACAGGACGACGATGGCGAGCAATGGTCGCCGTTACAGAAGGGTACAGGTTGACTACAGTAACAGGCGAAGAACTATTCAAAGACAACCGATCAAACCATGAGATGGTGTTCGAAATGAGCATCACATATTGGGTGAGGATACATTACAGAGAGGTACCACAGAGAATGGTGATGGTGCTGAAAGCACCACCAACCTTTCTTGAGGAGGACTTCACAAAGGTCACTAGCATTTTATGGACCACCAGGGGATAGGAGCAGTGAAAATAATGTTGAAGCCAGGAGAAATTTGACAACAAGATAAGCTATAACCACTTTCGAGAGATGCAGATGAAGGTATTTATGAGACAATTGCAGCACTCATGAAGCAGGGAATCCTAGTGCCAAATCACCATACAACACAGCTGTGTACTCTGTCAAAAAGGCAACAGGGTGTTTTATACAGGACTTGCGCCCTCTTAACCATATTGTAGAAGCAGAATATATTTTTTAGCTCTGAATCCGGTGACAATTATGTGTAGCATCCCCACGGACGCTGCCTACTTCATGGTCATAGATTTCAAAAAAGCATTCTTCTCTATACCATTACACCCAGACTCACACGACTTAACTTCATTTCTATATAGAAATACAAAGTGGAAGCATACAAGACTTCCTGAAGGGTACTGTGAACCACCTTCCATATTCAATAGGGTACTCCAAATGGACCTAGGCAAGGTACAGATGGAGAGCATGGTTATACAGTACGTAGATAACATATTAATTTTCAGAAGGACAGAGGAACAGTATAGAAATGACTCTGTACACATGTTGGCAGGTAGACAAAGACAATCTACAATATTGCCATACAGAAGTGCTGTACATTGGGCAGATGATATCTCAAAATGGCAGAAGAGTGGTACCAAAATTGGCAGAAGCAATACTCGGACAGCAAAACCCCAGACTGTAAGACAAATGCAGCTGGAGTATTTGTCCAAGTGTTTGGCCCGTTATTGTATTGCTGTGCTGCGTGAACTATGCAGCCTATTTACACTGCCTATTCTATCTGAGAGGAGGAGCTGCAGTCCACATAACCCCTGCCCCAAGCGGAGCATCAGTGGAGTATTTGTCCGAGTGTTTGGCCCGTTATTGTATTGCTGTGCTGAGTGAACTCTGCAGTCTGTTTACGCTGCCTATTCCGTCTGAAGGAGGAGCTGCAGCCCACATAACCCCTGTTACAAGAGGAGCATCGGCAGAGTGGCTGAGTATTTGGCCTTAGTGAAGGATCCTGAAGTGAACTTCACCTTGGGATCACAAACTTATTGCTCGACCTCATAGTAAAGTCTGCTGGGTGTGGAAGAACGCAGGAGCCAGTAAGCCGACAACTACAATTTGTATTTGTGCCTGGTCGGGAGACTGTGGGGGGAACCCCTTTGATCCTGACACTCTGGCTCTTATTGGGACTACACCTTGAGAGTAGCCTGATACGATAGGACCAGCTGGCATTATTGTGTTTATAAATAAACACAAACTGCAAACTTGCCTGTTATTACTCACAGCTAAACTAACCCCTGGTGGTGCATCATACTCAACTTGAATATCCAATTTAACATTCCCATCAGCATGCCGGTGTGTAGCAAAGCCCCGCGGTCTCGCTATAACCTCAGGAAAGGAGGGGGGAGGCCTCAGGAAACACATCTGGGATTAGCACTGATGGAATGAACAAAGACAAAGGTAGTAATAATCTGAATGCACTTAACAGCAGTGGTACAATATCTGCATTTTTTCAAGCCGGGGCAGTGATGGAGAAATGTGCGGTAATACCAGAAGAGGAGGAAACCAATAACCAAAATGGTAACTGCCCACACGATTCTACAAACTATGACGACATTGACAACAATTCACTTCTTGATCTCTGTCTGTCTATACAAAGATCAATGACACAAGCAGCAATCAAACCCTTAGTGTGTAGGGAGGAGAAATAATTACTAATGCTCAAGTAACGCATGCTGAGGGCAGTCTACCATCAGTGGCACCATCTGCCTGATTATCTGCATCACCTAACTTAGTCATAGATTCTGAGGGTGCGGTGCAGGTGGATGAATCTGTGCTAATGGAAGCTTCTCTCCCTAATTTAGCTACAATTGTGGAACTTCAGTCCTTTATGGCATCATTTCAATTTCCAATGAAAATATTGCTGAAACTGTGTGGGCGTATTAATTAGAGCACTTCAATGAATTCTCCTATACAGAATGAATGAGGAGGGACGAGTGATATGCCGTCTGTTGCAGCCCAAGAATTGCCTGACTCACCATCTAAAATGGAAATTAACCAAGACAATATTGACAATTCGGCAACATTCTTTATAGGAAACAATGCCGGTTGGGAAGGAGGGCAGCCACAAGGAATCAGTCTTGCGAGGTGGCATCCCCCCTTCCAAATACTGCCCCAAATACTGCCCGGCCAGGCTAGAAAAATAAGAAAGCACGTAAAAGAGAAGTGTGAGCTAAGAAGCACTGTACCAAAGGAGTGGGCAGCCTGACGGACTGGATACTCGCAGTAAAAGCCAGTGAGATCTCCAATGCGAGCAGTGGAAATCAAGACTCAGTCCTATCTCAGAACACAAGCCCGAAGCCCGAGCATGGCAAAGCCCTGTGGCAGAGGAATCAGTAGGAAAACCCCTCAACAGTAACCAGTTGGAGAGCAAAATTTGCATCATTAAGAATCTAAATCCCAAAGGCGGATGCAAATGGCTTTTTAGATCGTCATCCATGTCTAAACTGCATTCTATCCCTTAATTACGAGTGTTACTGTCGGAAGACTTCGACTTTGTTGAACCTTAAAAAAAAAACAATCCCAACATCACGGCACTCCACTGCATGTTTCCGGCTGCAGCACAACTAATTTGCTAATACAGCAAAAGTTTGTTGCTGGTTGATGTAGAAATCGATGCAGATCCAGAACAGGAAGATCCCAAGTTATCAGCAATTGAAATTTGGGAGGAAAGAAAGTGGTTGGCAAATCCAAACTTCCTGTGGTAAAGGATGTACATATGTCCGATATACAAAACATGTTAAAATGCCTGGCAGAATCTCTGCCAGTGGTGGTCCAAAAACTTTGAGATTGTTGCTTATTATTATGGAATTTGCGGGGCTTCAATCCCTTGTTATCCTCTAATGGCTCACTATCTTTTATTGCTAACCATACATTCTTTTTCCTGCAGGAAGCATAGCTAACTTCATCTTTTGTAATGAATGGATATTACCATTCATCAAACTCTAGGCAAGAAGGTCACTCGGGGAAGAACCTATGGGGGGTTGATTACTGGATTGACCAACACATTGAAATCCTGTAAAAACCTACAACCTTAGAAGATAACATCAGTGCGGTGGAAGTTGTGGTTCAGGTTAATGATTGCTTGAAAAACATTTTGGTGATAAACTTATATAACTCCTCATGGACGAACCTTAGAGAACCTCTTCAAGAGGCATTACATGATTTACTCATTCAGTGGGTGAATACCACCAAAAGCAACTTTGTTATAATTGCTGGAGAGTTTAACTGCCATATAAAGGAGGGTCTGGTATTAAATCCAATCCAATGTTGCAACCAATGAGCACCATGGATCATACATCGGAGGACCCTGAGGGTGTGTATTGGATACATTTCTTCGATAGTTGGGAGCTGGATATTGTGAATGGGCATACAATTAGCGATAGTCCAGGTAAACCCACATGGAGAAGTGGGAACTCTCAGAGTACGCTCAACTGAATATTCACTCATTGTGAAGTGGCTTCCTTGATCAAGGACATGACCATCAGTCAAAATCTCTGGAGTGACTATGAAGCACTGGCCATGAATGTTAGTGCTAATGAAGGTATTCCTGAGATTAATGCAATCGGCAATCTGGCAACCAACCATTCAGCAACCAGGATCATCTGGTCTGAAAAGAATATTCTAAACGTTGGACTATCCACATCACACTTGATGACCACTAGATTAAACCTGTTTGATGAAATAGAGAGATATATCTCTTCCTTCTCTTGTGCACACGCTACTTCAAAATCTAATTTGATGATAAGAGAATCCAAGAAAGGCAAGGCCTTTGATAAAATCATTAGAGATGCTAAATGGAAACTAAAGAGTGATGCCCGTAAAGCCAGGAATATTTGTAACTCTCTAGCAATTTTCCATAGTGTATCAAGAAAATTAAAAAACAAATATCGGGCCTGGCTGAAACAATGGAGGCGTTCCAGTAGAGATGCCTTATGGCAAAGAACGGTCAAAGTATTATGTACTAGGAACACCCGCAGTATATGGGCACTATTGGGTGAAGCTAGGGGTAATAGGCACTATCCCCTGATTAACCACATTGGTGCACATGACTGGAAGACATTCCTACTAAAATGCAATGCTTCTGAAAGTATATTTAAGAATTCTAAGATGGACATCAAGCCCTATTGCCCCCGTTTGTGGTGAATGTGTAAGAATTACAACTTAAAATAAAGTATCTGAAATCATCTAGGGCCCCTGGCCCTAATGGGTTAGCTAATGTGGTGCTGAAAAACAACTCCTACTTCTGGGCATGTTTATTGAAAACACTGTTCGATAAGGTGTTGGCTGAGGACAAGATCCCTAGTTCCTGGCAGACGGCCGTTCTCGTTACAGTGTTTAAATGTGGCATTAAGAGTGTGCCGGGTAATTAAAGATTACTCTCCATGATAGATTTCACTGGAAATGTATTAGCCTCATTAATCTTGAGGGAGCTCCAATCCTGGGTGGATAGGGAAGGGATACTGGATAGATTCCAGAGTGGACTTAGATCAGGCTACTCCACAGCCCATATTTTGTTAATTATGGACACCCTTAGTACAAGAGCATTGCAACCTAACAACCCTGAATGCCCTCTACATTGACTTTAAGGCAGAATTCAATATGGTATGCAGGGAGGGGTTCTGGACTAAACTTCAGGAGTGGGGCTGTCCACCATAAATACTCTATCACCTGAAGTTACTCCATAACAACACCACAGTTTGCCTTAAACTCGACACTCGGGGTAGGATGATTGAATCTATCAAACAAAATAGGGGAGTAAAGCAGGGGTGTGTCACAGACCCCCTGTTACACAACCTATGTGGATCCGATCTTCGAGTCTCATTTAAGGAAATACATGATTATCCCCCTAAAATTGGCACAACACACTGCCTTGTCTTGGCATATGCTGATGATTTAGTCATCCTTGACCACACTTTTAGTGGGCTACAGAGATCTGCAGAAGTACTATGGACGCATGCCAATGATAACGGCCTGTCCATAAATTGAGATAAAACTCTTGTGATGGCATTTACAGGCAGAAAGATAGCTCAACCTTGGCTTTATGTCCTTGCTTTTGAGATCTTTTACACTCCATATTATAAATATCTGGGGGTTGAGTTTGATGTGAGAGGGGACTACCAATTCTGCATACAGACACATACTAATAGGCAGCCCAAATGACTGCTTTAATATATCAATTCACTTGTAAACAAAGTGGATATTCAATATGGGGTGCCCGCCAACTATATATACAGTGAATGGTGCCAATAGTAATCTATGGTTTAGAATCCCTTATATCAGTCGATCTGAAGTGGTTGCAAATAGTTGAAGGAAAGTTTTGGAGGAAGCTATCAGGGCTACCCACGTGTGTCCTGGTGACTATTATCAGGCTGGAGATGGGCCTTCTCTCATTAAAGTCATTGGTCTTGAAGAAGAGAGCTGAACTGTATGTAAAAATGCTCAATGCCCCTACAAATTTGCTCCTGGCTAGCATGGGTGAGGACATGCAAAAAGAAAAGGAGAATCCGTTATACAAGAAAAGCATGGATATATTGTTTGGAGACAAAGGCGGACCCCCAAATGGGGAGATGACTTTACCACCATGAAGTTCACTAAGTGGAAATGTATGGACTATTGGGACTGGCTTGAACATTTTGTTCATTTAGGTTCACTGAAAAGATATAAATGTGTTCCGAATGTATTATATACATTTAAAAGATCTCAAAAATATCTGAATCTGTGTCCACCTCCTAGTCTTAGGAGATTTATTCTAATACTAAGAATTGACCATCTGACTGTCCTTTCTGTTGTGTGTGTTGAGCGTCAGGTCCCTAAAGAGGAACGATATTGTTGCATATGTTTGAACAAAGCGGTAAGCGAGTCTGCCAAACATGTATTAATGGAATGTCCGAATATAGGTAAGGCTTATACAAAACATTATGGCAGATTTGTACATCAATTACAGTCAATTATAGAACCCACTTTCTGGCTCCAATGTATTAATACGACAAACATAAGTATGCTTAAGTCCCTATTTAGAGTGTGGTTTATTGCTGAAAAACATTGGAACACACACATTGAACTGTTCTGGGGAACTAACTATGATCGAAAAGCTGTCCTTCCATCTCAACCGGTTATATGATCTATTGGTAGCACTTGAATTGAAGTCTGCAGTTGAAACTAGTCAATTGGCCGATTAACTTCTTGACTAGGCAAATCCAATGAACTCTGCAGAAGGAGGAATGTCTGATGTTTGAGTTCAGGATTGTTTGATGGTTTGAGCTGATTGTTTGATTATGTGATTATTTGACTACAAGAATGTATCATCATATTATTTTATCATTTTATGATAGATTTGATTATATTCTGATTGTATAATTTTGACAATATATAGACATTTATTTATCATGAAATGTTTTATGATTTATTGTGTGTAACATTTTCTTTGTAAAGCTGTATCACATTGAATAAATAAAGAATGCAGCAGTTCCTAGGACTATGGAATTACTGTAGGGCATGGGTATTCAACTACAGCACTTACACTAGGCCCCTAGTGAGCACACTGAAAGAAGAACAAAGAGGGGAGAATGGGCAACAGAAATGACTGAGGAATTTGATGAGCTGAAGGAAGCAACATGCACAGCTCCAGTGTTAGGGATCCTATTTTCTCAAAAATATTTTTTCACATTCTCACACTCCGGTGGAGTGGTTATGACCACAGTACTGAAACAGAAGACAAGCATGGGGCACAAACCACTTGCCTATTACAGTGGGAAATTAGACACAGTCATGAGAGGTCACTATCCATGTGAACAGGCATTGGCTGCAGCCTCATTCACAGTGGACAAGTCAGCGAGCATTACCATGGGATGCAGCACCACTCTCTACATGGAGCATGCTCTCTTTGCAATACTGGAGGGACCAAAGAGCACACTGACAACACAGAGATCTTCAGGGTATGAGGTGTTACTATCTAACTCGGCTCTCGAGATAGTGAGATGAAGACTTGTCAACCTGGCAACCTCTCTCACTGATGTCTTACAGAAGGGCGACTATGACCATGACTGTACAGCAAATATAGAAGAATTCAGATACACTCGTAAGGTACTGGAGGACGCATTTGAGCGGGGAGACATACTTTACATTGACGTGTCTTCAACAAATGACCAAACGACTGGGGAAAGGCATACTGGGACAGCAGTCATGAGACTGAGAGAGGATGGAACAAGCGAGGTAGTGATGAGTACACTACTGCCTTCACATTATTCAGCACAAGCAGCAGAGTTAGTGGCCTTAATGTTGGCATTGGAGTACAGCTGGGAGAGGGAAGTGACAATTAATTCGGATTCAGCTTACATGATATCCACGTTGCATTCTGGCTGTCACGTTGGATGAGGAGGTGCTTCAGGCATGCTGATGGGTAATCTGTGCAGCGCACACTCCTATTGGGCAGACTGATAGAGGACATATATCGCCCAGAGCGAGTAGCAATAGGGAAAGGCCAAACACATACAAAAGGGGGAGGATCCCATCTTCAGGGGTAACGAAACAGGAGACACAGAAACAAAATGCACCTCTAATTTTGGGGTCATTTTAGAAATGGTGGCCTCATCCCATGCGCTTGATTGTGCAAAAACCATGACACTAAAAGAGGGGTCCAACACATTACCAGTAACACAGATTGCAGAGCTGCAGGGAGCTACACCCAGGGAAGAAAAGGAGCTGTGGCTAAGGAGGGGATGTGCAGGTGCACTGTCTCCGACAGACGCCCTGTGGCAGCAAAACCATACAAGGACGGTGGTAATGCCTTTCACATTATTGCACACAGCCCTGACACAATTACACTATCTGACCCATAAAGGGAAGGCGGTGCTTGCTGCTCATATTGGAGAAACATGGTTCTGTCCTAACTTGGTGGAACACAAGGCTGAATTCATGACTAATTGTCTAGTGAGTAAACAATATACTACAGGTCATACGTTGAGGGTAGTGAGAGGAGCCATACTTCGCCCAGTGGGTCCGTTCCAACACCTGCATGTCGGCTATGTTGTCATGATTGAAGTTTGTCAAAGGTACCACTACATGATAGTGGTTGTGTGTCCATTTTCCCATTGGATTTAGGCCAGTCCTTGTTCTCATCCTGACACCCTTAGAGCTGTGAAATTCCTGGTCCGGGAGATATTCCCATGATGGGGTGTGTGTGAGATCCTGTGGTCTGACAATGGCCCTCACTTCGCCAATGAGATGTTTCAGCACATTACAACCTTTTTGGCAATGCAACACAAATTCTCCTTTGCCTATCACCCACAAGCGAACAAAATGTGTGAGCACCTCAATGGCTTGCTTAAGGAATCTATAGCAAAAATCAAAAAGACAATGAACAACAACTGGATCCATTGCCTTCCCTTAGTCTTGTTCACATTGCGCAGTAATCATGGGTCCGACCACTAGGGTAAACATGCTGAAAGTGTGCCTGGTTAACCCCACATAAGGTGGTGACAGGACAGCACATGTGACTTCCCCTGGCTCCTCCTACTAGGACAGACATGCTGAAAGTGTGTCTGATGTATTGGGTCAAGAAATGGATGAGGATACAACTTCATTGATTGCTAGTGCCTCTTTTATTTCTCATCAGCTTCAAAGACAACAGGAGAGGCCTGAAGCCGTATAAGAAAATGAAAGCATTGTAACCAGCAAGGACTTACTTAAGCAGCCACCCTTGTACCAAGGCAATCAGACTGTCTTGCATAATTTTACCTGAAAATGGGATGCCCTGCGGTTCACAGGGCCGCATGAGGTTGAGGCCGAGAAAGCAGTGAAACTCGTTGGAAAGAATACTTCAAAACAGATCGGTGACATCAAGCCCTACAAAGCAGTAGCCTCTCCTAGCACCAACATTGACAGAGCCAATGATCTACAACCAGAAGAGCAAAATAATAATCTGGAATCAGCACAGCCCAGCAGAGGACAACCAATGGTTACTCGCACACTGGCAGGAGAGATAGGGCAATGACTTCCTACACATCCAGATTGAGGGCACACTATCTGCTTGTTATTTTTCTTTCTGCACAAATTCATTGTGATAGTTTGACTGTTTTTATTGCATTGCTTCCATGCTTCCCACTCATCCCCATCCTGAAACCTTTCAAGGTTAATTTGTCCTATTTGTTAGAAGACCAAACAGAGCACTGAGGCATCACCCTAATGTGTATTTACATGTCTTCATATCATATCGGGCACAAGTTTACCCACAACTAGAAAGAGGAAATCCCTTTATCCTTGCAGTACTTCGAGACCCTAAAAGTAAAGCTGTGTGGGAACAATTGCTCATTTTTGCTATGGCAGACTTCATGTTCCGCAGGGCTTGAACTAATACAATACTAATTCAATAATTCTTGTTTTGCACATTTCAGGCGGGCAACTGATATCTTTAAGCTGCACAGGATCCAAGCAGCACAGGTAATGGAAACAGTTATTAAAATGTGTCTTTTCACTTATTTCCAAGTGGTGTGTTTGCTTAAATATTTTGGCGAATATCCCTTGTTGCTAGCATAACCGCTGTTTCCTCTACTAACATTACCCCAACTTCCGCAGGTGGAACGACCATGTCAGGTGGACATCAAAGCACTGCAAGCACAGTAAGGAGGGGTAAGTGCAGTGTTGATACAGACAGGGGAGGGTTGAACCTATATCCCACTGATACTGCTCAGGTATCTAACAACATGTGGAACAAGCACATGACCAAAGTAGGCAATGAAACCATTGGGGAGAGCTGCTATGTCTTCTCACTAATCCCCTATGCCATGAGTGCCTCCAGCACGTTTATAGCAACAGAAATACCAGCAGCAAGGGCACAATGCCTTGTGTACCTATCCATGCCTACAACCCTAGGACGATTCCAAGGGAAAACAGCAACATTGGGATGGATGTCGAAAGCAACATTTTACAATGAAGACATTTATATCAAGACTCTTGACATGATGTCCAATTACTGGCAACTACTCACCATACAATACATATGTGATGGGCCACAGAAGAGACAAAAACAGTAACACTGAAGGAATTGCCCTGCCCAAAGAGCGGGGTCAAGGAAATGGGAGGTGAACCATGATGTTGGAAACAACCACTAATGCTCATGTATGGCCAAATATACACAGCGTAAGGATGGAAGGTGGGAGAAGTAGGTAGCAAGGCACACACCCTACTACAATTACTGGTAAGCACTGTATGAGGAAAAAATGACAAGTGCCTGAAGGAATAGGATGTGACCACCAAGTAACTGACCTGGGTAGACAATGAAGCTGGACCAATGCCCATAATACCACTGAAGAATCCAGCATAATGTTTCCACAATGACGATGCAGTGAAAGTTGGAGATAACAAAGAGTTCAGGTACACAGAAAATCATCCAGCAATGAATATTGGCACAGCATTTTGAATGGATCACTATTGGGCGTGCAGAATCAAAGGCATACAAGAAGCTGCCACCCAACTGGGGAGGAGTTTGCTTGCGGGTACACATCAATATGCAAGCACTGGTGGCGCCACGAAAGGACATCAAGATGGATGACTTCCCTAAAATGGATGACAACAAGAGAAAGAAGACATCAGCAGAAGTAGAAGAAAAGGGAAGAAAGACCAGGCCAGCAGAAGTCAGTAAGGTGAAGAGACAACTATTTCTCATCAGCATCAGAAGCATTACTGGACGATGTGCCACCTGATCAATGGCTGTCATTAGGACAGAAATGTTTTTCGCATCAGTAGTTCCAGCATACACAAACACAAAATGGTTGCAGATAACAAGATGGGAGCTCATGCAGACAATAAACTGTACAGTAAATGGCTTCAATGCGATAAAAGAAGAGCTCCGAGCAGGAAGGTGATAGCTCTCCAGAACAGATATTTTCTAGACCTTCTCACAGCAATGGAAGGAGGAGTTTGTGCCAAGATCGGCAGTTCCTGGTTTGCATTCGTGCCCGCAAATGACATAGAGAATGGCCGACTGACAGAAGCAGTGACAAAATTATTGAAAATGCACACCAAAATGGAGGAGGTCGCCAAAGTAAGAGGAAAATACCAGATCTGGTTGTCATACAAATAGTCATGGAAGCCAACATGGTTAGCGGACAGACGGAAGGTACTACTAGGGGCACTATTAGTACTAGTAGGACTGTGTGTGATTAGTATCTGCATTACACATTGTCACAAAACTACAGAGAAAATGATAGGGATGAAAGTGTTAGTGGAGGTAAACCTGGAAGAAGAAAAGGACAAGATTGTACAAGAAGGAAAAAACCTAAGAGCAAAGATAAAGGAGTGCCCACTGTTCCCTACTGAGATGATAACATTCTATAATCCCTTTGACAGCATCAGATACTGGGCAAAATGGGAATGGTGCAACCGGAACGGGACTGCAGTTATATGACCTGGAGTTTCGATTGCCATGCAAATTACTATAGACATCTTGCTGGAGTAGCGAAGATATAGCTACCAAAAGCAACAGTGATGAAGTATGGTTCGTTGGTCGACAGGTTGGCCAGAGTGGGGACTGAAGAGAGTATCCTTGGACTGCCCCTCCTCACCCCCAGGAACATGACAACCCAATGAGTTAAAAACGCACAAAGCAACTCAGGGGGGCCAGTGACATCTACATATGTGGACGGATACCCTCATAAACAACCATTCAAACCTTATCCAGTGAATGTGTTTTTGGACACATGTGCCTCAACACTGGTCATGTACCAAAATGCCTCAATGGACAACATTGACTAATGCAGAGAAACCAATGTGCTGACATCATTAGTGACACCAGCCATGTTAGTCACGAAGTACACTCGCAGTCATGCACGAAGAACATATATATGCACACATGAAGAACATGCTTACACAGTTCTGTAGATGGAGCTATGGATCAATCATAGTTGTAGGTGGGGTTATGCCATGACAACCATATGAACGAGCTCGGAGGATATATACATATATATACTGTCAAAAGTCTTTAGAATTGTTCTAATTAGCCAAGTGCAGAATCCCTGAATGCAAGGCAAACAAAGAGATGCATAGCAAGCTTGCAGCAGCTGATCGCAACTAACCCTCTGGAACTACAGGATTATGTGAGGAGCCTGGAAGGACCAAACACGACTAACCTATGGGAAACATAGCATGGTATAGATATGTAGAAATCATAGTTTAATTATAAAGAATATTATATGAGGACATAAGCTGCAGGATGAGAGACAAGGGAATGCAGAACCAGGCTGTACAGAACAGCAGGCCACGGCTCGCAGCCAAGGTCGGAGACAAGCAAAACATTCCAAACCGAAAACGACAATGGGCCATCTACAGAAAAACTGAATATATCCTCACAAATTGCAGACCAGAAAAAACTCAATTTCGTGGTATTCAACCATGTGATGCAGTCGGGCTAGACAATGGTCATTCACCAGCAATGGGAAGACAAAATGTTCTCAGCAACACAGATATGAAGTGAAAAATTGAATCATTAACAACGTTGCAACGCTGAGGGCACTCTCACAGGCAAAAGTGGTACTGCTAACAGTTACATTGGGAACACATAGTCATTCTCAGCACGTTGGGAAGGTGCACAAAGTGCTGAGAACAGAGCAAGGTCCCAGGCCTGGGGAGATCAGCTCCAGGCAATCAGGGAACAGAAATCCAGGGGTCGATGGTAGCGGGCAAGGGCCAATGGTAATCCTGCAACCCTTCAACAGTGCAATAGATAGTTTCTTGGGGAAGGGGCAGGCCAGCCACCTGACATGTGAGGTCCAATCAACCGTGGTCTATAGGTGCTATCCATAAGGTATACCACTACAATCACCCAACCAGAAGGACCTGTAGAATTTTGGAGAAGGGCCCATGTTGTGACGCAGTAGTGAAACAAAATTGCCCAACAAGGGCTTCGGAGTGGTGATTCTGGGAATTTTCGAATGTCCTGTATGATCCCTGTCTGTTTGTGTAATAAACAACAGTTCTAACTTTCCCCTGGCTGAGTCCTCTGTTTGTATACTGGGGAGGGTTGTTGGGCCCTGGGAGCTGAGATGGTAGTAACACCCAGACCTCTGGCATACCTGAGCCAACAAGTCCAAAATTTTGAATAACTGAAGGAATTGTATGACTCAGAATAGTGCAGCCCCTTCACGTTACTGCTTATGGTAACATTAATTCTGTTTTGTGGTATTTCTAAAAGAAATAACAACTAACTTTTATTCAGGCTGTACATGTCTCAGGTTACATTTAAAAAAAAATCTTAATAGCATTATTATTGGTAATAATAATAATAATAATGACTATTATTATTATAGTGATATAAAGATAGTCTGATGGCATCTTGTGGTATTTTATTGCGATAGGTTAGATACGTTATATGATACAATGGCTGTCTCAAAGATGTCCACTTAAAAGGACGATTTTTGGGATACAGCAGATATCTGGAACAAGGAGCAACTTCACCTTGATCAAGGGGCAGGCCTATGATTGAATGGTTGTTCTGTTTTCCTTTTAAGCTGAACAGAGCTGGAACTCTATATATTGTTTCTTCTTCACCCAAATCCTACTTTGAACAGCTGGACCTGCATTTATTGTTGATTGATAGCAAAGTTTCCACAGCAGAAATTGGCAAAGCTTGCACATCTTACATTTTTGACTGCTTTCCCATGCTTTTCAAATTATTTCTCATAATTATTGTTGGGAGCTGTCATAAGGGTGGCACAGATCAGAAACCAGACAAAACCTTTACCTCTTGTAACAAAACTCTGTATTGAACCTACCTCTCATCTGATTGATTGCTAATATTTTTCACTCACCTCTATTTGCCTCTATCCCTCACTTACTCTGCCTCTGCACTAAAACCTCATCCATCATTGTCACATCCAATGTAAAGAGGCAGCTAATCCCATCCCAGCGGCACTTACACAAAACCTCTCTTTGATCTTCTGGACACCATGGGCATTACCTACACAAACTTTGCTGATGACACGCAGACCCTCATTCCGATCACTGGCAACTGCACACAGGACACTGTCACAATCTACAAGTTATAAAGCACCAGTCAAAACTGGATGGCCACACACAGGCCCTAAACACATTGCTGAGCATATTATACATTCTGTATGCTCTATGAGGTTGGCTAACATAGAACAAATCCGTTGGTTCCAAAGAGGGAGCTGGTGCTTGCTGCTGACTGCAGGAGCTTGCCACCTGTTCCACTGAGTTTTTGTGTCTGGGCTGCTCTATCCATGCCACTTAAACGTACTACCTTGGGCATTTGAGTGGTTCTTAAAGACCCCAGCACAGTTTTCCTATCGCCTTGCACCAGTTGAAATCGTGTGCAGGCCCCTTGCCCCTCTCCAAAGCCTCTCTCCAGATCCTGTTTCCCACTTTGAAAACCTCTTTGCACCTCCCAACAATCATCTAAGCTGTGATTAGCTGGTTTCTCACTCGCAACAACACAGAGGGTTAGACACTTGTGTAGCACCTCACCTTGCCATCTTAGCTCCCCGGCAAAGTTGAGTGGTGCTTAGAGACACCAGCCCCATTTCCTCTCCCCTTACACCAGTTTAGATCGTGTGCCGACCCCTTGCCACCCGTCCATGGACCCTCTCCTGAGCCTGTTTCTCACTCTCAAAACCTCTTCCCACCTCCCAACCCTCCCTCAAGCCATGATTGGCTGGTTTCTCACTCCAAACAACACCAAGGGTTAGACCCTCGTGTGTAGTCCCTCATCTCTCTGTCTTAGCTGTCAGGCGCACGTGAGTGGTGCTCAGAGACACCAGCACCATTTTCCTCTCCCCTTGCACTGGTTTAGATTGTGTGCAGGCCCCTTATCCCCCCTCCACGGCCCCTATACTGAGCTCATTTCCAATTTCAAAACCTCTTCCCACATCCCGACTGTCCCACAAGCCACTATTGGCTAGTTTCTCACTCCCAACTAGACCCTCGTGTATAATTCCTCACCTTGCCATCT
Source organism: Ambystoma mexicanum (assembly GCF_040938575.1). Taxonomy (NCBI): domain Eukaryota; kingdom Metazoa; phylum Chordata; class Amphibia; order Caudata; family Ambystomatidae; genus Ambystoma; species Ambystoma mexicanum. The sequence goes on along the minus strand of NC_090935.1, from coordinate 134,377,063 downwards.
TTAGCTCGCCGGCGCAGGTGAGTGATGCTCAGAGATCCCGGCCCCATGTTCCTCTCCCCTTGCACGCCCTCCATGGCCCATATCCAGAACCCTTTTCACACTTTCAAAACCTCTTCCCACCTCCTGACTCCCCCCTCGCCTGATTGTCTGATTTCTCACTCCCAACAACACTGAGGGTTAGACCCTTGTGTTTAGCCCCTCAACTAACCATCTTAGCTCCCCGGTGCAGGTGACTGGTGCTTAAAGACCACAGTGTAGTGACTAAGCTTCCCCTGGACCCTGAGTAGAATGTATGGAATATTGGAGTGAGTGACAGAGAATGCAGCCTGAGAGAATGTTGATGAAATTAATGTTTTCTGTGAGAGTCAGTTGGAGATATGTAGCCTACCTGAGAGGATGCCGGTGCATGTTGCCTTAAGCTCAGATTTACTTGACATAATAAACTCAATATAATGTACTGGAACTTCAATAAAGAAGTAACTGGAACATCATCTGATGTCCGAGTCATCACTGGGAACCCAGAGCTTTACACACAGCCCCATTTTCCTACCCCCTTGCACTTGTTTACATTGTGTGCAGGCCCCTTGACCCCCCTCCACGTCCCCTCTCCCGAGCCTGTTTCCCACTTTCAAAACCTCTTCCCACCTCTCGACCCACCCCCAATCACTGATTGCCTGGTTTCATACTCCCAATAACACTGAGGGTTAGACATTTGTATGTAGTCCCTCACCTCACCATTTTAGCTCCCTGGTGCAGGTGAGTGGTGCTTAGAGACCCTGGCCCCATTTTCCTCTCCCCTTTTGCCGGTTTATAATGTGTGCAGGCCCCTTACCCCCCTCCACGGCTCCTCTCCCAAGCCTGTTTCCCACTTTCAAAACCTCTTCCCACCTCCTGACCCTCCCCGAAGCCTTGATTAGCTGGTTTCTCACTCCCAACAACACCAAGGGTTAGACCCTTGTGTATAGCCCCTCATCTCGTCATTTTAGCTGCCTGGCACAACTGAGTGGTGCTTAGAGACAACCAAACCATTTTCCTCTCCCCTTGCACCAGTTTAGATCATGTGCAGGCCTCTTGCCCCCCCCTCCACAGCCCTTCTCCCGAACCCAATTCCCACTTTCAAATCCTCCTCCCACCTCTCGACCCTCTCTCGGGCCCTGATTGGCTGGTTTCTCACTCCCAATAACACCAAGGGATAGACCCTTGTGTAAACCCTGACCTTGCCAATTTAGCTCCCTGGTGAAGATGAGTGGTGCTTATCGACCCCAGCACCATTTTCCTCTCCCCTTCCACCGGTTTAGAAGGTGTGCAGGCCTCTTACCCCCCTCCACTGCCCCTTTCCTGAGCCTGTTTCCCACTTTCAAAATCTCTTCCCACTTCCTGACCCTCCCCCATGCCCTGATTGGCTGGTTTCTCACTCTCAACAACACAGAGGGTTAGACCCTCATGTGTAGCCCCTGACCTCACCATCTTAGCTCCCCACACAGGTGAGTGGTGCTTGAAGACCCTGGCTGCATTTTCTTCTTCCCTTGCACCGGTTTAGATCATGTGCAGGCCCCTTGTCCCCCCTCCATGGCCCCTCTCCCAAGCCTGTTTCCCACTTTCAAAATCTCTTCCCACCTCCCGACCCTTCCCCAAACCATGATTAGCTGGTTTCTCACTCCCAACAACACCAATGGTTAGACCCTTGTGTGTAGCCCCTCACCTCACCATTTTAGTTCCCCGGCCGAGATGAGTGGGTCTGAAAGACCCTGGCCCTAGTTTCCTCTCCCCTTGCATGCGTTTAGATTGTGTGCATGCACTTTGCCCAATCCACGACCCCTCTGCCGAGCTCGTTCATGTGGTTGTCATGGCATAACCCCACCTACAACTATGATTGATCCATAGCTCCATAACATTCTTCGTGCTCGAGCAGCCCACTGCCCGTTGCAGTCCCTGCTGTGAAGGACTCAGAGGCAAAGGACAGCTCCAGCAGAGACAGCTCCAGAAAGTGTCTGCAGGTGTCTGCTGGGGAGCAGGTAGCCACCTATCAACACGTGCCCACCCTTACTGCCCAAAGGAATCAGCCCAATCAGCAATACTAGATGGTGTCATGTGTGTGAGTTTTAAATAACTGCTCTAAACCAAAGATGGCAATATTGTGAAGCATCCACGGGGAGGAGTGGACACCCCCTTTGTAGTAAAAGTAAGCTTAAGCAATAGTTATACAAAAGCAGCAATGTAAGAGGAGTACTACAGCAACCCAAAAGCCACTACTGGGTGTATATGCATATACATAGAGATTGAAGCAAACTGGCTACAATGCCGTGTGCTCAAAACAGAGGCACACTAATAGCATCACTCATATAGACATATTGGTCAGAAAAATTAGGTCAAAGATTTGTGTAGGTAATTAACAAGTGTTTATAATCACAAATGCTGTAATATAATACAAATAAAAAGAGGAGAACAGATGGCATGGCCATTTCATTACAGATAACAAATCCTTCATCAGGGCACATCAAGGGAAATGCATGAAGCAATATAGGCACAAAGATAAAGAAAGCAATGAGAAACATAATTAGAACACAAAAAGATCCACATCAAAGAGGGATAAACAGTTAAACCAAAAGAATAATTTCAAAGTACTGTTAAAATGTGTCAGAAGAATATTGATCATAGTAAGTGATATGTGTCTCATGTGCCCGTAATGACCAGCCTCTTTGCAAGGGGAAAAGGAGTAAAGTATATCCGGAAAGATATTACATCCTAAATAATGAGTCGCAGATCTCAGTTTGGAAGTCACAGCATATGTTATAGGAGATTAAAAATACCTGTCTGTGCATACACAATGTTGGGAGGCAGATGAATATGTCATTCATAGCTTCAGCCAGCACCTCATCCAATACCACAGAGATGAGAAACGTTAATCACTGTGACAACCATACCACCATTATCCCAGGCAGGTACCTCAGGTCATGGAGACAATCTAAGCTGAATATGGCAAAAGCATTTAAAATACCATTGTAACGGTAACAAGCACATGCATATAGACACGAAGCACACATGCACTCCATATGAAGAACAAGCACATTGGGTAATATATGGATTTACATGAAGAATATTAACATTCCATACACCGACATGAAGCACACTAACATGATCAATGTGTAAGTTGAATGCAACATGAACAATGTACTAATTCAGCTCGCTAACACAGAAACAAGAGTGTATTTGAGCAGCTATCTTCCTAAAAATGGAAGCTGCAGCATGCTTCAGAATAAGCATTGGGGTCACATCCTGGGGGAAAACTCAAAGAGGTTAATCCACAAACATTGAGGTTCGCACAGAGCGCAGACGGGAACTGACAATCAGTGTCAATGTTACAGTGAAATAAGGAAAGATGAGAACAGCGGCACAAAGGCACGAGATAGCAGTTCCAAAGACGCAAGTAGAATAATCTCAGATTCATTAAAGTCTTTTAAGAATACAACCAGTCTTTGTTAGCCAGGTGCAGTAAATCAGCAAGCCAAAAGACTCCATGAATTGTAATGCAAGAGTGTCCCTGGTGGAAATAGAAAACATGACACACACATTAATATTAGCTAACAACTCAATAAATAGAAGGTAATTCAACTTCATACACATCTCCTAACTCGTAATCCACAGGTGAAAATCATTGGTTATTCATTAAAGGCCAAAAGAGATAGTACACCTGCAATGCTCCCTGGGAGCACACAGACACGCGCTTCCACAGAAGGCCAAATACAAAGAGATTGCATGTTCGAATAGGTTAGAAATGAGGTATGGTAACTTTCTAATTTAACAAAGGACAATCCATGGGCCTCTTTCTCCCTACGTCTTATCTGGTTCATATCCTAAAGACCACCCAAGTGTCCAAGGTTGGTTAGCAAGAAGCCAACCCATCAAATGCCCCAGTGTCAGGCCGCCCATCAAGTAGTATGCCAACCAATCCCTTGTCTTAGAAACAATGCATTTTTTACTTTATCAATATAGGGCTGGTTCCAGGTGGAGCTATCAGATATGTATAACTCAATAACATGTTTAACCCCTATATAATCTATATGTAGCCAAACCCATGAGCTAATCATGTCCAATTGTTTTGTATGAACTTGCTGCGAGCTGCAAAATTTAAATGTTTTTATACTATCCCAGGTTTTATATGGATGATAACAAAGCTGGAGTTTGCCTTGCACATTGTATACTTTGTCTTTCAGACTAGTTTGGACTGACTGATTCCTCTTGGTCTGTTGGGGGCACCTTCACAACAAAGAGGCCTCCAAAAAGCTATATAGGAATACAGGAGAAAAGAGAAAAGAAGAACAGTAAGGAGCAGTCTAAGAGACCAACCAAAGTGTCCTTGCAGTTCTTTTCTTTTAGATGTGGATGCTACATTTTGTGTGAGAAAGGTATCACGTTCCACTACACATTATTATTTGTAATTTCATGTTTGGTTTCATTTTGTCTGTTATAATTTGACTGTATCTTTCTGTGTTCTAATTTTGATTTTCTTTGTTTTCTTTGTGTTTTTGCCTCTAATGTTTTGTGCCTCTATTGTTGCATGCATTTCTCTAGATGTGCCCTGATGAAGGATGATTAATTATTTGAAGTGCATCGACCCTGACATCTGTTCTCCTCTGTTTTATTGTAGTGTAGAGGTGGAGTCAAGTACCCCCGCCAAAAGCTGGGCACCTATGCTGCCTATATTTTGGGACCGAAAATTGCAACACGTGCAGTACCAGTAAGGATACCTGTACCTCAGAAAATCATGGAAAAAAGGTATACATTGAGAAAACCTTATATGCATTCACAAAGCAAAAATGACCTCTTGGACAAAGTCCCAGACGAAGTATGAAAATGAGTGAAAGAAGAAGATTGGTGACGTAATGCTGAGTAGATGATGACACACCTGAAAAAGATGCACGATGCAGAGGAATATAGACATTCTATAAGCTCTGAAGAGAGATGGTAAAGATGAGCAACATTTAGGGCTCGAGATCGAGATGCTCATGCTACAGAAACACTGAAGAAAATGTAAATCAGTTTACACTTGCACAGACGCAGTAACGCAAGTAGACAAAGTAATCTTAAGGCTGGCTATGTAGTGAATAGTTTTTGCAGCAAGGTGGCAAACTATAATACATAGGAATGTATAGCACCTGGATATTCCACACTGCATTTTAAGCAAGGATGAAACCCATGATTGGAAAGAGTTTTCATGGTGGCACAGTTGAAAAATAACTAAAGGTGATGAAGAAATACAAGAACGGCTTGGCAGCCCCGCACCAAGAAGATGAGCCCACCGTGAGCCTAGGTGTCCACCCAGTAGTTACAGTGAACATGAGAAAGAAACAAAGTTCTGTTTGAAATTGAACTGAAAAAAACACTGAAGGCTTCAAGAGTTCATCATTGAATAGAATTAAATGCTGCAAAAGGCTTGAAAATGCGGTCTCCCAGTCAAATGGTCAGATAAAAATAGACATTGGGTCGAGCTACACCGAAATCAAGAAGATACTCTCTTTATTTCCCAGGTGCAGAAAACTTCTACAAGGCCAAGTTCAAAGCCTAATTGACTGGCAGACTGCAAGAGTGATGATAGAAGTGGGGCTAATTGGAAGGGGATGCATGATCACGCCGACCTTCCATGCACCTGCTATGGTAGCCTGTGCGTTGCTAGTATGTGGAATATTCCAGAAGATTGCAAAGGTGCCAAACCAATGTTAGAGGGCCATGTATCAAAGAGCCCTATAGTTTGCATAACCAATGAAGTGTTGAGAATGAGAGAGACATGAAAGATGATATGCACTTGGGATAGGCTTAGTTGCCCACCTGACAGTAGAAACTCAATCACTTGCCCCTTCAGTATGGAACGTATACTTAAATGGTCCCTGTAATCCTATCACATCCCCAAGTAGGTTTATCTGGTTTGCCATGTAGTGTGATGTCATTTATGATGAGTTTTAATTGTAAAAGTTGTGTTTTTTATGAGACGGACAGAGAGAAATCGAGCGAATGTCCGTTAAGTCTGTTGTAACTCGCTGTTTTAGACAATTGAAAATAAAACAGACTAACTTCGCCAAATTCCTGAGTCGGTTTGATTATTGATGTTTGAGTAACTTCTGCGTGCCCATCCACCAGTATTGCTACCTTGTCTTAAAGGGCCCTAGGTCACTGGGTTCAGTATTATGACATTTGTGATTGTAAACACTTGTTAATTATTTGCACATGCCATTGACCTTACTTTTCAGGCCTATATGTTGACATCAGTGGTGCTACAATTGCACTTCTGCTGTGAGCACACAGCATTGCATCCAGTGTGGCTTCAATACTGGGATGGGTTCTAGAAACCTAGGTTGTAACTTTCTAACTATAGTTGCATGTACATGTTTGTGGAGAGTCAATGCTAATGAACAGGCTTGTGTTCAGCTGCTACCCAAGCTGCTACTCATCTTTTCCTGTCGGCATGCCTCTTTTCTATGTATGTGTGTTTGCTGTAGCCTTTTGGGCCAACTGTTTCATTGATATTGGCTGCTCTTCTATGTTCTGATTAGTGTGAAAGGTAAGGTGTGTTACTATTGTAACAGGATACAGATGAATGTTTTGTAAGATGTAATACCCGATGTTATTATAACAGACCTTGATGAGCCAAAGATAGTATAACTGTGTTTCAAGAAACCTCCAAAGATATTTTGGGTTCACCCTCCCATGGTCTACCATTTGTCAGAGAACAATGACCACAAAACCTTACAGATCTTTCTATTTGTGAACAAAAAGGTTATCACAAATATAGTGATGAACTCCTATTCACTGTCTGAACCCATGGGAAGACAATCAATGGGCAGACAACATTGTGTTGGAAAAAATATGTGACTTTCTGATTTGACCAAGGCATCCTAAGAAAAAGAATGACATGAACAACCCAAAGAGATCCTATCAGACATGCTCTGAGGTAACCCTTCCTAGATGGTAGATAATTAATGCGGTTCATAGGTAATGAGTGAACTGTACCTCCGTATGCATTGTTTTTGTATACAGTGCAACCCTCTCTATGAAGCAGTGGTGTACTGTACAATGTGATTATGGCACAGAAAACCCTGACGGTGTTCCCGTTTTGGCTTTTTAAAATGCACACATTTCACAGCTGAATTTGTTGTAAATGGCCTTTTGCTATCGTTTGTCCCAACAGAAAGGATATAGGATGATGACAAATTGCCCTGACTTACTATGAGGAGTAGGGATGCAGTGAACATCCCCCGACTACTCGATGCGGGACCCATTGTCCTCACATGGAAATCACCCTTCACTCATCTGCCTCCAAGCTTGGTGGGGACGTGACACGAGGAAAGAATGAATACAGTTTCTGCAGAATCAGGGAGAAATTCAAGTAAAAAAAGGCAAGCTGAGACCAACCTTGCAGAGAAGAGAGATTAAAAAATCCCTTAGCTCCACATCTGAAAATGCTTGATAAATGGAACTTGCCAAGCAGCAGGTCTACGAAGCACGCTGATCTTCACTGCAGAGAGGGCAGCACACATGGGTGACCAAGATGGTGCCTGGTCCTGATATCACCTGGCCAGTGGCATAACACAAAATGTGGGGGCCTTCCTGCGAGCCATACTGGGGCCCCCCACCAAGCTCAGCAAACAAAACAGGGGCCCCACCACACTCCCAGCATGCCTGGACCACTATGCATGTACAATGTGTACAATGATCATGCTGCTTTAGGGAAATACAGCACACTGCGCTCGATGGAAGTATGCTTTTATAATGTATTTATTTATTTATTTTTGCATTTGTAAAGTCGCCCTGCAGCCCACGGGCATAGAGGCGCTATCAAGGATACTTAAGAAGGCTTGCTTGAGGGTTACAATAAGCGGCCCAGAAAAACATTGCTTTGGTTGGTACGATACAGAGAAACAGTCTTATACATACAATGAAGGTGTGATATTTAATATTCAGAGATAATAGATATTTGAATTAATATTCAGTGATCATAGATCAGAGATAATCAAACCTTACATCTGTCACCTAGCGTAGAAATAAGGGGGCTGTGCCTGGCTCCTGAGTCTTGACACTGATATGCACCAGCCAATTCTGTGTGTGGCCAGTCATATTATGCACAGTTACGATACCATAAGAAAACATGTACATGCTGGCTCTGCCAGTATCCCCAGGTGCGAACATTCTGGTGTGGGATTTGCTCTTAAAGCCAGTAAAATGCTCCTGTCACAAGAAGAACACATTACAGCTGCTGCACAACTTGCTTGCCCAACCCCTGCACCATCATGTATGAATTCTCATGTTGACTTAGCCATCAACGCCAGTAAAACATGCTATCCTACAGTAAGGAACAATTTCCTTGTTTGACTGCACATATACCTCCACCCAATATGCAAGAACGCTCCTCATGTTGCCTTTGCCTTTAACACCAGTTAAACATGACAGGCCACAGTAAGCACACATTTACAAGCTGACTGCACAAGTGCCCCAAACCTCCCCATGAACGAACACACATCATGTTGGCCTTCTCCTTATGCCTTTAGTGAGTAATAATTGCCGTGCCAAAGAATAAAATGCCCTGTCTGGCTGCCCCATTGTGCCATACCACCACCCCTCCTCATGTAATAACATTCATCAAGTTGGCTTTGAACAAAATAAAACAGTAAAACGTATAAGAAAGCATCCATGATGCAGTGCCCCTTGCCTGGGACCCAACCTTGCATCCCCACATTCATACCCATTCACCCACCAGCCACTCACCCATTGGAGGCTGGTGATTAAGTTAACTAAACACTTGTTCAGTCACACGCATGCACACAGCCACCATATACTCACTAAATCACATACATTGCATAATTCACCCTTACATGCAGCATACATATATGCAAACAACCATTACACACATGAAAACACCCTTGCTCGCATGCACGCACATACACTTTTAAAAAAAGTTTTTCATTTCTTACCTGCTGCCAGCACGAGGGACTCCTCTCCCAGGCAGGCATCCGGCTTCCTGAGCGTCACCAAGCTGATAGGAACATTGCTCCAAGTCCTGGAAAGATCTAACTTTATCCAGTGCTTTATTACAACTGTGCAGCTGTTTAATATAAAGGTTATCACCTCTTTCTGGTTTTGTCTGTTCACGTGGCTGTGTCTTATGCTCCACTAGGCTACCTGGTCATTCTATTGAGGGTTTTATTTTGGATAATGTGTGAGATCATCTAGCCAGACTCTCAATTTGTGCATTTTATTGAGTTATTTTTGTTGTTTTAATTGTTCTAAAATGAGAAAAAAATGTACCTTTGTAAATCTTAGGTCATTAGGGCCAAGGAGTTTTAATTATCGTGAGTTGCACGAGTCATACACATATATTTGTGTATTTTCTTTTATTGCATCTTTTTAATCTCTTTCTTCTAATGTGTATTTCTCATATTTTGGTACTGATTGTTTTGTGTTCTGTAAAGGTTTATAACCATATACAAATAAAAAAAAAATGTTTGTAAAAAAAAGATAGGAACAAGAAAGTAGGGCCTCGCCATGCTTCCTTGTTCCTGACATGCGCAAAGGAACTGAGGCACCTCCAATACAAAGACACATTTCGGTTGCACAGCGGGAATGGATCCTTCATCCCGCCGTGCAACCAGACCATTTCTTTTGGAAAGAAATAATGTATTGCCTAAGTCGAACTCTGACTTCAGAAATAAACTATTTCTTTCAGAAACTTCTGGAGGCTGTACCTGTCAGAAGGTGTGCACTAACCTGTGGAGTCCAGTGGGAAGTGCAGTGATCAAGGTATGTAAAGGAAATCCCGTTTACAATCCGACGCGTAAATGTAACAGGAGGTCATGTGGCCAAAGGGAAAACCTCTGGTCAACAGAGAAGAAGCCCTGGAACGCGGAGATGAAAATTCCACTCTAAGGCCGGTATGTGGCGGGTGTTCCTCCAAATGCCGCAATTTGTGTTTCCCAATCCTGATCAGGAGAAGTCCAGAAGCTGGAAGGTTCCAACCGGATCTCGCTGGAATCAGAAGAAGTGCCATGAGTATACCGACACACTGTAGCATTCAGGATTCGCCGGGAGGACGAACAAGGTGTTTGAAAGGTCTGAAACTTAGCAAGCAAGCAAGGAAGCAGAGGATGGCTTAGGAAAAGGCGGAAGCAGTAGCAGAGGAACAAGGTACGAGCATGGGAGAGGAGAGAGGGAGCAGGGCGAATGGTGAAAAACTAGCGTGGTACAGAGAAGTAGCAACGGCCGGTATCCTTTTCTTTTTGTCTGCATGTCCCGCGACAAGCGCCGGTGAGCACAGTGGGCTTCGGAGGTACTACTGTACCCTTTATCCTCAACTGATGACATGGGACAGTTCGAGTGCCATCTTGGGGGTAATCGTATATGATGACAAATATGCTTCCACCTAATCCACAGGGTCCAGGAGGGACGATGGATCCTGACAGTATGTCCCACTCATGAGGGGCTGAGACCTGGTTTACATGGATGGGTCCTGTGGAACTTGTTTATCAATATAGGGGGTGTGCTGTGGAGGCAATATCTAAAGTCGGTTCAGCTGGACCTTACCCCAAGCAATCGATGAGATACTTAAACATCCCCCATAATAATGAGAATCACATGTCTCCTTCACCTCATATTCTGGCCCATAATCAGTATCCAGCAGTGGGGGTGTCTTCTTTCCTTTTCTGCCAAACCGGTCTTTGACATGAGGTTTGAGTGGAGACACGTGGAAGACCGGATGGATTCTGGACCATTACACAGGCAAAGAAAGGCGATAAGCCACTGGTCCTCTGGATGAAAGAATCCTAAAAGGACCATAATACTGTAGAGAAAGCCTTGATGGGGTCAGCCGTCTTATAAGGAATTTAGAGGCTAGCCAGACATCATCCCCAACCTGGAAAACGGGTTCCTTCATTTTTCTTAGGTCTGCATATCGCTTAGTGTAGGCTCTAGCATTGGAGAGAGTAGACAACGCCTGGATATGTGTTGTCTAGATGTTTGTCACTAGAGCAGTCACTGAAGGAGTATTGGAAGAAGAAAGGTTTCTGGAAGGAATACCTGCTGGATGGAAATCAAATGTGCAATAGAAAGGGCTCATGGAAATTGAGGAATGTAAGGAATTGTTATAAGCAAATTCAACCAATGGCAAGATGGTACTCGAGTTGTTAGCAGAGGAAGAGACCAAACATCAGGGCTACTGTTCCAGAATTTGGTTCAGGCGTTCAGTTTGGCCATTGGATTGTGAGTGATATTCTGATGTAAGTGATCTCTTAATTCCCAGGATTTTGCATACTTCCTTCCAGTACTTAGATGTACATCGAGGTCCTCTATCTAACAGAATGGACTCCTGTAGGCCATGTAAATGGAATACTGATTGAAGGAATTGTTCTGCCATTTGGACTGCTGAAGGTACTAGTCGTAGGGGTATGAACTGGGCTAGTTTGGTCATGGAATCAACTACCACCATTATTGCTGTGTTACCATTTATTAATGGATACAATGATGTCTGTTGATATGTGTTGCCAAGGCTCAGTAGGCATGACCGGCTGGGTTAACAGCCCGAAGGATTATGATGTGGAATCTTCATTTGAAGGCATGTGGTACTGGCGGCAATGCATTCATGGACATCCTGGGACATACGTGGCCACCAAAGATGGCGAGAGAGGAATTCATGTGTGGTGCAATCACCTTGTTGTCCTGCGATGGCAGATTCATGGCCCATATGAAGCACTTCAGTCCGTAGGGATCCAGTGGGTATGAACAATTGTTGGCTGTGGTACAGCAGTCCTCCTTTCTGGGTTAACTGGTGGGTTTGTATCTGTGGTGCAGTCCTGAAAGACTAGATGTAGTGTCCCTCCGCACTAACTGCAGGAAATCAGCTACGTAACCAGGGAATGATGCATTGGGAAACATCTTTTCAGGGAAAAAAGGCAGATGGTAAGTTTCGTTAATACAAGATAAGGCATCTGCCATTAAATTGGTCCTGCCAAGGAGAAAAGTAAATTGGATGTTGTATGGAGAGAAAAAAATATGCGAAGCGAGCCTGGAGGCTGTTCTGGGTTTCAGTGGTTTGGAGAACCTGGAGATTGTGGTGATCGGTTCTCACTTCAATGAGATACTGTCTCCATTACTTAAAGGCCTTTTTAATTGCCAGGAGTACCTTTTCGAGGACCGTGTAATGGGATTCTGAAGTGGTCAGTGTTTTGGAAAGGTAACTGACGGGGTATTCATCTCTGTTTTTGTTCTTTTGTTTGAGAACCGCTCCAATAGCCTGGTTGGAAGCATCGGTTTCGACAATAAATGGTTGCAGTTGGTTCGGCACTTGCAAACCTGGGGTGGTAGTAAAGGCCGTTTTTAAATCCTCAAAGGCAGCTTGTGCTTCAGAGTTCCATATGTACCGTGTTCTTTTCTTGGGAAGTGCTGTGAGAGGAAGACTCAATCGGGAAAATTCAGGAATGAACTTCCTGTAAATGTTTGTGAAACCTAAGAATCTCTGAGTACCCTTTGCAGAGATGGCTGGCTGCCAATCGAGTATGGATTGTACCTTGGAGGGATCCATTGTCGTTCTGTCACTTGACAAGATGGAACCTAAGTATGGAATTTCTGTTTGTGGAAATGAGCATGTGGAAAGTTTGGCTTAAAGATGGTTAGCCTCTCAACCGTTGTAACATGTTGTACTTGTGCGGACATGGACTGGGAAAATATCAGTATATCATCCAGATATACGACCACCGAATGGAGAAGTAAGTCTGATAAAACGTGGTACACAAAGCGATGGAAGACAGCCGGAGCATTAGAGAGGGCAAAGGGCATTATACAATATTCAAAATGCCCAAATGGAGTATGGAAGGATGTCTTCCATTCATCTACTTGGTGGATACGGATGAGATGATAAGCACCCCTATGGTCCAGTTTGGTAAACCACCTAGCTCCCAGGCCGGCCTCTAATATGTCTGAAATTAGTGGCATGGGGTATTTGTCTGGTACCGTGTTTTTATTCACCCCTCTATAGTCAATGTACACAGCCTTGAATCCTTGGTGTCTTTTTTGGGAAAAAAAAGAACAACGAGGCTCCAGCAGGGGATTTGTATTCTCTAACGAGGATGTTTCGAAGATTGGTCTGTAGTTATCCCTTGAGGGCTTTCTTCTCAGGACTTCACAATACGTACATTAGACAAAACAGGATGGGTTTACCAGGATGTAAAGGGATGGTGAAATCGTACCGCCTGTGAGGTGGTAATTCCTTGTATTCATGTGCCTCAAATTAATCTTGACAGGCAGCATATTGGTCTAGCAATGTATGGAGGGAATCCACGATAAGGGAGTGTAAGGCAGGTTCCACTGTTCGATGCAGAGACTAACCGGCCACTGGGTCAGACATTGGGTTACACATAGTCCCGGACCCAGAAACAGAGACCATGCTGACCAGTTTATGTAGGGGTTATGGAGCCTCAACCAGGGGAGTCCCAAAATGACTGGAAAATTGTCTGTCTTGATTAAATCGAAATGGATTGTTTCCAGATGAGACGCTATGGCCATTGTTTCCGGCTCTGTTTGTTCCATGATAAGACCAGAAGACAAGGGGGTACCATCTACGCCCTCTACCTGGACAGAAATAGCCTTCCTTTCCCAGGTAATCTGGTTTGTAGAGCCCATTGATCATCCCAAAAATTGCCAGTGGCTCCGCGGTCTACCAGAGCAGGTACATGGTTGTACTGGTTTTCTTGAAATTGAATGGAGACTCCAATCACTAGGATGGATTGTTTCTTGTTAATGGTGTTGTTCGGCTGGGGACCCAATACCTCTTCCTGTATCACAGTCTGCTTCATGAACGAGAAGAGGCGTGTCCTGAACGCCTAGGAGGAGTAACATGACAATCTTGTACTAAGTGAGTGTTAGCTGCACAGTACATACATAAGTCCTAAGTCTTTCAACAATTACGTGCTTCTGGAGTGAGGAAACCGCGAGATGTCCCAACTAGCATAGGTTCATCCTCAGGAGCAGTCTTCGGAATAGGTCTTCCTCCTTCAGCTGTTCCTCTTGCGGCCCGCATTTTCTTTCTCTCAGCGTGGCGTTCTTGAAGACGGTAGTCTATTTGCATTACCATAGTAATCATGTGCTCAAGGCTCTCGGGTCTGGGGACTCTGGATACTTTGTCCTTCAGCTCTTCTGTTAAACCCTGATGGAACAAAGTCAGCAAGGCATTGTATGGCCAGGCTATGCCCCCAGCCAGTTGTCTGAATTGGGTGGTGTAGGCTAAGGTGTCTAAAGAGCCGAGTCTGAAATCAGGCAACTGTTCCTGGGCTGACACTGTGATTTCTTGACGTCCAAACATTGCATGTACGCAGGCTACAAACCCAGGATAGGAATCCAGAAATGCATTGTTTTATGTGACTATGGGGGTAGCCCAAGAAAGAGCCCCACCGGATAGGTTTGATATCATAAGTCCCACCTTAGCTCTATTCGTGGAGAAATAGTTCGGCTTGAATGTGAACTGGACAATGCAGACATCCAAGTTTTCCTTGAGTCTAAATGGATTCCCATCATATTTACCCCATGGAATGGGCCCTGGGGGCATTTCAGGTGCCATAGGGGCTGTCCCACTATTTGTTGTAGGGCTGCATTTTCCTTTTTTAACGTTTGCACTTCAGTAGTTAGAGACTGGGCAGCGGCAGCCAGTTGCTGGAATTGAACCATATCCGTTGGTTAGGCGTTGCTATCTGTTAGAAGGCATGCACTAACCTGTGGAGTCCAGGTGGAAGTGCAGTGATCGAGTTATATGAAGGAAATCCCCTTTACCACCCAAACTCTGATTGAAATAGGAGGTCGTGTGGCCCAAGGGAAAACCTCAGTTCAATGGAGAAACAAGCCCGGAATGCTGATATGAAAGTTCCGCTGCAAGGCCGGTATGTGGCGGTAGTTCCTCCAAATGCCGCAATATGTGTTTCCTGATCCTGATCGGGAGAAGCCCGGAAGCTGGAAGGTTCCAACCGAATCTCCCTGGAATCAGAAGTGCTGTGAATATATTGACACACTGTAGAATTCAGGATTCGCCGGGAGGGCAAACAAGTGGTTTGAAAGGTCTGAAACATAGCAAGCAAGCAAGGAAGTACAGGATGGCCTGGGAGAAGGTAGAATCAGTAGCAGAGGAACAAGGTATGTGCATGGGAGAGGAGCAATCGAGCAGGGCAAAAGGTGAACAACTACCTTGGTACAGAGAAGTAGCAACGTGCTGTCCTACCTTGCCGGTATCCTTTTCTTCTTGTCTGGATGACCCGTGACAAGCGACGCTGAGCACTGTGGGCTTCAGGAGTACTGCTGTACCGTTTCTCTTCAACTGATGACACGGGATGATTCGGGCACCATCTTGGGTGGATTCCTATATGATAACTAAGATGCTTACACCTATTCCACAGGGTCCCGGATGGACGATGGATCCTGACAGTACCCTTCCCCAGGCCAGGGCATGGCAGGACCCCCCCATACTGTGAGGGCTACAAGGGCCTCTGTTATTCCAGTGCCTTCCCTTATGCAGGTGAGTTGAAAAATGGAACATGAATCTACCACCAGACTGTCCTACCACTGACATACATCACATCACTTTGCTACGAGGCTACCCTCTGTAAAACGAAACATGGACACATGAGGAGCTGCCACCCTGTGAGTCGTGCACCGCTAACACGACATCACCCTCTAAGGCTGGGCACGCCCGTAGGCACCAGATGAGCTCAGTGGGAAAGTTGTGCAAGACTCCTTTCTATTGCCCTATGAAGTGTGCCATCAAGGTTTTTTGGAAACGCACATCGTTGCGATCACGGTCTGCATTATTTGGGCTCTTAATTATGCAGTTTGTTATTGCGCACGTGAAGAAGTCCTCTCAGTTTTATTTCCTTCTCTGACTTCCTTTGTGCCATCCAAGTCGGCACCTTGCTTTGCTGCCTCTTTGTTCATCAGCCTTTCATCATGGCCGCAGCACCTTTCCACCTGCCTGAAGCATTGTGCCTGGCCCTGCTTCCACCCCCATTGATTGCACTTGGCTTGTTAAGCCAATGAGAGCAACCAGGCCACAACAAAGGCCACTGTGTGCTCCCTGTCCACTACCAGAACATTACTTGAGGTATTTTCTTGTCATCCATGCACTCGAACTTCCTTGATGCTGTGACCTCATTCTTCCTTGAAATCTGCACTTCCATATCACTCCTCATAACTATCGGTACATTCCCTACTCTGGACACATTTCTAGCTCTTTTGACTCAGCCCCCCTCTCTGCTTGTCCCCATGTTTGCACCTCTGATTATACTGTGTGTTCACATCCACTTCTAACTTCTGTATCTGGTTGCTTTTCATATTTGGCTGTGTTATCATGCATCTAGCTTAGTTCAAGTTTGGCTGTGTTATCATGCATCTAGCTTAATTCAAATGTGGCTGCATTGTCATGTGGTTAGCTTAGTGCAAGTTTGCCTATGTTTCCATGCATTTGGCTTATTCAAATTTAGCTGTGTTTTCATGTGGTTAGCTTAGTTCAATGTTGGCTGTGTATTCATGCTTTTATCTTAATTCAAATGTGGCTGTGCTTTCATGCGGTTACCTTCGTACAATGTTGGTTGTGTTTTCATGCATTTAGCTCAATTTAAATTTGGCTGTGTTTTCATGCAGTTAGCTTAGTTCAAGTTTGCCTGTGTTTTTATGCATTTAGCTTAGTTGCAATCATCTTTATTGCCTACCCTTATCTCTCTTTCTATCCTTGCCTCTAACTCCCCCCTGGTTGCCTGTATGCTTGCCTGTTGTATCTCGCCCCCTGTTGTTTCCTTAGATGACTGCTTATTTGAACCCCTCTTCTTGCTGTCCCCTACTTTCTCCTCTTCCCCCTCCCTTTGCTGTATCCTTAGCACTTACTCTATCAGTATCGGTTAGTCAGGGCTTGGAAGCACAGGCTACACCCTTTATTGTAAATCTTGAGAAACTAGAGAAATCTGAAAATTGTTGGCTTTGAAACCGTTAAAAAGTTTTCTGTCAGTTTGAAAACCTAGAACATTTCTTTTTGCCTTAAAATCTCAAAATTGTGCTTTTTGTTCATAACGTGACTTGCCAATTTGTTGGCTGCTAGTGTGTAACATCTTGTACCTAGATTTGGCTATTTTGCATTAACAACGTGTAACGTGCTAATAACGTGTTGAAGTGAATATATGCAACTGAGCACTCCAGCAAGCTCAGCATCATTCTACTACAAAGTGCTTTAGTAACGCCCATATTTGTTTGGAGTGTTTGGATTGTGTGCCCAAGTGTGCCTGATTGCTGCATTTACACTTTACTTACCTGCAAACTATTCTGAACCACAAGTCCCAGCAGCACTAGCGCTGCTGAAATAGAAACGTCAGGCGCGTCAGCGCCGGCGCTTCTGAGACGGTGCCGGTCTAGGCCGGTCCACGGCGGACATCGGCCATCGGCCCGACACTCTGCCCGTTTTCCTGCCCTTCGCAATCAGTAAACAAGGTAAAAGATGGGTTTCCTTGACGTCCTGCACTTACTAACTGACGCAAAGCGCTTAGAAAATGAGCAACTTGTCAAGCACTACATCAACTCAAATGAAGTGCCGCACCCTGATGCTACACAACCCTCAAGTCGTAGTGGGACCATAATTCCAGAACAACCCAAGACTCCCTCTAAATCAGAGGTCCTTAAAATAGCACTACTTAACACGAGGTCCCTTAACAAACATGCGCAAAACGTTCACGATTATATCCTTGAAGAGAATTTAGACATCCTCTTCCTTACCGAGACCTGGCTACAAGAACCCACCGGTCCAACCATTAGCATAGCATCACACCGACGATCCTGAAAGGGAAGACATCATTTTAAAAGCATTTCGCTTCGATCGCTGCAGCGCTGCATTTCACTCACCTTTCCTGGGCGCCTCCATCTTCAGCAGCGATCATCCGGATCCGCACCCACTTCTCAGAGCCTATAGAGAAAAAGACAAGAAAACAAGGTGAGAGAAGGAAGGGAATAGGAAAGGCTCAGTTTCCTTCTAAGACTTACCTGTTGGGTTATTCCCATTTCATTTCGGGTCCTGCCGCTTCCTGGCATTCCGGTCCCCGGCCCCTATGGGGAAAAAAGACAAGGACATTGAATGAGCGAATGCAAAGACATTACCTGAACGCTCATCCAGAACTTACCTGTCATTTACTGGAACTGCACGTTTCACTTCGGGTCGGCGCCATATCTCCGGCATTCCGAACCCCGGCCCCTAAGGGGAAAAAAGACATAAGCATTAGCGCTTGCTGCAATAAGACAATGAACATTATTATTAAGCTTGAACTTTTGAACTTGCAACAGAACTCTTACAGCGCCTCACCTGAATAGTCAAGCTTATTTTGAACTACCATCAAACCTCAATCCAGTGAAGTAACTGGGTTTCAACGCGCCCCTGCATCAGAAGCAGGATGGAGAACTCATCCTTCCAGACCCTAAGGTGAGACTTCACGGGGAATCGTGGAAGGGTATTGTGGAGGGCTGGAAGGGAGTGGCAGGCTTGAGCATTATTCCATCAGTAGGTAATATCCCTTTTCATGCACAGGGGAATATTCCTGCGAGCCAGAAAAGACCAGAGTAGAGGGGCCCTTCCAGTCCATCTTCAGAGTCCTGCGCTTCACCACTGAAGAAGCATCAGCACTCGAAGCCAGACCTGCGCCTCCGTGGGAATCAGGTGAGCGTGACACTACTACTGTGGCTCGGAGAAACCAGGAACAAACCTCCCACTATCCCATTTTAAAGCGGGAGGCGGTACCTTTTTTCTGCCAATGAGTTCCTTTGTAGAAGACCGGGAAGTACCTACTAGCTCGAGACTATCAGCTATTAAGATAGTAAAAAAAAAAAAATTAGCCCATGTCTCAAACATAAGTACTTCAGCACAAACTACTCTAATCTCTAATTTAAACTTTACAGTCACGGCAATTGAAGATCACTTTTCCAGACCAACTGAGACACTGACAAAAGATAATGCTCTTATATCTACGGATCAATTTCCTGTACCAAATCACGTTTTAGATAACTCAGACAATCAAATTGTGATTAATGCACTCTCCTCGACTGGCTCTTCACAGATGCAAAATTCAGATCTATCAATGGAGCAGATCCCAATATCAGAGAATTGGCATCCATCTACAAATACTGCTACTTGAAAATGTAAAATAACAACTCAAGCTTTTGAATATCAAAACTAAAATGCAATACTAACACCAAATGTAGAGGATGACCTGAGCTCTCCGACCATCGTAGCTTTGAATTTTGTGCTGACCTCGCTGGTTAAGGTCTTTGAAAATATAAAATCGAAAGTGGAAATGCATTCTGGGATTTTACTGGAACTATCGAAGGACATGGAGTCTTTGGACTCAAATATGGTGGCAATAAAAACAACTACAAATGAGGAGAGAATTGTTTCAAGAAACCTTTGGCAGTCCTTTCAGGAAGTCCAAGTAAGTAAAATGGACACTCTATGCTCAAAAGGAGTTGAAACTAAACAGATCTTGTCTCTACCAAAAGAATCTTGGGAACACGGCCAAATAAACAGAAAAAAACCCAGTGAGCCCACGACTCCAGAGAATCGTGAGATGGCAGAGGATTGGGATGATACACCTTTGTCGGCTTCTACGATGGAAGAATTTATGCACCTGGCACAACTGGCTGAAGACTAAATTATTCCAACTATAAATGATGATAAGTCTTATCAAGTTGATCCAGTAGAAGGCCAGACCGGTAATAAGGGACCTTTACCCAAAACCTCTAGGAAGTTGAATGGAAAATCCAAAAGGAAAAGAAAAAGGAAAATGTAAGAATCACAAAAGGGACAAAAGAATTTGAGTGCTAATCAAAAGTAGTCTGAATCCTGTATACCTAACATGAAATATTCTGCTAAAGCTGTGAAAAAACTGACCCTGCTTATTGGAGTGAAGCCCAGTCGGTAAGGCCCTAAACAAGGCTCAGCTAAAAATCAAAAATTAAAAGTGGTAGAGTCGGAGACAAAAAAGACTTTGGACAAGGCTCCTTCGCCTACTTGCAAGGTGACAGCAAGTAGTCAGACAGATCCCATGGCTCCCCCAAATAAAATTGCCCCGATATTTCTTCCTCCGAAACAAAAAGTGAATACTAATACGTCCTCCTTAAAAATAGCCCCAATATTTTTGAAGCACATAAAGAATAAAGTACCCTCTGATGCCTATGAAAATAGGAGGGGAACACATATTTCAGTGATTGAAAAGAAGTACTTACAGAAAGAAGAAGCAATGGAGGTTGAGGAAATGACATTTATGGGACATACTTTGGAAAACCAAGTATTTTGAAGGCTGATCATATCTGTTTTCAAGGGAAATAAACCTCTCATCTTCGAACTCTAAAGAACTTCCTGGTCCGACTGGGAAAAATTCTGAAACTAACTTCCCCTCACAGAAAATCTTCCTCTCTAAGACCAACGACAATAAATCAAGGAGTCCTATTAATCGACCAGTCATCTTGGAAGAGATGAAATCAATTAATCTATTGAAATTTCCTTATCTCCAGTGATATTGATTGAGTAAGTTTTTCCAAACTACCCAAATACGAGAGTAACGGAAATTCAGCTGAAATCAAGATTAGCATCTGAGTTCATGCTTGAGTCAAAGGAGGAATGGCAAAAAAGAGGCTATGTTTCATCAAGAACTAACCCCCAGTGCCGCTTTAAACATGGTCTCTGAAAGGGGGCACTCAATGAGGAAGGGATCTGGAAATCTTTGGGAAATGGTTTCAGAAATTCTACCACAAGTCTTCCAAAAGATGGGTTTGCCTGAACAAAGGCTCTAGCAAAACAGGAAGTTAGATGCTTATCATGGAATTCCTGAGGAATTTTGGATTGATGTCCCTACAAGAAACATGGTTAGTTGAAGAGGTGGGCATTGCAGGTTTCTATGTCTTTCAACAAATTGCTGATCACAAAGGGGTCGGACGCCGAAGTGGAGGCTTGCTGTTAGCATGTAACATAGAGTGTTTTAAGGAATGTACTCTGATATCAAATAATCTCCAGCGCATATTGATGGTCAGAGTCCAGACCAAAGAAATCTCAACACTATCCAATTGGATTGTAATTACAGTATATTGGAATCCAGTAGGGTCTGTACTGGGCCTCTTCTTACAGCAGCTCTCCAATATACTGGTTATAACCTTAACAACATTTCTGAGAGATGAACTGATGATACTGGGCGATTTTAATTCGCAATGTCTTAACATAGACCCAACTATGCATTTGTCAAAAAGGAAGTTCATCAATGGAAAACTGTGGGTGGAATTTATGTTGGACTGGCATCTAATCATGGTAAATGGGAATGTGAGGGGTGGATATACCATCTGTACCATCTTGGAAGAGAGGTGGCTCCTTCTCCACTATTGATTACGTTTTTGTTTCTGGTAATATCTTTAACAAATGTGTATCCCTAAAGCTCACCCAAACTTTAGAGAGTGATCTGCCATGTTAGATTTTAGTATAAAAATGGATGCGATATCTGTAGATCAGTACTATTCGCAACCCTTGGAGATAAATCTAGGTGGAAATCGGGTTGTAAAGTTTAATAAAGGGGTCAAACTTTGAATGACAACCTGGAGTAAGCGATGGAGAAAATATCAGTGAAAGATTTGAGAAATAAACCCAGTAACTATACTGGTTTCATATGGTCCCTAACCCATCAATCTCTGGAAAGGATAAACCAAATCAAAGGCATAATATGGTTATGATAATCTGATCCAGGGCAAAAAGAAACAGTTAAGGGCCAAAAAAAACAAACTGAAAAAAACAGTGAAAGATGAGAGGTTATGCCAGAGCCAAATTAAACAACTACAGAACCAATATAAGAAATGGGTTAGAAGTTATAGATATTTGCTCCTGCAAAAACAAGGGGAAGAAATGTTGCATGCTATTTCCTCTCAAAATTCAAAGAATTTCTGGACACTTGTTAATCATGCAGACCCCTGCATTAATTGTACCCTAGAATCAGTGGTAGAAGAAGAGGCTTGGGTGGCCCATTTCACAAAGGTTTATGCTCTGACTCTCTCTGAGTCCTATTATTACCAGCAAGTCTGCATATGGACTTTTAATTTTGATGTAGAAGACATTATGCGTTTGATAAAAAAATCTTCAAACTCAAGGGCACCAGGGCCAAATGGCCCATCAAACTCAGTCCTGAGAAATAATCCAGCTTTATGGGCACACCTACTGAAAATCTTGTTTGACAACATTATCACTACAAAAACAACTCTGGATGCATGGAAACAGGCTATTATTATTCCGGTATGTAAAAAGGGAGATCGGTCTCTGCCGATTAATTATAGGCCAATTTCCCGTTTGGATGCAGATGGAAAGATCTTCAGTAGTTTGGTCCTCTCAGAACTAGAGACTTGGGCGTCCTCAAATGATATAATCCCCAAGCAACAAACAGGATTTCGAAGAGGCTTATCAACTACTTTGAATATGCTCATCATCACTTGTATCTCTTCATTATCTTTTGTCAAAAATGGTATTCCCCTTTTTGCTGCCTGGGTGGATCTCTCCCAGGCTTTTGATACTATCAACAGAAAAAAGATGTGGTTCAAATAAAAAAAAATGGGGTTTGCCGGATGGACTCCTCAATATTCTTATACATCTTCACGAAGACTCTGTCATCAGAGCTCGACTAACAAATTCAGGTCTTCTAACAAAGAATATTAAAACAGAGAGGGGGGTCCATCAGGGGTGTCTATTGGCTCCTTTTATGTTTATATTGTTCATGGCGGACCTGTCAAATTGGTTGCTAGAGAAAGGTTTGGTGGCGCCTAGGTTTGGGGGAGGTAAAATAGAGTGGTTTGCCTATGCATACGCCATAGTGGTTACGGATCACACCCAAGTCGGGCTATAGAGGCTTATGACGGCACTCTCTGAATACGCTAGTGTGAATGATCTGATCATAAATCCAGCCAAATCTAAGATTGTAATCTTTAAACATCCCCTCAAACTAACTAAACACTATCCATGGAAACTGAATGATATTATGGTACCAACAGACAAGGAGGTTACTTATTTGGGTTGTCAGATTCCATTTTACCCATCTATGTCTCATCTCCTAATTACAATAGAACCCAAGAAAAGAAAATTAGGAGAGCAAATGAAAAAAAGTCTACAGTAAATATTGTAAATTCTCATTAATTCCACTGATAAAATTCTATGGGGCAAAAGTTCTTCCCTCTATCACTTATGGTCTAGAGTGCTATCCACAGTCCTTTGAATTCGATTGGGAAAAAATAGAGTCTCAGTTATGGAAAAGGGTATTACTATTACCAAACTTGTATACCAATGGCAAGCCTTAGATATGAGCTAGGCCTGGCTTCCCTGTTATCTTTAATGTAATGGAAATGGGTAAGTCTATACAGACTAATTGTGTGCCCTCAAAAAGGGACAATGTATCAGGATGCAGCAGATCAGCTGGAAAAGGGGAACAACACCTTTCTAAATACACTAAGCTATGTCTGTAAAAAAATATTGGTATCATCAGATACTTCCATAGATATTCTAATCCAGAATCCTTTAATGGTAAAGAAACATATAACTCGAATGGATTGGATTAGAACTTTCACAAAAATGAGAGGCCACATTTTCGACTTCCTGGACAAAAATCGATAAGCCTATTTGATCTCTGCCGGCCTATCTTAAAAAATCCTCAAACCAGAGAATAATATCAGATTTCTTGAGATTTAGACTACATCTAGTTCTAACACTAGAACTAAAGCATATTAGAGATTCAATTGTTTATCCATGTAATATCTGTGATAAATGTGAAGAAGCTGTTAAGCAAAGCACGATCCATCCGTTGTCGGAATGCGGGGGGACGTGGACATTGAGACAGACAAGATTTCAAAGATCTGTACACAACCTGCAATCACTCAACTCCACTCTTTTCTGGGAAAGACTCGTGCAAGGTCAAGAGACCTTTCTTACCTATGAAGGAATCTGCTTTCTAACAGATATGAACGTATTGTCTAAGAATAGTTAAGGGAATGCTGGCTATGCATTGTTAAATCTGATAGCTAAACTCCTTTTCTGTTGGTGTTTGACTTGCCCTTTCCCTGATTCTCCCTTTTCCTTTTTTTTTCCTTCTATTTTTTTTCTTTTTTTATATATCGAAAAGTCGAATTTAAATTTGATTCTGCTTCTTACTGTTACCTGTTTTGTTATAATGTTTTAAGTGTGTATCTATTTGTATGTGTAAAAAGTCAGATTTTGACTAATATCACAATAAAAAAAAAATTACATAGCAGCTATTCCTCAAAACTCGTAGCTTTGGGATCTTGTCTGCACTTTCCACAGAATTTTGCCCTTTTCACTATGAACCCAATGTCCAAATTTTTAAGCAAATTTCTACAAGTGTGCGTGGTTAACATAGGATTGAGTGTATAAAGTTTCACAATTCTAGCAGAAAAACATTTTGCATAAAATCACATTTTTTGCCATTGCTTTCCAGAACATGTCACACGGTTTTGCCGCCACTTAAAACGTGCAGCCAGAAATTAAATTAACAATTTTAAATAGTAAGTGATCAGTCTTTTTAAAATGTGTGCTTTGTCCATGTTAAGCAACAAATGGTCGCTTGGCTCCACCCCTTGGTCTTTCCTGGCAAGCCCAGGAGCCATCCCCCATGTTTGTTCCTTGCAAAGGCCATTTACGACTGTCTTCACACCTTGAATTTCCTGATCTGCAGCTTATCATTGTTCCTTTTCCCTTTGTAGACCAGGTTCTTTCCTACCCTGCAATCAACGCCTCTCTATGATTTCCTACTGGTGGACAGACCTTTCTTCTGTGAGAAAAACCTGTTATTCAAGTTCTGAAGCTTTGGCCAGGTTTAATTTAATTGTTAACTTTGTGGACTTTTCCTTAACACAAAGCAAAATTGTTGTATCAAATAACAGCTAGTATTCTCATTCAAGATTTTAAAACCATGGGATAAAAACAATTACAATATGGGTTACTATCAGTAACAGGCCTCTTAGATTGCAAACATTTGACTTTCAGTTTATACATGTTAAAGTTTAATCAGGAAGGCCCCTGACAGCTGTCATCACAGCAGCCCTCAGCTGCACAGAGATTTTTTTTTTACAGATCCACAGACAGACCGCTTTTGCTGTGGAGATCTCTTTATGCTCTTAGCCTTTCAGGACATTGTAAGTTCACTGTGGTTCCTTAAACTAAGTGAATTGTAGCACCCAGAGAGAATTTTGAATATTTGAAGGTGTTTAGTACTGGCATTCTGAAGTTTCAGCAGCAAAGAAAAAGTGATTTAAAGCAATATTGGAGTTTCATTTAGCAAAGCACTGCGTTTTCCTTCTGCACTACACTTTCAATTGTTGTGGTGTCCAGTGACACATTTCAGTAGTGAGAGCTCTGTTACACCACTGACAGCATGCGTGGCAGATTGGGCAGCCATCTTTTTGTGCTTTGAAAAGCGCAATTTTCAGGGGATTTGGCGCGCACAAGGGTTTTGCGGCCTTTTTGCTGTTTCTGGCACCACCATCACAGAGCGATGCAGCATAGCAGAGCAAAAGCGTGTCAATAATCCCACAATTGCCACAAGGGGCTAGCAAACGAACCCACGTCTAACGATCAAACAATGTGGTCAAATTGAAAAGGTCAAATGTTTTTCCATCAAGTATGCTAATACCCGTCTAAAGCGGCTAATATGCCTGCATCTGCTTGAACATCAGAAACATGTTGAATTCCACATCCAATTATGAGTTTGAAATGTTATGAATCACAAGGAAGTGCTGTTCTAGTGAAACACGTCTGACTACTGGACGTCATCGGTAAAGTCTTTGCTACTAGTCTTCTGACTCACTTCCAGAAATGGGCAAGAACTTCTCCAGCCAGGGACCCACTCCAAACTGGATTCCAGAAAAAACGCTAGTACTGGTGCCATTATAATGATTCTAAACATCTCAAAAGAAAAAGTTCTGCTCGGTGCCCCAAGAATCTTCCTTGCATTCGTGGATTTATCCCAGGCCTTAGATAGAGTGGATAGATCGAAACTGTGGGCTAAATTGAAGAACTGGAACTGTTCTAACCAGATCCTTGATCCAATTATCGCCCTTCACACCGACACCAGTGTTTCAGTCAGGCTAAACCATCAAGGGTTACTCTCCAACCCCATACCATCCAATCGTGGAGTCAAACAGGGATACCCTCTGGCCCCAGCACTCTTCATCTCCTTCCTTGGTGATTTTAAAACCTCACACGGCCCAACTTCGTGCTGTCGACAGAAAATACGGCAAATACAGTCTCCTTCCGGCAATTCAATTCTATAAGTCAAAAGTAATTCCAGCATTAACATATGGCATGGACGCCAGTCCTGCAATTCCATCGACCCTATGGACTAAATTAGAAGGTTTCATCTGGAGAGCAACATTAGGCCTACTGAAATCGACAGCTGTGGCACCTATAAGACGTGAACTTGGGCTGCTTTCCATGGAGGCAGTTGTCGCTCAGAGCACCATCCAACTCTACAGGAAAATCCGGAGTCAAGAAAGCCTGGAAATATACAGGATGATTTCCGAGGAAATATCTAAAGCGAGCAACAGATCCCTTAACAATTGGGCTGACAAGCAAAGGCGTACATTGCAAGAAATAGCTTGCTCAGAAGAAGAACTAATCCAGAATCCCATGAGAATAAAAGCAAAAATGGAGTGGCTTGATTGGATAAAAACTAATGACAATGCTGTCTCGAACAAACTATTAACTCACTTGCCGCCAGTCTTCAATAAACTGAAACAACCGATGGAATACTGTATCAAATACCCGAGCAAATTCCTCATGAGAACTCTGCTGAAAGCCCGCCTAAATCTTTTACCAACTCAGGAAGTCTTGGCAATTCGGTCCGCATCTAAGGAAAATTTCTGTAGACTCTGCAGAGACCCTCAAGCCACAGAATCTATCAAACATCTTTTGATGGTGTGTCCTGCAATTGACCAAGAAAGAAAGGCCTTCCTTGGTCCTGTATACAAAATATCTTACGTCGTTGACGAAAACATCTGGTGGAACCGCCACATTACAGGAGCCCAAATAAGATGGTTAATAGCAGCTACCAAACTTATAACCCACGCTCTGGAGAAAGCACACTACAATAAAACACACTTTGGATGAGAGACTATTGCTCATGTCCTAAATCTATAAATACATGTGCCATCACATCTTTCTCACAATAGCTGGATTCACTTGGTTGCATTAGTCGGGTGCAGAGGCAGATGCTCTCATATCCAGCAACATAGATGTGTTACCATCCCAGCGTAAACAGCTGAACTCATGGGCTGTGGAACGCCACTCCTCAGCCACACATGTGTTCATTGTGCAGTAACATAGGCTTCCTGCAGGATTATTGCAGACATTCCATGTTTGAGGAGTTGCTAAAGACCTTTGTACATGAACCCACTGCAAATGGAGAGAAACTATATACATAAGAAAGACCTTAAATGAGCATTCTTCACACACACAGCAATGGGCCTAGTTCTGAGAAACCTGCTTATGGGCACCAGCACTGTTGCTGGAACCTGCAACCCTGGATGCGATGTGCCCAGGACCTTCTCCCCTTCTACCTCATAGGCCTGCCTTTGTGGGTCTGTCCTGGTTCATGCCCTGCAACTACCCCAGTGTTAACCTTTCTTAAGTGTGTATGGCAGTCTCACAAGATGCCACCTTTAGTTACTGCTCTGCTATTCCTTCTTTTAGAAAGATCCCAGTGTTCAGATCATATCATAGCATTGCGAAATGCAGCTCTGCAGTTTAACAATGATGTACACCAGGGCAATCTAATAGTTATAAGAGCGATGAGCTCCACCATATACCCTAAAAACACAACACGCATAACTCAATCATGGCAAAACTCATGACTTACAATCTTCCAATATTAGCTCAGGATTCACAGAGGCCTTAAGAGGCATGCAGCACATAACAATATGCACCAATAAAATCAGAACCAACTGAACAATTATATTGTAAAGTATTGAAAGAAATGGATCTTTGTGATAACTACGAGGCACGAGATTCCAACGACAAAAATTTCGACTTCAAAAATCGTGCTACACAGTGTTCAAATAGATCACTTTTTCCTGCATCCCTATACCCACTAGCACTTTATACCCTGCTTACTTTTTGGCTGCACACTTCTTTGTGTGCCACTGACTCCCCTTTATCCCTACAACGTCAATCCCTTCCACTAATTTGGGTTGGCACTGGCGCTGCAAGGTTCTTTTTTGAAATGTTCTTTTATTTACTTTATTATCCCACTCTATCAATGTAATTGAAGTGGACAACATCCCCTCAACCCTGAACAAGGGGAGGCAGAGGACACCCCTGCAACCCCTGCTTCCTGTGTTCGGTGTAATGGGATTTGGGATTATGGGATTATGGTTGCAGAAGAATACGCAGTAAATGCAGCCTTTATCTCTTCAGATGTTTTGGACTAAAAATCACATAATTCCTAGCGAGCAAAGTAAATGGTGATGGATCATGCAAGACATAGCCTAAAGCTTTTGGAGCACTGCAGGTTGGAGACCCTTTTTCTATCCTGAACATGCTTTACTCTCTCACCTGGAATCTTGAGGGCGATCCCCAAACTAACCAAATAGTCTTGAACTCACATACATGGGCACACCTCCCTGGATCTAGAAATGTATACTATATAATCCACTTAACAGAAATATCATCAGCGACTTTGAGATTAACATCATCGATGTGTTGATTCCACCATAATGCAAAATTATCTTTGAAAACAGGCAATCAAAAGAGGGCGAAGAACAGCACTAGTGCAGTATGTGACACGCCCCTTCAAGGTAAATCCCATTAAAACCTTTCCTTCTTTCTTGTCAGGGGGTCACACACTGCACAATAAACTCAAACAGCTCTCTCTTCGCAGATGTGATCAACTGCCTTTTGGGTTATGATCTGTCTATCCTGGATGAAAACCCAAAACACACAGGACGTAACATGCATGACTTGGTTCTCACGTACAACATCAAAACCTCAAACATGATGGTGCAACCTCAGACCTGGGATAATCACTCCTTGGGGACCTTATCCCTCTCCAATAACGGGAACCAAGCAGTAGCAGCTCCCCTCCCAACCGGTCGGCTTAAAGATGTTGTTAGGGCACCTACCTATTTTGGGAGGCAGGGGGGTCTTTTGGGGTGAGCCTGAGCCTGGTGGTTGTATCCCCGGTTTCGGGTTTGGAGGAGATGTGCCTTCCTGGTTTCACCTTCTCATAGGGTGCCATCGTGTTCTGTGCAGGCAGGTGCGTGTGTGCCGATAGCATGGGTTGTTGAGGAACAAGCTTGCGTTACAAGCCTCGTTCCAGCGACGGCTCTGCCTCCATGCATGCGCTGGACTGGTTTGCGCGTCAAGCCTCCCTTCCATGCCGGGTTCCTACTTAGGCGATCTGGACTGGAAACTCGCAGCATCTAAACGCGGTTCGGGTTTTGACCTTCCGCTTCGCTCATGAACTTTTGTTCACTTACCTTCCTTGCTCCTTGTTCCTGTGCCAGGTTCTTCCTGGGTCCTGGTTGTTCTTGCCCTTGTTTGCCTTGGGTCCTTCCTTTCCTGGACCTTGGTTCCCGGACCTGGCCCTGGGGGTAGTCTCGAGTCCTGACCCTCCTTGTTCTTCCCCACCTGTCCTGCCATTTTACCTGCTCCTTCCAGTTACCTTCCCCTGGCCTCTTGCCTTTTTTCCAGAGTTCCTTCTCTCTGTTTTGCTTCGCTGCCTCCTGCCTTGCTTGGGTACCGTGGCTCTTGGATCTTATGAAATCCAGCAGCATTGGAACAATATGCCCTCAGTCCAGCAAATCCAGTAGCACTGGAGCACTACGCACTCAGTCCAGCAAATCCAGTAGCATTGGACCACTACGCACTCCTGCAGATCTACATCAACAGACCTTCCCTGCCAGTGCTTGCACTGTTGTGGCGTCACATTAAAAACAGGGAAGAGTCCATCCATGGCGTCAGGAGCTGGTCCCCTTTCAATCCTGTGTTATCAGGGTGGAACTGGGGCCGGTTCTTTGCGCTGCCTTCCATCTTCCAGCCTACGACTTCAACGATCTGGCTACTCCAGTACGCAAGTCTCTTGGAAACTCAGGTACACAATGTCCATGGGACGCACAATTTAACAGATGTAAGCAATCTACAAAGCAATCTGGATTCACATCAAACATAGCATGGAAACATATCTCCACTGCCCAAAGGAAATCCTCAGCTTATTCCGGGAGATGTCCATGCCAGAAGCCTTAAAGGACTCCCCATGTGTGACATACCAACACTGAACACATCTTCGGCTCTATCAGCCAAAATAGCCAAAGTGCTGTGCGCGAATTGCCAACATCACCTTACCGCCACATCCCTAAATAGTCCTTATGTCAGACATCTTTGACTTCATACATTTGAGAAAGGAAGAGGCACCAATACTATTAACACTCTAAGGCTGAAAATGGAGCCATGCCCAGCCTCTTTCATGTAACAAGCATTGCAAACATGTACAGCTGAAATTAAAAAGACTTGTTAAAAGTTCTCTTCTAACATGGATTTCCCCAGGCGTTTGACATATGTAATAACAACTCCTCCACTGAAATAAGGAAAGATCCACAGGTATGACCTGATTACCCTCCTATCTTCACACTTTAGTATGCCAGTAGAAAATATTGGAAAGAAAGGTTGCTAGATAAATTCAATAATTTGATGAACACATTAATCTACTCCACCATTAACAATCAGGGATTAGAACAGATGAAGCATGTTTGACTGACATTGGGGATCGGCTGCTCATTTCCCTTGATGGTGGTACTCAATCTGCATTAATCCGCCTAGCAGCATATGCCACTGCAGATCACATTGGATCTCTTCAGAGATTATAAGAATGGGCAGGAGTGTTCAAAACAGGCATCAAATGCATCCTGTCCTTCCAATCAAACCAAAGCCAGATAATTAACTAAGGCTTACTTGAATCTTCTTCATAAAATATTCCTCACAGTGTACAATAGCAGTCCTGCCTGCCCATGCGGCTATTCAACATACACCACTTGTTATTAAACCTGTGATATTGTCCAAAGAGCAATGCATATGTTGCTTTAACTTAGACCAGTATCCTAGAAGAGTGGTACCTGGTTGATTGTTTCTTATTTACAATCATTGGGATGCCTAAAGATATAATAGCTGCATATCTCCAATCAATGATGCTATATAGAAACAGCTGTGCCCATGCCCAAGGTTTTACCCAAACGGAGTCCATGGTGACGCGTGATGCAGTGTGTCCGTTCATCGATTCTTCTCGGTCTTCATTGTCACATGGTGTTGATAGTGAATTGGTGAGAGCATGAGCCACCAATGGTGAGAAGAAATTGGAATTTTGTTTGACTCTTACCTCCTTCAAAGCCTTTTGGATTTGTGTTGCTTATGTTTCATGCCTGCAGACAATAAAAAGCAGAAACAATATAAAACAATAAACACAGGTAGGCAAAATGTGTTGGGAATATATGTATAACTAGAGCTGCAACTGACCTCACAGCTTGGATGGCCAAGGTGATTCATCTATGACACTGGAAAGCTATTGATGGACCATCATTTGGTATAGTGATACAAGGCAAACAGTTCAGATTCAAGCCCATTGACATCCATTCATGATTTTGTTTTTCACCAAGTACTGACAATCAAAGAGTGTGACAGAAATTCTTCTTCTATTGCCTATTTTAATGGCTTTTTCATTTTTGTTTGTTTTACTGCATCTCCAGGCTTAGTTTGTGGGAGGACTGCTGTATATCCTACAGTATCTTGCATGCTGACTCCTAAGGTATCTCTTTTTTATCTCCCCATATGAAATGTGGGTGGGGTTATATGATGAAGAGCAGGAAGACCCAAAGGACACCTTCAGGTATATTTATCCAAGATTACAGGCATGCATAAGATGGGTGGATAGTTCCCCCACCGCACACACTCTCCTCCTCCTTCCAGCGCTCAACTGATCTTCCTGGAACACTCTCTTCCTTTGATACCAGTACCCTGGAACATAGACATCACCAGCCTTCCATCATCCAAGCCTTACTCAAATATAAACATCTACGTACTCCATAGGTTATACGGGTGCCCCACTGATATGGAGATGCTAACCTCATGCAGAGTATCAGCTACTATATTTGCCTTCTCGTAAGGAGTTGGCAACTTTTAGATTAAGGAGTAGTTTTGGAATTGGGTTTTTGGGGCTTTTTTTTCGTCATGGGCCGGTTCTGCTTCAGCAGCAGGAGTTACCATCCAAACTGTGACCGAACAAATCTGAGCTTCTGCAATGTTCTTAAAGTGACTGCTTCCATGTTCACAGCATATTCGATGTGGTTTTAAATGCTACACAGCCTGCAGACACAGTCATATGCTAAATAAATTCATATTACTCAACTTAAAATATGTTTCAATATAGAAAGCATCATTCTTTCTGATTAACCCACTCTTAGTCATGACATCCTTATCCGTCAAGCCATTGAAACAGATATTACTACTGCTCTGAAGTTGAACATTGCCTCAAGAACAGTTAGTATGCCAAATGACAGAAAAAGCAGTTCTGCAAGATTGTCTTAAAAGTACTGCACACAGACAAAAATGAAGCCATAATTTACCATCCTAAAGAATGTCCTGACAAAAGGAGCAACAATTGTTCACTCTTACCTTGTTTGCCTATTTGGACGTGCAGCTGTTAAGGGAAAGGATAATTAGCTTGAAGAGGATAACACACAGTTGGACAGGTATTTGGATTGAAATGTTGGCACCCAGATAAGTGAAAGGCAATGGTGCCCTCTCTGGAAGGCAGACATGCTGTGCTTTGTCTTTTCACTCCTATAGTGGAAGTTGCTGTGTGTGCTGACAAGGCCAAAATTACATGGGGCCTCATTCTAAGTTTATCGGTCTGGAAGCAAGGATGCCCGTAAGCTCACCGGCACACTTGTTTCTGGACTTGCAAACTATGTGTTTGCCTGCAGTGGCCTCTGTGCCTGACAGGTCTGACCCTGCGAGGCGCAGAGGCCATGGTAGAGAAACACTTCACGGAAGCGCCGGCACCGTTAGCAACGGTGCAGGTGCTTCCGTTTCCCCACTCCTATAGAGTCCTATAGTACTCTATGGGAATGGGGACTTACAATTTACCGACACCTGACTTCCCGGGGTGACTGACTCGTAATGAGCTGGTGGCACAGGGAAGTCAGGTGCCGGTAAATTATTACTAGTCCAGCAGAAAACGTGCTGGTAGCAACGGCAGGTTTACCGCTGGACTCGTAATGAAATCCATGGTCAATTGGCCCCCATCACAGGTCACAGAGGTATACAAAAATTTGTACTAGAAATTGAACAGCTTGACAATGACCATTCACAGAGTCTAAGAGAGGAGATTGCACTGGATCAGAGTTCGAAGACTAGGAACAACAAAATGATTTTGCAGAATCCAGCCTGTGAAGGCCACCTCTGTGTAATGGGGCAAATAAATATGCAGGTAACACCTCCTGCCCCTACTCCTGGCTAGTATCGTCTAGGTGAGAAACGATACCAACTGAGTCAGCCCTATCATCCCAAGTGTCTAGGAGTTCAAGATCAAGATAAGACAAACTGAGAAAGAATGCTTGTAACAATCAATGTATACACCTCTGCCATAAAGAGTTAGTTTAGGCTGTGCAACACGAAAGTAGGGATAAAAGTTAATTTGTAGAAAGCACAAGTAGAGGGATGTATATAACACAGGAGGGGAAGGGTTATGGAAAACTGAGGGACTCACTACACTAATAGAGCAGATGAAAGTATAGGCCGGTTAGATGTTGAGTACACAGGCATGCAACCCAACGTATGGCAGACATACAAGATTAATGTTACATGAACATATGAGAATATAGATCGACAAGATGTAGGCGAGAGCAGTACAAGAGTATGGCCATTTTCCCAGCAAATAGGCTACAGCACACCTAGATGTTAGCAAAGGTCTTAGATGAGATGCTAAATTTACAAAAACACCTATAATTCAGGAGCTGGGAAGCTGCCATGTACAGCAGGTGGTCACGCACCATGGGAAAAGTCAGAAGGGAGTAGTGGGCATGCAAAATGCAGAGATGAGATAATAGTTCCCAGGAGAGGAAGCAGTAACCTTCCAGGTTGATTGAATTGAACACAGACAGCCTTTGATGTCCAGGCAGATGAGAATAGCATGCAACAAAATAAACCTTAGGGAATTGGTAAAGGGTGTCCAAAGAGTCTACAAGAAATATAACATGCACATTAGAATTAGCTAAAACCTCAATAAATAAGAAAAACATGATTTTCCAAAGCAGTCCGCTAACACGTGATCAAGACATGAAGAATTCTAATTATTCATCATGAGCCAAGTATAGATAAGACATCTGCCAAACTCCTGAGCAAACACACATGCAGACATGAGCTGATACACAAGGCCAACATAAAAAAGAAGCAGATAAGGGACATGGCCTTGGAATGATGAGATTACTTTTAAATGGAATTATTGCAGACCATGTATTTCTCGCCTCCCACCATATGTCTCCATTATTTCTTGATGTCTTGTCAAAGTGTCCAAGCTTGGTGAACACATGGCTAACCAGTGAAAATCCATCTTGCCATAGCGCTCATTGTGAGTAGTGCCAACCAGCGAACTATCAATTTGCTGATGTGATGAAAGTAGTATTGGTAAGGGGCTGGGTCCAGGTAGAGCCATCAGATACACCTCAACCTATCATAGAGCTAACCCCTATGTATTCTTTACGTTACTTGGGATACTTACCAATCAAAAAAACGTATAGGTTTTGTAATCAATATTGTAGTGGGACGTCATTGATGTCATATTTTTTATATAAGAGCTTCTCACACCTATTGTAATACGAGAGCTACTTGTATGCTGTCCCGGTTGTTTATTCTGTGTTTTGAATAAAGCTGCGTTTTACCATGCACTTTGAGTACTCCATTATTGAGTATTGATTTGTATGCTATAGTGGAAAATCGGTCCCATCCTGTACTCCGCTTATATCACGTGGAACTATTGCCCTCCTCAACCTAACCGCCCCAGCTGTCTTTTTTGATGGTCTGCAATCTACATACCTGGAATCCCAATTTAATGCAGGTAGTGCTTCGGGATGAGACATGATGTGCCTCGAGCTTCCAGACCAAAATGAGTTCCTCTTTCAGTTCCTCAGAGTATTTGAGAAGCAAAAGAAGGAGATGTGCACATGTTTTCGGATGAATATCATTGAATTACCATATATGGAATACTTGCAGAGTGAAAGAGACTACAAATAACAGATCCCTATCTCCGCCACCACCATTTTCTTGGTCATACATTATTGATGAGGAGAAGGATGATAATCTAGACAAATATGTTCAATCACATTTCGGACTGGAACAAGCATTGTTGTTGGAAATCAGAGATACTTATGTGAAAGATGACAATGACACCACAGAAGCAGAGGATGTAGTATTAAAGTAAGCTTGCCCACCCACCTGGGTACAGACTCCTTGATAAACAGACTTCCTGTCATGGATAAGAAAGCACATGACATCATTAACACCACCAGCACTATCATATCCTCATTAAACCCTGTCTGTGTGTTACTAGTCCCACGCGCTATAAGTGTGGCAGTATTTAACAGAGGATAAACAGCACATTAATCTGTCCACTTGTACATTCTGCAGGAATACTGTGGGCTGAGGAAATTCAGGGACCAGTTGGATACCACATCTATGCTGCAGCACAATGCACAGGCATGGGGTGTCTCCCTCACCATACCATCAGACAAACAGCATACCTCCAAGAGTCTGTTAGATTATCCCTGAAAATATTTCAGCTGCCACAGTGCTCTACCCCCACTTCTCCAGCGGCTCATAGCAGTGATCCTCCATTGTGTCAGGGAGGTGTTATGGAAGCTTTGAGCATGGTGAAAAATCTTGCAAGTCCCATGACCGACAGTGGCCTCTCCATTCTAACCTTCCTATGATGTTGGTAATAGTTCTCTTGACCTACTCATTCCGTTCTTTATGAGAAAAGTCAATCACTGCTGGTAAGTTTCGGACAATATTTTGGTATAAGAACCATAGGATGAGGTTATGGCTACAGTGGCATGGGTGTAAGGACAGTCAGTGTGGCAGATTGGTAGTCACAGAGCACTGGTTGTTCTTTCCTTCTACCAATACAATAGCCAAGAGGAGCATTGGAGTAGTTCAAGGGGAACTACTGCCTTCCTCAACCTAACCGCCCCAGCTGTCTTTTTTGATGGTCTGCAATCTGCATACCTGGAATCTCAATTTAATGCAGGTAGTTATTCGGTACAAAACCATTATATTAAAAAAAGACAGTCACAAGTATGGCACGGATGGGGTGGTGTTCAAACACAGTTAGGATGCATGCTGTTTGGCACCAGCTAACTTTGTGCACACAATGGTGTTAAGGCTGAAGCCATATAGGAGTTACCATTTTGGAGACGGTGGACGAGGATGAAGCAAAGTGGCTAATGCTGTGCAGTTTGTATCTGGGCTTTGTTGCATGAGATAATAGATCAGATGTGTCTGCTGCCTTATAAGTTGGCTGGACTATGAAAGGCCCTGTTGTCTGCATTTTAATAACCTCATGGCCACATGCATTATCAGCCAATGTGACCTTTTCATAGAAATGCTGGCTGTGCTAGATCAGCTCCCACTTCAACTGGGTCTACCATAGTAGAAATCAACTGTGCCAATGGCACGAGCGCCACAAGCAACCACTGCACAACCTAAATATCTCAGAGACCACCCATTGGAAGAATACTCTGCATTTGCTGGACAGGTTACATGAGTAGTGCAATGCCTGTTAAACTCACAGCAGAACGCTAGAAAGGGATTACTTCACACTGTGTACGTAACAGCGCCTGTCTAATGTCCCCTCTGTGCTATGACATATCAAGGAGGCCACTAGACAGCTTAGCGTTGCTGAGAGAGAGTCTCTGCTTGCGATTACATTTACCAACATGGTGAAGATAATATTAAGCGCCTGCTGGCTTCCATTTGAAGAACCAGGTTTCAAAGGAAAATTGGCCACTTTTAATCTGCATGTATCAGGGGGGAGGTCTCCCAGAAAGCATCACAGGGAAACACTCTTCAAGTGCAGAAGCACTTGAAACATCATTTAGCTCATTTAGCTCATAGCATAAGTAGCTGAAAGAACAGCAAGCAACCCAAATGTATTGAATACACAAGGCATACCAAGCTCACCAATGAAAGCTGCATCAAGAGCACCTGTTTAGAATGTACGCACAATGGCAATCACTGACACCTGTTGCTTCGGGGCTATGCAAGCACGGACTACATGGAGGGGGATCTGTGAGAAACCCTCCTGAGTGACTCGGGTATCTGTAATACAGGTGTATGGTAGCCATACTTTGTATTAACCCTAATTGTGTAAGATAGCCATAGTCTTGCACAGCTCACTGTGAGGAGTCAGGAATCAAACTCGGACACAAGTTAGTTATGTTTTGGTTAACAACTTTTATTGAAAACAAAAGGGTTAGGGGAAATGCCTCTCTGACCCAGCTCTAAGAGGAATTTCCTCTTCCTAAACCAAAAAATTAGGATCTGTCTATGTCTGGATGTCAAAAGCAAAAACCGTCCTTGATTCCAAAAGTTCTATTCTGACCCTTACACTATAAATTAGGCCAGGCACACTATCTGCCCCAATGGCCCAAAGGAATGGTTTGTACTCGAGGAAGGGGAACACATTAGCTGGCCCTTTGGATGCATTCAAGGTAACAAATCCACCATGCCAGAGTGAAGGCAACAACCATTTAAGCCCACTCTCAGGGCCAGACATATTGAATGCCATCTGCTCCCCCCACCTTTGCATATTAATGCATTGGTAGCTGTGTTGAGTGAAACTCAGCCACGAGGCAAAGTTCCTCGATTGACTGAAAAGGAGACAGTGACAACTGTAAAGGACTACGCCACTTTTCTTCCGGAGGGGCATACAACTAACCTTAGTGAATCTCTAGTGTATGCAGTACCCTTTTCTAACAGTTTTTAAATCCTTAGTACAGAGGCACAGATACAGGATAAGGAGCTAGGATGGGAAAGAGTGAACACAAAGTGCAGGGGAAGGAAGGGTGGAGGAAATGTTTGCTGTTCAGCAAGGACATACAAGACTTGTTTATTTAAATTGAGGTCAGAAAATCTTGTTAGGTCAAAACACCAAAGTCTGTCAGATAGCACTAGGAATATATGCATGGAATGTACATGCAATGGTTGGGACTCTAGTGAAATAATGGTAGCTTTAACTAATATCACCAAAGAAGTAACTGAATTAAGGAGCGAAGTGGACAAACTGGTAAAAGCCTCAGTGGCTAGCCCAGTGCAACCAGAGTTAATGAATCTCGCCCAGGACACTGCAAACACGGTCAGTGATCTGACAAAATTGCCCCCAAGGGAGGGGAACAGAACATGTGTGAGCACTCCCACCAGTCACATATCAATGCCAGGAGCTGACAGGATGCGAGATCTGCAGCATTGTGAGAATCTAATCTAAGAGTACTTTTACCCACAAAGATAGAACAGCAGGCTATATTAAACATGGTGGTGGGGGGGTGGTATACTCCCGGTATTGGCAATCCCAAATGATCATGTTTATAGGAACAAAGGTACAAAATGGCCAACCAATAGCCAAGGGGATGTGCACAGAAATGAGCAATGCAGGCATAGAACCAATGGTAATGCAGAACCCAGAAGGGGTATCTCAGCAGGGGTAACGGTAGAAAGGTGTTCTTGGACCATGTCATAAAAATGACCACAGGATGTGCTGAAGTTCAATCACCACTACTGCATAAAATAACTCACTGGCAGCGCAATGTAAGAGGGTGTAAATCTGTGATTAGAGAGGACATCCTGTGTGAGGGGAATGATGCTTAGGGGAGACAGGGGGCCTCATTCGGGTCCGGGTTCCTTGAATGAGGAATTACAGGGCCATTCCAACCTTGGAGGACCCAGTAATTCCTCATTCAATGTACCCATCCCCATTCCCATTTGAGCCCCCATAGGGCTCGATGGGAATGGGGAGGGAGCTAACAACGGACCCGTTAATAACGGACCCATTGTCAGCTCCCTGGTCCCCTCGCGGGACCCGCAAAGCATGTCTGGCCTGACCAGATGTCCAGAGCGGGTCCTGCAAGGGGACCTTGTAATAGGGCGGAATGGGTTTAACGACTCCAGCACCTTTACCTACACCCTTAAGCCCATTCCGCCAGGGTCGTAATGAGGCCCAGGGTCTTTGTTCAGGTCTCTCTGAGTGACCCAAGTTTGGTTGAGGGTCTTCTATCAATCGAAGCACGGCCTTACCACTCCCTCCCCCCGCAATACAATAATTTCTCCTCTCAACCAAGGACACCCCTGTTGGTTTGTAATACAAGGTGGATCTCCATCGGTTTACGTAATGCCACAGAGTTTGCAGTGGGCAGGATGGCGGGATTGGACAATGTGGATTGACTGCCTAGTACAGGCAACATGAACCCTCTCTTACTCTCTTACTCCTCCAGGAGTATCAACGGCCAGTGGAGTCTCATGACAATAGGGGTCTGAAGCTAATATCCTGGAATGTGGTAGGGTTACTATTGGCAGACCTTGATTGGGTTAGATTTATCCACCAATTTGACCTTGTTAGCCTCCAGGAAACATGGGCCTTGAGCCCCTTTCAACTACAGGGGTTCAGCACCTTTTGCCTGAATTCTAACAAAGGCTCTAGAGGAAGGCCAAAGGGAGGGATGGCTATGTTGCTTAGCCCTGTTGATTGTGTTCTGATGATCTAATGCGCCTAGAGTTGACAAGGAGTAACTGGATGTGTTTGTTGATATATAACATCTATGACAGGTTTGAAGGGAATGCCCCATTGGAAAGTCTTAAGGTAATGTGCCTTTCAACAATAATCTGCCAGTGGTTTTGGTAATGGGTCGTTTTAATGTACAATTCGAACCCGTTGAAGCACTGGCTGGTCTGTGCAACAATCACGATACAGAGCATTGGGTTCCCATATTAGAAACAGCTAAGCCTACCAGGACACATCCTGGCACTCTACAGGTAGCTAGGCTAATGTTTGAGGTGGGTTTATGCTCCTGTAGTGGGAGGGTCTTACCCGATAGACCAGCAGGAGTGACATATGCAGGCCTCCAGGGCAGCTCAAGGATATACTATGTCCTAATCAGTGTGGCTGACAGGGACAAGGTAACAAGTATGGAGGTGATTGTTCGAAGTGATAGTGACCATTACCCATTAAGCTGTGCTGTAAGTTTTGAACACCTCACCCAGCATTGGAGTCCCGTTCACAGATATGGTGACAGCCTTGCTACATTTGTCTGTCAAGCCAGTGAGGAAACAAAGTAAACATAACTTCGGCAATAAGGGGTGGTTTGATGATGAATGACAGCAGGCAAAAAAATGACCTTAACATCAAAATGTGATTGATAAACCCCACTTAAGAATTATTCGGGCAATATATAAATTAATGGTAACATCAAAAAAGACAGTACATTGCTAGCAAATGGGAGGAACTGCTACTTTGCAGAGAAAAAGGTGACCAAGTTAATTTTTAGAAAATTGCTGGTGATAATTAATCAAAATCAGCCGGTATCATTTTGTGTAATATTTCCCTGAATATTTGGTACAAACATTTTAGTGTGCTCTACAAAAATGAACAGGGCGATCAACAGGAGCTACCTCTGCAACACACTAACGTGCATTGCACTCCTGCTACTTGTTCAAATACTGAGTTGGAAGAGACCCTTAAGGGTTTAGATGCTAAGAAAGCCCCTGGGCCTGACAAAGTTCCTATTGATTTGCTGAAAGATGAGCCACGAGTCCCTGCTGTTGAATTGTGTATTCAATTTTGGGACAGGGACAGGGGGTGTCCTATGATCTTGGTGCAACGCCATAATAACTTCTTTGTATAAGAAGGGTTGCAATAAGAATCCGGTTAACTACATACCCATATTGCTTTTTGAGTGTGGTCGGCAAAGTGTATGCAAAAGTGCTGTTGACCCGCCTACAAGATTGGGCATTAGAGGACAGTATTAT
Organism: Ambystoma mexicanum; assembly: GCF_040938575.1. Classification (NCBI taxonomy): domain Eukaryota; kingdom Metazoa; phylum Chordata; class Amphibia; order Caudata; family Ambystomatidae; genus Ambystoma; species Ambystoma mexicanum. The sequence continues at coordinate 134,335,926 of NC_090935.1, read as the reverse complement.
TAATCACCTCCAAGCTGGGTTTTCCCCTAGTGTAAGCACGATAGACCAATGTGTCAGGATGAATGTAATACTGGACAAATATGTGTCTTTGCAACAAGTTAGAGTCTACGCCATATTTATAGATCTATGTACAACATTTAACAGCATTTTCCATTGCAAACTGTGGTCTGTGCTGGAAGAGAAGGCAGTTCCCGGGCCTTTATTGGCTACTAAGCAGAACCTTTATTCTGACAACAGGGCATCAGTGAGATGGGGGTTAGACATGAGCTCACAGCTTCTTTTGCTCTAGTGAGGGGGGCATGCCAGGGGTGTGTGCTGGCCCACATCCTCTTTTATTTGTACATTAACGCTATAATAGAGAAACTGTTGTTCTCCGGCCTAGATTGCTCCAGGCTTGGTAATGACAAATTCCCAGCTTTGTTTTATGCAGACAACGCTGTTCTTTTGTCCACCACCCAAATGGGATTGAGGCATAATTTGAGGGTCTCCATCACAAAATGTAAAAAGCTTTCAATGACGGTCAACCTCGAAAAACCAAAGGAGTCGGTAATTGAACAGAAAAGTTGTACAAAGACATAATTGTGGTTTTTGGTAGATGAGTATGAATTAGAGCATGTATGGCACTACGATTACCTATGGATCAGATTTTCGAACGACCTTACATGGACCTTACATGGACGGCCACGGCAACACTGGAAAAGTATAGCTGTGGAATTCACAGTTTCTTTAATGGGTATGGCAGCAGTGCTATTTCCCCAGCGCTAAAATTGTGTAAAGCCCAGGGTTGGAGAGCTGCCTCGTACAGGGTTGAGCTGTGGGGACATTGCAAACTACTGCATTAAATGTAGTTGACACCAACTTTTTACGGGGTATACTCATGCAATCCAAGGGCACCCCAATGGCGAGCCTGCACTGGGAATGCGAATTGAAGCCCATCAGTGAAGTGGTAGTAAATAAGCTATTACAATATTGGATCAGGCTGTGGAGTACGCCAGAAGTAGTGGAGTACCGAGAGGCGTTTGCAAACGTACGGAGCAATACTGATTCTGGCTCGCTCTCATGGTCTAGGTCCATTCAAAAACGCTTTGAGGAATAGAACTTCAGTACCATATTGGCTAACCGTTAGCTAAGACAAAGTGCCATGAAGCCACTATTAGGGAAATGGACAGGGCGTGTGTTGAATAAAAAATGGATGCCCTATACATATTGTCCAAGGAATAAGATGGCTTCAAACCTTATTTGGAATGTGTGGCCCCTGCATATGCCAGGAGCCCTATTTTCCAAGGTACAGTAGACTGAGGAAATACTCCTTGCTGCCACTATTTCCCTGAGGGGTATTAGAATGATTGAATCAGCAGCTGCATTTTGCAAAAGTACTGCACATTTAAACAAATTTTATTTTATCTCTAGGTACTTACACAGAGCCCAGCTACAAAGAGTAAAAGTGCAAAACAAGAGCCTGATTGGCAATTGTGTTATCATTAATGAACTGTAGTCTGAAATAATGTTGTTTTAAAACAACAAATCTCAAGTTTTAAACATTTCAATTTGTATTATTCCATGAAATGAGCTGGGTGCTAATGAATTGCATTTAAAGGACTATTGCTGTCAATATGACTGTCATGTTAAAAGGCTTTGATGGTTTTAAGCCGAATAAAGATATGTTACAACAACATAAACTAAACTATAAACTGAAAAGGGAAATGTCTTTAACTTTAAGTGATTGTAAATTAATTAGTAAAGGAAGAATACACTGATTATTATTGATCTAACAGTTCTTTGTGTCTTTCTTTGTCCACAACAGTGCAGTTATTTACAAAGTGGCTTAGCTTTGTAAAATTGTAATTACAATTCTTTCAACAAGTTCCTTTTGTCTGGAAAACACAGTTCTATATTTCTTCTTTGTAGACTTTCAACTTTCTGGTCTACTCCCTGCCAGAACGTCACTTGTATTTGCCTGGTGTGCTCTTCAGCCAGGTCTGCTTGTATTTACGTTTATAATTGCCTGGTATTCTCTCCTACCAGGGCTTCTTGTATCCACACACAATTGTAACTACCTGGTTTACTCTCCTGCCAGGGTTTCTCATAGTTACATGTAGTTCCTCTTATGACTTCTTGTATACTTGCACTTGCTTGGTATACACCCCTGCCAGGATTTCTCATTCACTTATGATGACCTGGTATAATTTCTGGCAGGACTGCTTGTGTCCATGCTTGTCATTGCCTGGTATACTCTCCTGCCAGGGCTTCTTCCATTCATATATAATTGTGACTGCCTTGTTTACTCTCCTGCTAGGACTTCTTATAGCTGCACGTTATTCTTCTTTTACGTCCACAGTTGGGCATACTTTCTTTGGTATATTATATCACCTTGATACTGCATTCGATTTGGTTTCCCACATATTTATGTTCCATAGAATCATATCATGTTAGGGGTCTTATTTGCAATATGCTTTCTTGTTTCTCATTCCAATTTGGTTTCCCCACATATTTGTATACAATACAATCATATCTTGTTAGGGGTCCTACTTGCAATATGCTTTCTTGCAGTCTTTTTACTCTCTCCTCCTGTAATTGTAATTATCACAGTTCATATGGGGCACAGTTGCCAAAATGCCCTGTGGTCCCCACAGTGTTTGGGCTGATTCACCTGCTCTGTTTGGCGTTCCTGGCTTCATTCGCGATGAAGCGGCAAATGCGTACTGCCTGCTTTTGCGCCTGGACTGCTCTTGATTTATTCCAGTGTCTTCTGCAGCCTCACCTGAGCACGCCTGTTTCGATCCAGGTCCGGGTAGGGGAAACGTTGCTTTCCTGGTTGCTGCACATCCATGGGTTTTCCTCTGCCTCCTGGCGTGTCTCTAGCATGACCTGCAGTGTTTCTCTTCTCCCCTTTTGGTGAGCAGCTCAGCTCAGCCACACTGGTTCCGGCTTCCAGACCTCACGACTTTTGCAGATGAAAGACTGGTCTCCTTCCAAGCAGCAGCCACAATTACTTTCTCTGGTCTTTAAATCTCCTGCATAAAGGTGCCCCTTGAAAACAACTAGAACATTCATTGATTTTGGAGCTCATTTCATTCTGCATTGATATTTTCCTCCTCATCCGAGTATTTGGGTGATTGTGGGAAAAGGAGTCCATTGTTGTCGGGTGAGGTAGCTTACTTGTAAAGTCACGTTCAACAGTTCTAAATGATAAACACGTTCCATATGGTGAATAATTAGAACTGGAAAAGGTTGTCTTGGATCTTTCACATTTTAGACCAGGGATTGAAGTCTGATCTACAGATCTTTGGGAAAGGATTTCTCTAGTTTCTCTAACAGGGAATATGACAATAGGCCATAAGGGGTCATCTTCACAGGCAAATGGGGGATACCAGGATACCATGTCTCAGGCCATGACATCTCCCCAGATTCTGTCTCCTCCCTTGTGATCCTCCATCATATAGTCGCACCAGGGTCAGAATCAGGTAGTGGCAGCCATCTCCTGGCCACATAGGGTCATTCCACACACCCTGCACTCACATACAACACAAACACTACTGCACAACAACTCTGCCATTAGAATAGGATACCTTTAATGAAAACAATTTGAACTGTAACTTTTCATATAATGCTCTATCTCCTTAAATACAACCTGTTCCTGTCTAGTTCACAGTTTACCTCTGCTGCACCCATCCACACGCCATTCAGACATGGGTGACTAGCAGGGTCTTAGCCACCTTCACATAGCGTTAATGGCTGAAATGCACACACGCATAATAGAGCCTCCCAACTTCTCCCAAATTTGGACTCCGGTCCCTCAGAGGACGTTCACTCAATAGCACGTTGGACCATAATTATGGTGAAAGCGCTATACAGATGACAAAATGAATGAATTAATGAACGAATGAGAAAGGTCATCAACAGGAACAGACAGTGGGTAATTACGTGCACAGAAACTATCTGCTGGATACTTTTACCATGTAAAGGAATGATGGATGACCTCTAGTATTGCTACAGCAAGAGGTATGTCTGACCAGAAGCACTTGCATGAATTTCTGTGAAAAGGCTAAACTGTCTAATGCAAGTGCCCGGTCTAAGATAGTATTTAGTGTGCCAGGGGCTATGTTCTCTACCTGTAAGAGAAGACTTCTAGTGCTGCATGTTGAACAGTTGACATTTAAAAAAAAAAGAATGAGAATGTCATTGCAAAAGGCAGCATCTACTCTCAGCCAACTCACCAGCTTGTATGATGGTGAAGACAACAATTTTCTGGCAAATAAACATTCTAAACATGGTTATTTACAGGGTGATGTTTTTGAGAAAAGGACAACTGTTTTAGTGACTTTCAGTGAGAGGCCATGACTAGTTGTTATCATATATATTCCATTCTCTTCAACCACTACCTGGCACCTCTTGCCCACTGCATCGCTGCTTACTGCTTTCAATGTTATACGTATGACATTCAGCTGTCTTTCAGGATCCACTCAGCCACCTCTGCTTCTTCTCTCATACCAGACTGTCTGGCTGCAATTCAGGAATGGTGTGCCTCCAATGATCTCTGCCTTAATGCCAGTAAGACTACGCTCCTCCTCATTTGGACACCCGCTCCCTCTTTCATCTCTCTCTCTCTGGCTGCCCAATCTGGGTCCTCTTCCTGCTCCTTCCTGTGAGGCTAAGAACCTTGGTGTCATCTTCAACTCCACCCTCCATCTGGGACATCTCTAAGAAGTCAAACTATAAGCTGTTCCTCCTAGAGGTATTCTTCCTTTTCTTACTTTACCCCAGAAGCTCACTGTCTCCAGTGCTCTGGTCCTCTCTAGGCTGGACTATTGCAAAAGCATCTTTCTAAATCTTCCTGCCGCTGTGGTTTGAACTTTACAACATATCCAGAACAGGACTGCAAGACTTGTCCTTGGCCTCAAACCCGGGGATCTTTCCAGCTCTGACATCTCTCCAATGGCTCCCATGGCTGCAAGGATCAACATCAAGACCCTCAGCATTGTCCACAAGGCTGTCTGGGGCCTAGGACCACTCCACATACAACTTTCTCTTCCAAAACATCTTCCTTCTCGAGCTCTCTGCTCATCCACCTCCAACTCTGAGGGTCAGATGCGTCTCCAAGCAGAGAGTTGGGGGCAGATCGATCTCCTTGGCTGGGGCCTCCCTCTGGACCAGCCTCAGTCTCTCTCTCAGACTTGAGCAGACCCATCTCCAGTTCCTGAAGCAACTCAAGACCTTCCTTTTCGCTTCCACTTTCGCTCTTCCTCTCCCCTGCTGATGCACCTGACTGTTCCACAACCTGGTCACTTGGTCACCCTCTGAACTCTGTCCCAGGCTCCCAGGCTCCTGCATGTCCAGTTGCCCTTACACTGCCTCCGGGCTCCCCAGCACTTAATGGTCTGTATCTGCAACCCTACAGTCCCTTCTCTCTGCACTTATGAGCCACCCGCTAGCAGCACTTGTGAGTTAACTGCACTTCCCCCTTCTCCTCACCCCTGGCACTTCTCCCCTTCTCTCTTCCCCGACACTTGGGCAATCTGAATGACACAAAGCCTACTAAGCTCGTTATTTTGGCCTCCCCTTTTTTCCCCCACCTTGTCTTGTTGCGCTGAGAAACATTTGCGTTACAGGCACGTTATAAATGCAATATCATATCATTTCATTGCACTGAGAAAACTGAAAGAAATGTTTCCAAATCATGAACACATACTTTTCAAATGTTTCATGTTTTCCCAAATGGCTCAGGCACGCTTTAAGGTTATCTGTTTTTAAAAGACACAGTCACCCACTATGTTTCACAGGTTCTCCTAGAGGGCAGAGCAACCCCTTATTGCTATCATCCTAACATGTCACAGCCACCCACAAATGTGTGTGGGTTCTCCCTTCAGGTGCATCACTTAAGGTTCTTGGGCTTTGCATAGGGCACAGCCACCCACTAAGATTCACAGTTTCTCCTACAGAGCACAGAAATCCCCTGATGTTCTAATGTTGTTAACAGTGCACAGCCACCCACTTTGGTATATGGGCTTTTCCCTCAGGGCCCAGTAACCCCTTAAGGTTCTCAGGTTGTTTACATGGTGTAACCACCCACTAAATTTGTCATGCTCTCCTGCAGATCAATTACTAACAATCTCTAATTCTCCCACACACTGCTGCCTCATTCATGGCTAGAGAAGACACCATTGGGGCCAGTCCCTCCACCATGACTGCCTAACTCATTCTCCCCTGCACAATGCCTTACAGGAGGGAAAGGTAGCCACGCTCCGTATTCCTCCCCAGGATGACTGTCAGCACTACCCTGTCCACATGATTAATGCTAATTAGCTGCCCAGAATAAAGGCAGTAGGCTCCTCCAATTTCACATGATCTCGTCCATGTGGTCCTAGCCAAAGATCTGTGCTGTTGGTCATGTACAACCCACAAATGCTTATAGGCGAGGCACTGGCCAAAGAGGCCTGCCTGTGGTCCCAGTTGCCGGAGCCACTGACACTGATTGGGCAGGCTGTGTGGGTGTGGCAGGTTGGCCACAGCAAACCCAAAGGCACTGCCTTTCTACACCCAGGCCATGGGATGGGCTACGACCCTCCTGCTCACAGTCACTGGAGTGGGCAGTGGTGGCTCGATGGATAGGTGCATCTCGCCACCACCTGTGGAACCACTTCATGTGGCTCCACATTGTTGTCATCTCTAGGGAAGGGCACCCCTTGCCACTTGCCTTCTGCACCCACTTAACCTGCTCACCAAAGCCCTCCACCAAGTAGAAGAACCCAAACCTCTCCCCCACAGGTTGACTGGCTCAACAATTATCTTAGTCACTAAATCGTCATAATGGATTTTCAGGGGATTTAATAAATGTGGCCGGCATGCAGCTGCTAATCCGAAAATCCTGGCATCAAGTTGCATTGCCTCGACTGAGCTTTTCTCATCTTAAGAGATGGTGTTATCACTCAGTCTCCTGGTTGGTCCCTGTGCCCCTTCTGCTAGATGTCTGTCTCTCAGCATCTTTTGCTAGTGTGTGAAGTCATGCCTACGTAAAAGGTGAAAATCTTATTGCCCACAATTGCCACAGCACACCCCGGATTACACTACGTCATACAGTGATCTACATTCATGAGTTAAACATATATGTTTGCCTTATTAAATAATAAAGCAGCCTCACACGTCACAACCAAGAAACCCAGCAGAAAAGATCTAAGTTGACCATTCTGAAACCCACTTTTACTTGCTTGCCTACTTAAACAGCCCAGACAATATCATGTATATATTGTATGCTAACTACTTGCAAAGGCTTAGATGTGGAGAAATACTCTATCAAAAGTAGAAATCAGGTTACAATTAAGCCCCAAGCTGGGTGGGGGGGGTGTCTCATTATCGCTTCAGGTAATGCTCCGGGGCACATAGTTACAGGCCCCAGTGAGGGGATTATTGCTTTTAGTATCCCGGCACATTGTACTGTGATATTATTAGTTTGTAAATTGCGTTTCACAACAAAGAAAAACGATTGATCGGGAGAAGGGACTATACGTTGTCCATTCTCCCTTTCCATGGTGGCCATGCTTACGTCTGAGCTGTGCCGGGAAAACCACTATTCCCGGCGTGCCAATGGACATGGACACAGTATGTAAGTGGGGTAAGGGTAGGGGGTGTCTTGTGTGGAAAAGGTGGGGGGGTGGGACACAGGGAAGCACACTTACCTGCAGAACCCAGCAAGGGAAGATGGTGGCCTCCCACTCCGAGGAGGTTCGAATTGGGGTCTTTCCTGATCTGGTATAGTCCCTATTCCGAGCCTCCTCATTGGCTGGGAGGCCACCACACCCTCCTCGCTGGGTATTAATATTTGTTTCGGCACTTTCTGAAAAGAATTTGAAAGACATTGCTTGTTAAGCTACAGTCAGGCTACATTTACCTTTACCGTAGTTTGGTCCACTGAGTGGACCAATGGAATACCAACATCTGCTCTTTAATGCTGGGCATCAGAAAATGTGTTTGAATGGGCATAATACAACTGGTATCCCTAAAGGGTATTTGGAAAAATAGGAAAGTAGTGCAATGGTATGCAATTGTGGGTGAGGTGACCTGGAACCAATGACACATGTAGGTTCTCACTAACAGTCTGGAGGACATTTCTGTCACAACTATTACCCCATGCAGTAATTACTGCATATGATCATTACTAATACCCATTTTCGAGTCCTGGGGAACTAAACAATGGGAATTATCTAAAGGATCTTCATTCCTATAAGGTAGACAGACACTCCACATTACTCCATACTTCCTCCATCTGGTGATATGCAAATGCGAGGTGGTGATAAATTAGGCTTCTATTAGGTAAAGTGCTTTAATCAATATAGACCATCAATGATGCATTTGTGTATGCTTAATGATGGTAATACATGTTATGACATGTTTTTTTTTTCTTATGAATAGTGCATTTTATTTGAGATCAAAACAGCTGCAAGATTTTGGATAGATTGAGGAATCATAGCTGAAAGGCAGGTTGTGTACACTGCAAGGTTCTTTATGGATTATAATATATATATATCACAGTTCCAACTCCATAATGTTTCTCGATGTCACAGTAAAAATAGTGGATCAACAAGCTATCTGTACTGTACAGAAAACCAACAGGCTTTAATGCCCCACTCCACGCTACAAGTGCCACCCTAAAATTCTTATATGGAGTATAAGGAGGATAGATCAGGGGCAACGTGCTCGCCTTGGAAGCAAGACAACACAGAGCAACACAGGTTTGATTCCTGTGTCTGCGCTTGGAAACCTCTGGGTATTAAGCATGTTTTAAATAACCTATCAAATCATATCATATCATATTATATCATACATACCCTATGGTGAGTTCATCAGATTACAAAGGAACTGCACCAACTTTCAGCAACACAACTGCATGGGGCTTTCAAAAACAAGAGTATCCAAAGAAGATCATTGAACAGGCCTATATACAAGCATTGTCACTGAGTAGTCATGCCTTGCTAATGGGACAATCATCCAATATCATCAACAAGATCAAAAAAGATGCGACATGACTCATTCTAACATTTTTCACTTATGTGCAACCCATCCGGTATATCCTCAAAAAATACTGGAAAATACTGAGAGCAGACAAAGATCTATGCAGGATACTAAAAAATAAATAAATACCCAGACATCACTTTTACACAAAGGTAGCTCCCTAAAAGACACTTTGGTCAGCGGTTTTATGAACGCAGATGGCACAAATAAAGCCAAAAATTGGTTAAACACTTGTGGAGAAGTTTTTTCAAGTGTACACGCTGTAAAATCTGCAAATATGCCCTGACCTGTGACACTTACAAATATCCAGTATTGGGACACCCGATTACCATCAAGGGAAAGATTACATGCAAATCCGAATTTGTCGTCTATGTTTTCAAATGCCCTTGCGATAAATGGTATGTGGGAAGCACAACATGTAAACTTAAGATTTGCATCACTCAACATGTAAGAGCAATTAAGAACAATGATGCTGCTTATCCCATGACCAAACACTTCTGTGAAATACATGGAGGTAATCCTGCAGAACTCCGCTTTTTTGGGATATACAGGATTGATACAGGGCAAAGAGGAGAGGACAAAGAACGCTTACTCCGACATGAAGAAACACATTTCATCGTAGACTTTGAAAGCAAATACCCTGGAGGAAACAATCTTGATGAGGAACTGTATATATAATGAGTTCAACATGTATTGTACATTAGTTACAGACAACATCGTATTTGGACATTTCTACACAGCAATCCAATATTAGGTACAAGAAAAGTATCACTTTTTGAGTAGCAAAACGTTTCCATTTCATGTATTGGTAACATGTTGCTTTTCCTAATTTTTCCATTTGTTTCCACTTTTTACATGTAAAATTGTATGTGCATCAGCATGATCAATGGTATAGATGTTTCCCCACTTGGGATGGATATCAACTGTATGTTTTCATCGCAGTCTTTTCCCTTGTTCGTACACCCCACTTAACTTGGATGGTTAAGGTTATATTATATGTTGTACTGTCGGAGTTACTTGCCAGCCTAATAGATGTCTTATGCCTTAAATGTCGGTGTCAGTGGAGGCTTTAATGCATACTTATTTGAGATAAATGGTGTGTACCTGAATCCCTTTCCAATGCAGTGTACAAATAGACAGCCTACATTGGATTACAAATATTGGACTGTAAATAATACAGCAGAGGGTCCTGAATATCACAGTGAGGTCTTAGTATATCTGTAAAATTGATGTTTATGATACATCACACGCATTAGACAGCTTCAGACTAGCACTAGACAGTTTGGTTACCAACATTCACCTTATTGCCAGACTTGGTTCTCATTTAAAGAACAAGAGGGTTCTGACTTACTGTTCTCATTGGTCGCTATCAATAACCTGATCCTCTTACCAACAGACATAATATTGCATTGCTTGATCATGCCAGGTACTAGCCACTCTCAATATATTGCACTAGGCACTAGGCACTGCTGCAGCCTGATTTGGCACAATCCTTTATGTCGTATTGCACTGCTTGATCATGCCAGGTACTAGCCACTCTCAATATATTGCACTAGGCACTAGGCACTGCTGCAGCCTGATTTGGCACAATCCTTTATGGCGTATTGCACTGCTTGATCATGCCATGCACTAGTCACTTTGAACATCATTAGACAATTTATATTTCTCTCCAATAATTGCCACAATCTGATTTATGATAAATGTCCTTGATTGCACGGCATAACACTTGTGTCATTTACTACCAACTCTTGACAGCCTGACAAATGAATTGGTATTGGCTTCACTAGTATCCATATCCAGACTAACAAAGGTGTGCAACTTTCGCCTCGTTATGGCGCATAAATGTCTATTCAACAGGCACAACTGTGTGAGGCATTTATTGCTCTACTCCATGGCGCACTTTATAAAATCAGAATGGATACAATTGTTAATATTTAAATGTATATTGTATCACAATATGTACTGCCGATCAAGGCGTTACACACTTTCTGTACAACGTGGCAAATATTAATCATTAAATTTGAACATGCACTTGGCACTTTACCAAATATATGTTGATAGTGTTTGTGCTTAACATTGACTGCAGAAATTGTAAAAACTTACCTATATAGCTGGCTAACGAATCAATGACATTTTCTGTCCTTAACAAAACAAGGCAAAATGGCTGACAAGTTTGCGTAATGTGTAAACCCATTCTCTCTTTTTATTAACACACTAATCTATATTTATGTAGCGCACATGGGGGTGGACATTGTGATCAAGCCCCAGGATTGTGGCGAAACACGTCAACTACCATCATCTGCTGGCACATAAAAAATGGGACGATGAATGATAAACAAAATGGTGTGTTTTTTCAAATAAAGTCTAAAATATTATTAAACTTATCTGGAATCTACATCCCTGGATACGTTACGGGAGTGCTGCTTGAAAAACGGGGGAACAGCTCCGAAATAGTGGAGATATATATATATATATATATATATATATATATATAATAAGGGGCGTTATAGTTAAGTTGCACTAATAAAAACCTGTGAAATTCAAAAGGGGCTAGACATGTGATGTCATCAGTGATGTCATCAATGATATTTGTGATGTCATTGTTGATGTCTTGGGTGTTAGTCTTAGCAGTGCACAGTGGTGGAGCGAGTTATGGTTGCTAAGCTTTCCGTAACTGGCGAATTTCAGGGGGTTTTCGATTTTACTTGTAACCATAATGTCCTTTTAACAATATTTTTGTTACTGAATTTCATAGGTTTTTATTAGTGCAACTTAACCATAACGTCCGTGTAACAAAGATAATTCATTGAATTTCGTAGGTTTTTATTAGTCCAGCTCAACCATAACGTCCCTTTAACAAAGTTTTTTCAGTGAATTTCATAGGTTTTTATTAGTCCAACTTAACCATAACGTCCCTTTAACAACGTTTTTTCAGTGAATTTCATGGGTTTTTACCAGTGCATGCTATTTTCCTACAATTTACTTATATCATACTTACCAAATATAACAATATTTGTGTCCAATTTACAAAGTGTCACCTTAAAACTCTGCCATTTCCTACCTTCTAGAGTCATTTTTAACACTTCTATACACTTTTTGCAACTATTTCAACTAGTTTTGCATCCGTAGACGTCTACAAACATCTGACTTCATTGGACAGTGCCACATGACCATACGCTGGCGCGCGGCATAATGACGTGTCCGAGAACCCGTCTGCACTTCACAATAAGATCTGTCCTTTGCAGACAGTTTGGAACAGCATTTTCTACTGATCTAGGAACTTTCAACTTCAAAATTTCCCTTGCACGCCTCCTACACCTTTTCGTACTCATTATTCATTACCAATCTAGTACACAGTACATACTTGGAAGAATTTTATGAAAACTGCTATTTATATTAAAAATGGCACCAGTTATTGCCATCCCTCCTCCCCAAGAGCCACCACCACCAGCTGGAGGACCTTCACAACAAAAAAAAGAGCAGTACTTTCAAAGACAATGAAGAGGACCAAGAAGATGAGGTAGAAGTAGTGCCTACTTCTAGCACCAAGAACGAATCGTGGGTGTGCCAGTTCTTTGCTACTGTTGGGATTGTACCAAAGGCTAAAGCTACCAAAGTTAAATGCACTGAGTGCAATTTTGTACTCAGTCGCAAACTACCTGTACAGTATTCCTACAGGACCACCTCCATGTGCCGCCACATCAAATCCAATGACCGCAATGCTCTCAGAAAGGTAGTTTGTTTCTCAGCAAGTAGTAAGCTGTCTTCCTCCACCTCATCTTCTATAACAAATACTGTAACCACACAGCCTGATGTCTGCGGGCATTGGTGCATTATACATAAATAAATTAATTAATACATAAATAAATAAATAAGGAGGGCTACGGACCATTATTGTCCATTGCAGCCCGTGAAATTGGGGATAAAGGCCATTAGCCCCCCTGGTTCTCAAAGCGGGAACCCAGGGCGCTAAAACATAGATTTTTCTTCCTATAGCGGGACGCCTGCGGCCATGGAAGCCTGCAAAACCTATGAACATATTACCACAAGCACTTATTTCCCTTTCAAACCTATCCTACATTAAAATAACTTTACTGCATAGCCGGTCCCAGGTAGACATAGCCACTTTAACACCATTTTTGTCCCTAGCGGTCATGGCCTGTAGCCAGATTGTCTGCGTCATGACCTTATGCCATAACCCAGACAATCTGGCTACTACACACGGCCACAGGCTATACCTCAGTCACCAAAGGTATGTGACTATTTTTATACCTACATTATTACACTTGTCAAAAAATAAAACACGGGCACATTTGCAAAACAATGGTTGATTGTCCTTGCCAGTGCTCCGCACGAGTTTGCTCGAAATCCGCCCATGTTTTATTTTTTTTTAAAGTGTCAAAATGTATGTAAATACAATAGTCATATAACTTAGCCCCCATTTGACAAAATCCATTCAGTCTTTACACAAACATTGAAGGTTGGGTCTAGAATCTTTCTCAAAACGTTTGTCCTCATTCGTCAAATAGCAACAAAGTTATAAGCCATCTAAAAATGTTGAGACACCCCCTCTAATTTTGCAACCTCTTGAGAAAATCCCACCAAACTTTAGAAAAACATTTATATCTAGATCCAAAATCGTTTTGCCAAATGTGCAGATTTGTCAAATGACACCACATTTATATGCCTTTCCAATATTTTGGGACCCCTGTCTAATTTTGCCCCCTCTTGACAGAATCCCACAAAACTTTGCAAAACCTTTCAGGATTAGTCTTAGAATAAAATTGCAAAATAACATGCAGTTTCACTGAGTGGCGCAAAAGTTATTGTAATGCTCACCTGATTCCCACAGAGGCGCTGATCCCGGCTGGGCTGCTATCGTTTCTTCAATTGAGAAGCGTAGAGCTCGGACGACTCTCAGGACTGGGCTTCCTCTTATCGAATGTCTGACTTGCAGGGTAAGTTTTCTGCAGGTGGAAGAAAAAGGGTTAATCACCGTTTGATGGGATTCCTTCTCCACCAATCGCCAGTTTCTCCTACAGCCTAGCTTTCTACTTGTCTCGGCGAGCTCTCACGAGCTATAGGCGTATAAATGCTGAGCTCTCCATCCTGCGTCTGGTGCAGGGGTGCGTGGATTCCAGTTACGTCACTGGATGAGTTCAGTGTTGAGGCTCAAGTCTTTTGCGGTCTTAGTTGTGGCACTGGTGCTGGGATGCCGAAGAACGATGCCGCAGTTACTGCACGAGCGGATGCCTGTAAGTATACTGTAGTCTTTAGGCTTTAAAAGATGGGCACCTCAATAATGTCCCTTTTCCTTTGTTTCAGGCCTCGAAGTTTCAGAGAAGCTGCCGAAGAGAAGGCCGCGGTTAGCTCCGTTGCAATCACGGATGGATCAGGTAAGCGGGCGCGGCTGCGAGCGAGTTGCACTTTTCTAACCTTATGTTTATTCTTTGCAGGTTTTGCCGGTGACTAGATTCCGGGATCTGGTAAGTATTGTTCTGTGTCTTTCTTCATCCACAGGTTGCTGTGCGGAAGCTGAAGATGACTCTGGTCCTGGAATGCAGGAGCCGACTCGGTGAGCGTCCTGCTGCTGCTGCAGAATAACGCGAAGCACGTGTTTTCCATCGGGAGTGGTTTAAATAGCAGAGAAGTGCTTCCAGTGTGTGTTCTTAGACCGGTTCCACCCAGGTAAGAAAAGAGTTTGTGAATGGAGGGAATAGTTCCTCCCAGCCCTGATGGCTGGGGACTTAAACCAGACTGGATTGTTCTGGGTAAATATGCAGCATGGTCTGCCTCAGGTAAGTCCACCCAAGCATTATTACACTGTTTATCAATATAAGCCCGGCGCCTATGGCGCCGGGACTGAAACCCTTCATGAGCCTGGCGCCAAAGGCGCCAGGACACGGTCCAAAGGGCCCCTGTAGGGGTCTGCTGGGTCCGGAGTAGCGGAAGACGGGTCTGCTTCCGAGGGCGCTGGGCCAGTCCTGGCCCCTCGGGAGTATCGCCCATGACAGTTATAAGCCATCCAAAAACTGCTTTTCTGAAGTGTCCGCTAACACCACAGGACTGCCCGAGGACATCTGGAGTGTTTGCAGACTTTCGGGGGGTGAAACAACCCATTTTTTGGCTTCTTATGGCCATATCCAATCCAATCCTCATCCCGCCCACAACCCCAGAGATTGTTTGTTGAGTTTGACAAGTGAAATGCTGCTTTTTTTTATTTTTTCACTGCGCTGTCTGTGGACCGCAAAAAAGTCTGCAATTCCAAGATGGCGGGCATTTCAGGAAAACCGACCCATTTCACATTTTCCCACCAGCCAATCAGCGAGCGCCTCCCGATGTCTGCGGACCACGCAAAAGTCTGTGAATTTTATGGCCAATCAGAGGCCAGTGTGTGGACAGAACAGCCAATCAGAGGCCAGTCCATGGACCGAACAGGGAAGTGGGTCCGCAGAGCGGACACAGATATCACTAATTTGTTTGCCTTATGTTTTGGTTATTTAAAAAAAAACTACTGGATGGATTTACACCAAATTAACAAAAGCACGCTTTCGGGACCAATACGCCGCTCCTGGCACAAATTTGGTGAAAATGCGTCCAGCGGTTTGGGCTGTAGGCGTGAGCAAAGTTTTTTTTCCATTATGTCTATGGGAAAAAAATAAATGTTGGGACCCCCCTATAACTTTGCCCCCCCACCCTTGACCAAACCTCACCAAACTTTGAAATAAATTCAGAGATGGCCCTATACATTTTTTCAAAGTTTGTTAAGGATTCGTCTTGGGAGAGCGAAGTTATAAGCCACCAAAAGTGTTTTTCCTATGGGTTTAGCAACTTAACCATAACTGCATGGCCGCTACCGCAGGCCATGTAATATATATTGAAAAAACAAAAAGACTGAAGGCAATCAAAGAACAGCGGCACCCATTCATAATTACTCAAATCAACACAGTAAAATAAATCAGGTGCATTGTATATGAATTGAAACTAAGATGCTGTGATGGATACACGTTTTAGATTTCGAAGTCTATTATACTTCTTCATCAGATGGTAGACACAGAGTAAACACATAAAAAAGCGAACGCCAGTGGAACTTCACTGAGTGCATGCAAGACAAAAAGGAATGAAGTGTATGCGCTTAAATAAATCCAGGGATTGCCACCCTATCTTCACAGGGTCTAAATCTGTTTGTTGGTAAGCCTACAATTCCAATGCTGCAACCAACCTTCTGTATTAGGATATTGAGCATATGATGAACGAGCCTGTGGGACTTAGAACGCGTATGCATTGAGTTATGAACATATATCCCTTCCAGTTAGTCAAATGAATGGTGTTAACACCTGGATTGTTGTGAATTTGAAACTAGACTAAAACAGTGTCATACCTGTTGTTGCAAAGTATGCATACAAAACTATAGGAAATACAGAAGAGGGTCACCAGCTAGAAAGAGCATGTCCAGCAAAGTGCAGCTTGCATGACATTAAACAGCATGAAAACATACTTTGTCCAGGTCAAAAATATACCTGATTTCATGATGGGGTGGAACAGTGGGACAGTTTTTGATTTCTGAGATACATTACAATATTCTACATGAATACCTTCAAATTTATCCAGATACATTTGTACAGGTATTCCAGGTGGGAAATAATACTCGTCACCCAAAAGAGTTAGCAGTGATATTGTAACTCAGTGTTACTCATGTTTCTTTTCCGGAGTCAGCAGCCCTGTCCTGGCATGTGCCCCTTTTTGATGCATGCTGTGCTTTGCGGAACCATGTTCTTTAGCTCACCACCGGGTAAGAGCATTGTTCAACAACCATTTTTTAAGTATTTATGAATATTGTTCAACTCGGCCCCATCGAGTATGAAAAGGTAGTTATTTTGTACACACATACGCGCCGCTTTTAATTGTGCATGCTTGCATCTTGACTTTTTCCAGGTGTCAAGTGTGAGTTACGCTTTGAAAAATAGTTCAATTAATCTGGCCCAATGTTACGGAATGCCCGCTACAAATACCAACATCAGTAATTTGTAATAGCCACAGAAGTAACCTATTATCTATTGCCAGTTCTTAATTTGTGGGAGGTATTTGCCAGGGCCCAGCCCTGGCACTCATTTCTGAGCCTCAGCACTTATTGTCTCAGACTCAGTTTGATTATGATGTGGTGGTGTAAAGATATTAATATTGTAACTGCCCATCACATAATAAACACCTAGTGAATCAGAGCAATCATGATTGGTTTTAAAGCCACACTTAATCATTTGTCTCATGTCAAGACACAAGTATGTTATTTAATGTGTATGTTGATTGGTATGGTGAATCACACATCTGTCATAGTGACCACAATAAGCCGGTGAGAGTTGCATCTTTACCCCCATTATATGTTGCCAGAATTGTGAGCAGCCGTGGGTGGTGGGACAGTGGGTCGGGATGCTGCTTGTGTTAGAAAATATTTGATCCCGGCCCTCATTTCATTTACAAATTAAGCATTACCTATTGCATAAGGTTAGTATACCACTCAGTGTTAAAATGCTCCCTGCTGTTATTGCCAGTGGTAGAATGTCCTTCAGTGTCACATGCATTGAATTACCAATAGCTGATTCACCATCCTACGCATCGACAGTGGTCATTAACAATGATAATACAATATCCTTGAGTTTATATGCTTCTATCGTAGTAGTTTTCACCACCAGTGGCAGTCTGTTCCATAACAATAACAATAGCATTTAAAACCATGCTACATTTTCCTCAAAGGTTGTTGTTCGCGCAGACGCCCGGATCCATGCCACGGTTTCTGGATACCCCTCATTATTATTCATAAGATAAATTAGCATACCATGATTGTAAATGTATGACCATTTTCC
Source organism: Ambystoma mexicanum (assembly GCF_040938575.1). Taxonomy (NCBI): domain Eukaryota; kingdom Metazoa; phylum Chordata; class Amphibia; order Caudata; family Ambystomatidae; genus Ambystoma; species Ambystoma mexicanum. The sequence continues at coordinate 134,318,059 of NC_090935.1, read as the reverse complement.
TCACAGATATTGAGAATATCCTGAAAACCTGTCGGGATTCCAGCCCTCGAGGACCGGAGTTGGACAACTCTGCTGAGTATGCGAGTCAAGAAAACATCTCAAACATACACATATTAAAGAAAACAAGTAGACCTGTTTGTATTGAAAATTAACAATTCATAGGGGTGATAGATTTCACTACAACAGACAAAGAAGTCAACATAACATGGCGGATATGATATATTACATAAGTGCCTCCCACTGTATCTCGTGAGGATATTGCAAGCCGATGAGAGTCCCTTTACAAGGTCACGGAACCCGAGGTACCTTATACTACCTGGCCATACACTGGAATCCCCTTTAATACCTGAACTCTTGCTCAATGTCTTGTTAGAGATCTTCCAGTTGCTGGTGTATATAATCAATGTGCAATCTGTTTGGATTAAAGAATAATAATATGCACCTTCTAATAAGCTGCACAAAAATGGTTTAAGCCGTTTAAAAAAATGCACCTAAAACCTCTTTAGTGTGTGGGTTTTAAAATAAGCAATAACGCGCATAGTGTTTGCTCTCATGTTTTCAAATCCAGCAGTGCACAAAATAAACATAATACTAAACAGTTCCTTATCAGTTAATGACTGTAAAGTGTCAGAGAAAGCGATTTTACAAGAAAGGCATGTGTTAAATTTTTTTGCGGGATGCCTGCATGTGTGGGCATCTCTTTTGTTATCTGTGTCAGAGCACTGAGTGACCGCGCACAATCACTTTGTCAGGCACTATCCGTCGCCCTTGCCCCCCTCTCATTGCCTCATCTCCCTCATCCCTCGCCCGAAGACAACCACTTTAATTCGAACGATTTAGGGCAAGAAAACTTGACAGAAACTAGGAAAAGAGGTCGGACTCGGAGTGTACAGAAGTAATAGATCCGGCTAAATTGCTTGTTTTCACCGTGGCTGCTACTCTGACAGCTGCCTGGCTCTGAAGTCACAGCTGATGGACAGAAATCAATAGGGAGGCCAGGGTCGGGCTGGCAAGCTGAATTCCACGGTGTATCACGGATCCCCTGCGTCCTTTCAGGGAAGGAACCGAGGCGTATTCCGGATGCAGCAGTCAACTCATTAACGCACTTTATTTGACAGGCTCTAAAATCATCGCTTTTCCTAGGTCTGACCCACATACATGAAATACGGTGCACCTATTGTATTTAGATTGATTTTAAAAATGAATCTACTATTTTTTTCACTTGATATGTTTTTAAGCAGTTGCTGGTTTTTGAACACCCTCCTGAAGTACACACATGTGGATTTTCCGAAAGCTTATGACAACTTGCCAGAGAGGAGTACAGTGGTCGTGCAAGCCTTATGACGTATACCCTTTGACATATGTGATGACACAGAAGTTTACATCAAAGTCACTGGCATGCATGTTGGTGACATACTGTCTAGTCCCCGTTAGCACCACTTATCACCAGTAATTACAACGTCATGCATGAGAGGTTTTAAATAAATCACAACCAGAGGCAATCCAGAACAGGCTGAGGGGGTGATGATGTATTCAAGGAGGCTTATTAAAAACATTTTCCAATAAGGAGAATACTGTGCTGCACTGATTGACGTTCCTCACTACGAAGCAGGAAAATGAAGATCCGGTTGATGATTACGCAACCTCAATGAGGGAGTTGGCTGTACTCTATACGGGTTTGGTGATAATGAAGAGAACATGATTTGAGGCATGTTGGTTGTACATACCAACTACAGGGAAGTGCAGGGCAAATTAATTCTCGATAAAGAGCTGAAATTGAATAAAGCCACCCAGATCACCCGAGCGGAGGAAGAGACTGCGTGCGCACAGAGATGGTGGGAACTGCGGCGGCCGCTGATGTGAATGCAGTGCAATGGAAGGGGAAATGTGATAAAACAAAGCCAGGCGTCTTTAATTAAACAGGAGGGAAGAAGAGAGAGTCTCAGAAATGTCAGAGATGTACCAGCACTAAGGGAATGACAGGGACTGTCCTGCGAGAAGCAAATAATCTTAGCACTGCAGGAGATTTGGCCACATCGTGATAGCCTACAAATGGAGGGTAAAGAAAGTCACCTCCATTGAAGACGAGGGGACCGTGAGTGGAGATGCGTATGATGATAGGCCTAAAGTCATCATTGTGAACAGTTCGAGGGTGAGAAGAGAGCAACCTCATTTTGTAATAAAAGTTGACGGAAACAAGACTCGAGTGATGGCTGACTTGGGTTCCGATTTAAGCCTCTTCACCACGAAGCACAGGGACGTCATTTCACCAAAATGCCAGGGACAGCAGAAGTTACATCACACAACACTTTACCTATGAAGACATCACAGGAGGTGATGTCATTTGACCCACCTCCAAGTGGAATCACAGGAAGTGATGGCACATAACCTTTCACCCCTTGCTGACACAGGAAGTGGTATCACATAGTAATGTTTCTTTGTACTAGGGGTTTACTGAAATTCAGCTTCAAGTAAGTATTCAGCCGAATTCCGGCTGAAAATCAGCTATCCAGCATTCATCCGAATACTTACTTAATTATCACTCGAAGCCAAATAGTTTTCTCTTTGACTTCATGCCTGGAATCATTCAGGCAAGTCACTGTCTTTATCTTTGAGTGGCCTATATTTACAAGCTGCAATGTATGACTCTTCATTATAGACTGTTTCAGTAATACTTGGAACTGCGTATGATGGAAAATGAGTGGGAAACGCTTTATCTTAAAGACCACTGATGAGTGCAAAGCTACCACCACACACTGTGCAGCTGATACCTTTACCCAATCTTATTGGCAAAATTAGCTTTAAGAAGCTTCAAAGGCAGCCTGGTCTGCGTTAAGCTGTCTTCTGACACATCAGGCTGGTGACAATGTTGATTGCTTTGAAAATAAGGATGAAAGTAAGGAGTGGTGGTTGCTTTTAAGTGGCTACTCCTCAGAGCCCCTTACACCGGCATAAAGCACCACTCACATTAAATGACCGTACAAAGAACAAAAATCCACTAATTTGAGGCACACGTCTGACAGCCGACTCTGAAACGTACAGAGCTCTGCAGACTTTGACACACAAAGGAAGATGGTGACTTAAACCCGTCAGGAAAAACAATGCAGTGACTTTACAAGGGGCGAGCCAGAGCAGCTGAGGGACTCATTCTGGTCGGGAAAACAGCCAGAACAGCACCAAGCTGGACTAGGACAAGGACTAGGCCTAGCCGATAAAGGGGTTGCACTTTCCCACATGAGTCTTCATGGCATGGTGCATGTTCAGTCAAGCCAGACGTGTTACATCGATTTGAGGGGCAAAACAACTGTATTGGGAAACACTCAACTTTCTAGGACAAGGCTTCTTCGATTCCTTTTTCTTGGTAAAATTTCAAACTGGATTGCAGTGCTTTCCATCAATTTCTTGACATGCCCCCATTGAGAAAATGTTTCCCAAAATTCAGAACCCTCTAGATTTACCATGTGGTTCTATGATATCCCAAATAAAAGCACCCCATTCACAAAGTTTCTGTCGAGTGAACACAAATTGTGGCTACCGTATGATGCACTGGAATGCACATAAGTTAGCAGCAATGAGCATGATGATTAAAAATGAATCCTATACGAACAGTGCACAGTTTGTACGTGTACGTGTCACAAAATGCAACTGCCAAAATGTTTAACTGGGGATAATGGAGCCAACCCTAGGAGCGGTTTGAGGAGTGGAACTTTCACATGGACAGGCGAAAAGTAAAAACAGGAAATTGTAAGACAACTATGGAGGTGCAGCACAATCGGAAAAGAAAGTGCAAAAAAGGGGAAATGCTGCTTGTAGATTTGCTTGAAACCATATTGGAACAAGGCAGAGGCCAGTGATTTGCCAATGTTTATGTGAGTCTCCACCTGTGTTTGCAAACGTGTGCAGCAATTGTATTGTCAGAGCTCTCAAGTTTGCCCTTGCCATGCATTCTTGCTAACACTACTGAAGGAAATGTTATATATGTCATGTCACTGAGCCCTGACCCAGGCTTTCAGGCAAGCCAAACCTGTTACATCGATCTGAGGGGTGGATCCGCATTCATATGCATAGATTGTTAGGCAATTTGAATTGTGGTGTGGGGTTAGTACTTCCATGCCAGGGGAGGGATTGGACGTGAGTGGAAGGGTAGGGAGGACAGTAGACAGCACATTCTCACAGCAGTCCTTAATTGTGTAGTTTCAGAACTGAAGAATGTTAACTACGTGTTAGATTGAAGCTACACCAGAATAGTCTCAATAGAATGGGGAATGAAGTGATATGCTCCACACAAGTAAATTGAACCTTCCCCCAGAGTCTTTGGAGTTAGCGCCTCTCCCAACATTTGAAAGGTTAGTGCCCCCCCCTTTACATTTTATCCTAGGGGCAACCCTCGCTGCATCCAACTGATGGGGCATAAACTATTTATTTCTTTTTATCATTTTATCTTTTAATAAGCTTTTAAGAAGCTTAGTGAGATATATATACCCAATTAATCAATGTTTAAAAATTGGTGACAAGGCAGGCTACCTGTTGCCAGTCAAGTTTCTCTGCATTAGCTTCTCCTCCAAATGCATGTTTTCATGACCCCATCAATCTTTCAGGGAGGCTGTTTTTCTTTGCTTTTTCAGGTGTGTCTTCATTTCCTTTTCAGGTGTGGCAAGTTAATTAACTGTAAGGATTCTGGTACTTGTATTTTTCACACTTACTTTTTCTTGCAGGTGGCTGGAAATAACTCCCTCCATAGCACAAATCTTCCCCTTGATGGGGGGAGGGGAAAAGCCATGGTTGTGGCTCTCCATTTGTCATGATGCCCGCTCCCGGGGAGCCGGTTCAAGCCCTGCGTCCCCGAAAGCGGACATCCAGTCCCCAGGGAAGGACCCAGCAACCCCATATAGGGGCCCTTTGGACAGTGTCCTGGCCCCTATGGCGCCAGGCTCATAAAAGACATCAGTCCTGGCGCCATAGGCGCCAGGCTCATTATGGGAGTGCTTGGGTGCACTTACCTGATGCAGACCATGCTGCAGGATCCCGGCCTCCTTGAGGCCTGAAAGGAACTACTTTACCTGTGGGACTAATTTACCATCCGGGCATGGTCGGGGAAGGATACATACCTGATTGGAGGAGGGATACATACCTGGAACTTCTTCCAAGGTTATTTAAACCCCACCCGAACAGCCACACGTGCTTCGTGTTGTTCTGCATCTAGCAGCTGGACGCTCACCGTGTCTGCTCCTGCATCCTGACTTCTGCCATGCCTGCCAGCATCCTGGATCACCTGCAAAGGAAGAGAAGAAGAGAACAGAAGAAGGAAAAGTCCTTACCTGCTAAATCCGCATCCCGGAGACATCTCGCCGACAATCCTGAAAAGGAAGACTTTTATTTAAAAACTCATCGCGTCGATCGCTGCAGTGCCGCATTCCACTCACACTTTACAGGGCGCCTCCATGTTCAGCAGCGATCATCCGGATTCGCAGTCACGCCCCAGCGCCTAGGGAGAAAAAGACAAGAACAAAAGGTGAGAGAGAGAAGGGAATAAGGAAAGCTAAATCTCCATGTTAAAACTTACCTGTTGATTCATTCCCTCTTCATTTCGGGTCCACGCCGCATCCTGGCATTTCCGGACCCCGGCCCCTAAGGGGAAAAAGAGACATCAGCGTTAATGACCGAATGAAAAGACATTACCAAAAAACGCTCATTAAAGACTTACCTGATTTCTACAAGGATTTCACCTCTCATCTCGGGTCAGTGCCTGTTCCCCGGCATTCTGTACCCCGGCCCCTATGGGGAAAAAGACACTAGCTTTAGTACATTAATGCATGGACACAAGGGGAACCGCTTATCAAAAAACTTACCTGGAAGCCAAGCAAGTTTGGTTCTCACCAATCCGAAAATCCAGTGAAGTAACTGGATACCAACGCGCCCCTGCATCAGAAGCAGGATGGAGAGCTCGTCCTTCCAGACCCTAAGGTGAGATGATACGAGGAATCACAGAAGGGTTTCGAGGAGGGTGAGGGGGGAAAGTGGGAGGCCGATTGCATTACCCCGCAGACAGTTAATCCGCTATTTTCACCTACAGAAGGATACTTCTGCGAGCAAGACAAGCCAGATTTAGGGGCCCGGTCCAGTCCGTCTTCCGAACCGTGCGCATCACCTTAGAAGAGGTCACAGCAGCGCGAACCAGGCCAGCGCCTCCGTGGGAGTCAGGTGAGCGTTACAGAACGCGAAGCCTTCCTATACATTCCCACCCAGGCGCTATGGAAATTTCTGAGACTGATCAGTTGGCCCAATTACTGGGGGAATTACGGGCCAAAGTACATGCCGCTCGTCAAGAGACTAATGCCCTCAGGAGGGAATTAATAATATCAAAGGAAAGAACTGATGACCTGGCCAGACAGCTTTTGCAAGGTCAAGCTGAGCAAACTCCTCTACCCGGTTGCGGAGGGAACCCCGCTCCTGTGGTTTCCAGTAACCCTGTGCAGATTAATCTACCTGGAAACATGCCGCTGGCCCCACCCGAACGCTTTGCTGGGGACCCAAACGATTCGCCGTATTCATGAATCAGTTTCGTTTGCAATTCCTATGCAGACCTGGGGCCTTCCCTAATGATCAGACCAAGGTAGCCTTTGTATTGTCATATCTCATCGGCTGCGCTGCCGATTGGTCAGTTCTACTGTTTACTCAAGATGACCCGATTCTCCGTGATTTTCAAGGGTTTCAAGCAAGCATGGAAAGGTTATTTGCTCGACACTCTCAGGGGCAGGCTCTGGATGACGAACTTCGATCCCTGCGACAGGGCAATCAGGACCTCCTATCCTATATTGCAACCTTTAATAGACTAATTGTGGAAACGGGAGGGCCAGAGGATAAAAGAGTCACGTTGTTTTATCGAGGCCTACACGGAGAACTTAAAGATGTCTTGGCCCAAGTTGTAAATCCGCCCCAAGAATGCACAGAGTATATAGACTTAGTGGTCCAATTGGATCACAGACTTCAAAACAGAAAAGCAGATCGGTCCAGGTTTGAGACCCGGGTGTTGGTCAAGACCCATGCTAACCCCAAGGGAGTTGATGTCTCTGAGCCGATGCAAATTGGAGGGGTCAAAGGGCCCTTAACTCAAAAGGAACGTGAAAGGAGGTGGCAGTTAAATTTATGTCTTTATTGTGGGAATTCTGGACACTTTCTACAAGATTGCCTGGCAAAACCGCCCAGAAAGGCTGTAGGAGCCGCTGATAAAAACCATGAAGACTCTGTTTCGGGAAACGACTCCGCCCGACAAGCGTAGGGGTCCGCTTGCCGAGCTTGAAAACTAACTCTCAGACCTCGCATTTCATTGTGCCAATGGTTCTCGTAGATCCAGAACAGCGTAAGCGCTTGCATGCAATAAAGGCATACATCGATAGTGGGGCTATTGGAAACTATGTGGATCGTGAATTGGTCTCTAGGATTAACCTCCCTCTCCGTCCTAAAACCAGCAAAGATGTCATCACCACAGTCGATGGAACTGAAATTGCCTCTGGACCGGTAACACATTCCACTACTGAGGTGACTCTTATTGGTCCCGACGGCCATCGGGAGGGTGTTGTGTTTGATGTAATCAAGGCTCCACAGTTTCAGGTTATTCTTGGAATCCCTTGGTTAGAGACACATAATCCTCGAATTGATTGGCGAGCTAAGAGAATAACCTTCCCGGATTGTGAACAAACCTGCTACCCAGAAAACCTGAAGATTAATCTAGCATCTGTAACCTCTGCCTCCATGCAACTACCTCCAGAATACCAAGACTTTCAGGACGTCTTCCAAAAGGAACAGGCCAACACGTTACCTCCTCACAGATCGTACGATTGCCAAATCGATCTGGTGCCCGGTGCACAACCCCCTTGTAGCAGGATTTATGCCCTTACCGAACCTGAGAACCTGCATTTGAGACAATATTTGGATCAATACCTAGCTAATGGTTTTATTCGCCCGTCAAGTCCCCGGCATCCTCGGCTTTGTTCTTCGTGCCCAAAACAGAAGGCGACCTTAGAACTTGTATCGATTACCGCGCATTTAACCAGATAACGGTTAAAAACCGTTATCCTCTGCCTCTGATCCTTGAACTCCTTGACCAGGTGAAAGACGCTTGCATATACACCAAGTTAGATCTCCGGGGGGCTTATCATCTGGTACGAGTTAAAGAAGGCGACGAATGGAAAACTGCCTTCCGTAGTAAATACGGATTATTCGAGTACCAGGTGATGCCTTTCCGATTGTGTAACGCGCCGGCTGCCTTCCAATACTTCATGAATGATGTCCTTCGGGAACTCATCGATGTTTGTGTAGTCGTATATATCGATGACATTCTGGTGTACTCCTCTTCGGAATCTGATCACAGAAAACACGACAGGGCAGTACTTGAAAAACTGCGCCAACACAAACTATTTGGTAAATTGGAGAAATGTGTTTTCCATACCACAGAAGTCGAGTTTCTAGGTTTCATCCTGACACCCAAAGGAGTCCGAATGGACTCAAGAAAAGTGGATGCCATCCTCAAATGGCCATCACCTAGCTCCGTAAAAGGGGTTCAAAGCATGCTCGGCTTTGCCAATTTCTATCGCAGGTTTATCCCAGAATTTTCACGCGTGGTACAACCCATTACTGCACTCTTGAGGAAAAATAAACGTTTTGAATGGTCTGAAGAAGCCGAGCAGGCCTTCAGGATTTAAAAGCTAAGTTTACCTCTGCACCTATATTGAAACACCCGCATCCAGATCTCCCTTATGTCGTCCAGACTGATGCATCCAGCCTAGCCATGGGAGCGTTCCTGTCCCAAAGAGATCCCGAAACCAACCAACTGCATCCCGTAGCATTTTGGTCCAGAAAATTCTCGGCACCCGACGTTAATTATGCAATCACTGACAAAGAACTGATAGCCATTAAGTCCGCTTTTAACGCCTGGCGGCATTATCTGCTTGGCGTTCGACATATCATCACAGTGATCACTGATCACCGGAATTTACAGTATTTGAAAACTGCCAAGGCTCAGTCATCACGGCAGCTCCGATGGGCTTTGTTTTTCGCTGAATTTGATTTCGTGATTACCTATCGACCTGGCTGCAAGAATGGCAAAGCAGACGCCTTATCCCAAATTGGAATGGGAGAATCTGATACAAACTCAGAACCAGTACCAATAATTCCCGAACAGAGGATTCTAGGCATGACTTCATTACAGACGCTTGAAGACATTCAAGCCAGAGTGAAACAACTCCTGGACCCTACAACCTTACAGGATTGGATACAAAAGGGATCAGACTTTACCATAGATAAGGGTTTACCTTATTTCCAAGGACGCTTATTCCTGCCACATAAGGAGTTACACGAACTAGTTATTTCTGGTTATCATGATACATTAATAGAGGGACACCCCGGTATTGCCAAGACAGAGGAGAAGGTGAAACGACAATTTTGGTGGCCCTCTTGGCGAAAAGATGTTAAATCTTCTGTGATGTCCTGTGGTGTTTGCGCCCAAAATAAAAATCAAAAGAAAAGACCAGCTGGTCTCCTTCAACCTCTAGACATACTGCCAGCACCCTGGCACACCCTATCAATTGATTTTATTACGGACCTGCCTCCTTGTTCGGGGTACAATACTATTCTGGTAATTGTGGATTTGTTTTCCAAAATGGCCCACTTTATTCCTTTGAAAGGTTTACCTTCAGCTTCTGTCCTAGCCAAAGAATTCCTCGAAAATATTGTTCGGCTACATGGATTCCCATCTATGCTAATCTCTGACCGGGGAAGCCAATTCATTTCCCACTTCTGGCGCAAATGTTGTCAAATGGCGCAGATCGACGTAAGATTATCGACCAGTCACCACCCTCAGACCGATGGTCAGACCGAGAGGACAAATCAGACCCTTGAGCAGTACTTACGGTGTATGTTACAGCAATCTGAAAGCAACTGGAAAGACATTCTTTGGATAGCCGAATACGCATATAATAATTCGGTACACTCTGGAACTGGCCACAGTCCTTTTTATACTTTGTTTGGGCATCACCCTCGAACCTCAAACCTTGACTCACCTCAGAACCTCGGAAGGCCTGCAGTAGAACATCTGCATTCTACAATTACCCAAGCCTTCAAAGAGGCAACTACGCATTTACAACAAGCCAAGAGAAAATACAAGGAGAATGCTGATGTACATCGGAGTGAAGCACCTCTGTATCAGATTGGGGATCAAGTGTGGTTAGCTACCAGACATTTACCACTCAAAGGGCCTCAAACTTTTAACCCAAAATATCTGGGACCTTATTCTATTACGGCAATAATTAACCCAGTGGCTGTTAAACTTGATTTACCAGCTACTATACAAATTCACCCTGTTTTTCATGTGTCCCTTCTGAAACCAGTGGTACCCGGAACCCGACTACTCAAACCTCCAGAACCTATTCTAATAGATGGGGAGCCCGAATTCGAAGTGAAGAACATTTGAGCCTCAAAAATGTTTAGGTCAAAACTGTTCTACCTAATTGATTGGAAGCGGTACGGACCTCAGGAGAGGTCGTGGGAACCCAGCGACCATGTTCATGCACCTCGATTAGTCAGGAAATTCCACCGACTCTTCCCAGACAAACCAAAACCCACAGAGGGAACCACCTTGGGAGGGGCCTTGGGGGGGAGTGCTGTCATGATGCCCGCTCCTGGGGAGCCGGTTCAAGCCCTGCGTCCCCGAAAGCGGACATCCCGTCCCCAGGGAAGGACCCAGCAACCCCATATAGGGGCCCTTTGGACAGTGTCCTGCCGCCTATGGCGCCAGGCTCATAAAAGACATCAGTCCTGGCGCCATAGGCACCAGGCTCATTATGGGAGTGATTGGGTGCACTTACCTGATGCAGACCATGCTGCAGGATCCCGGCCACCTTGAGGCCTGAAAGGAACTACTTTACCTGTGGGACTAATTTACCATCCGGGCGTGGTCGGGGAAGGATACATACCTGATTGGAGGAAGGATACATACCTGGAACTTCTTCCAAGGCTGTTTAAACCCCACCCGAACAGCCACACGTGCTTCGCGTTGTTCTGCATTTAGCAGCTGGACGCTCACCGTGTCTGCTCCTGCATCCTGACTTCTGCCATTCCTGCCAGCATCCTGGATCACCTGCAAAGGAAGAGAAGAAGAGAACAGAAGAAGGAAAAGTCCTTACCTGCTAAATCCGCATCCCGGAGGCATCTCGCCGACAATCCTGAAAAGGAAGACTTTTATTTAAAGGCTCATCGCGTCGATCGCTGCAGCGCCGCATTCCACTCACCTTTACAGGGCGCCTCCATGTTCAGCAGCGATCATCCGGATTCGCAGGCACGCCCAAGCGCCTAGGGAGAAAGACAAGGACAAAAGGTGAGAGAGAGAAGGGAATAAGGAAAGCTAAATCTCCATGTTAAAACTTACCTGTTGATTCATTCCCTCTTCATTTCGGGTCCGCGCCGCATCCTGGCATTTCCGGACCCCGGCTCCTAATGGGAAAAAGAGACATCAGCGTTAATGAGCGAATGAAAAGACATTACCAAAAAACGCTCATTAAAGACTTACCTGATTTCTACAAGGATTTCACCTCTCATCTCGGGTCAGTGCCTGTTCCCCGGCATTCCGTACCCCGGCCCCTATGGGGAAAAAGACACTAGCATTAGTACATTAATGCATGGACACAAGGAGAACCTCTTATCAAAAAACTTACCTGGAAGCCAAGCAAGTTTGGTTCTCACCAATCCGAAAATCCAGTGAAGTAACTGGGTACCAACGCGCCCCTGCATCAGAAGCAGGATGGAGAGCTCGTCCTTCCAGACCCTAAGGTGAGACGCTACGGGGAATCACAGAAGGGCTTCGAGGAGGGTGAGAGGGGAAAGTGGGAGGCCGATTGCATTATCCCGCAGACAGTTAATCCGCTATTTTCGCCTACAGAAGGATACTTCTGCGAGCCAGACAAGCCAGATTTGGGGGCCCGGTCCAGTCCATCTTCCGAACCCTGCGCATCACCTTAGAAGAGGTCACAGAAGCGCGAACCAGGCCAGCGCCTCCGTGGGAGTCAGGTGAGCGTTACACCATTGTAAGGCATGATGGCCCTGCTGCTGCTGCTGCCTTTTGAGCCCGGGACTCCTGGAACAATGTTTAAAAATTGGTGACAAGGCAGGCGCTCTGTTGCCAGTCAAGTTTTCCTGCATTAGCTTCTCCTGCAAACGCACGTTTTCATGACTCCATCAATCTTCAGGGAGGCTGTTTTTCTTTGCTTTTTCAGGCGTGTCTTCATTTTCTTTTCGGGTGTGGCAAGTTAATTAACTCTAAGGATTCGGGTACTTATATTTTTCACATTCAATTTTTCTTGCAGGTGGCTGGAAACAACTCCCAGATAGCACAAATCTTCCCCTTGATGGAGGGAGGGGGAAATCAATCATGAATACTCATGCAATAGAATGTTTTAAGATTGTATTCAATGACATGTTGTTTATTATGCTCTTGAACATGTTTGGTTACTAAAACAACTATTTATCTCACTATTCGGCTCTGGCCGAATAGCTGGACCAACTATTCGGTTGAATAGTAATTTCACTATTCGGTGCACCCTTACTGTGTACACTTAGAAAAATATGGTTACTATCTCACCGTAATTTGATATACATTTCATACACAAAGGATGATCATATGTAGCATTAATATCAGTGTGCATAGGCACATATCACCAAATTACTGAGAATGTAAGCTTGCCTCCAGTTAAGGTCACCTTGAGGTTCCAGGCAAGGCAATGCAAGTTGCATCTGCTTCAAGTTGGTGTGCTCCCACTGTCCTGCTCCCAGTCTTTTGCCACAGGATGCAGAAACCGGGCATTGAGGTAAATGTTAACGTGTGGTCAGGGTGCACAATTACACCTAAACTAATTCATTGTGCACCTAATGAAAAGAAAGGGGCAAGGCAGCATGCAGCAAATTGAAAGCAAATTATGACTATCTCTAATTCTCTTGGATTTGGTAGGGAATAAAAATAAAACAATTCAGAAGAGAAAATATTAAGCTCAAGTTTGTAGAGGCAATCTAATCAATCAAATTATAAATCTAAAGTTCATACACAAACTGAAAGAGAATACATACATGGTTCATTATCAGGCAGACCAAGAGGCTGACACCACAACATTGTACTGCTGCAGGCCACTGACTTTATATGTTATTAACCATACATGTCTGAGCTATATTGTCAGTAGCATACATGGTTGAGTAGACCATGCTAGGATTCAAACCTACGAAGGGCAGAACACACATAGACCTTAAAATGGAAAACCTAACCCACTGAGCTATTTTACAAGCTATTTAACCTTAAATGTGCATACCATAGCATTTGGAAGTTGTGTTGACTGTGATGGTTACATTTCTTATTAACATAACACATATTATTACAGTTCCTAGACAGGGATATGTCATGGCACACTAGTACACCTGATAATTGTACTGATATATTTTTTTTAAAAGGACTCTTGAGGTTGGTGGGTAGATATCCTCATAAATGTTTCTCTTTAACTGCACAATTGATTCTACAGCACACAGCCGTGACCCTGACCCCTTTGTAAGGGAAGCCTAATTGATCTTGCTGTGACCGCATTTAACACACTGTTGTCTTTGTCAGATGGGTTTGCTGGTAGTCTAAGGTTGACATATGGCAGAGAGGTGCTTCCAGAGGCTGTGATGGGATACATGTCCGGGTGTCCTGCCCCCTAAAAGATTCAGTTTGATGAAAATATTTTAAGAACCTGAAGAAGCAAAGAGGCCTGGCTGTAGGGGGGAAAGGGGTACATCTGTAGGTTGTAGGAACATGGTACTAAGTGATATAAGTGAACCCTGTAAGGACCAGACCCTGTCCCGCGATAGAAAATACGAAAAGTCTTGCCATGTAATTTTGAGGCCTAGAAAGGTCCAGTGATAGTAGCAGCACCTTCTGGCATCCAATACCAAGGCATTTCCCCATCCCCGTTCCCAGTCCCGAACGTATGTAGAAAGCCTTTTGGGCCAGATAGATAAATCCTCAATTGTCTCATGTCAGGCCTGTGTAATCAGAAAGGAATGCAAACAGCCAATCAGAGAGCTGCACTCATCCTTGAATGTTATTTTCCTGGGAGACAGAGCAGAGGCCTCAAGCTGCCAAAATAGTCAACTCAGATTTAGGGCACTAGCGCCCCCCAAGATAATGGTCACTCTATTTGAACTGCCAGATGCCCACCAGCAGAACTCTTAAATCACTCTCTATTTGACTGATTAGTGTGGTCTTAGAGAGGCCAGAAAGGGGGAGCACAGTGTTCTATGCTTCATATTTTGTACAATGAGGTGCACGGGGTGATGACAACAAATCTATGTCAGTACCGGGAAGGCATGCTGGGGGTACCTGCATGCCTGGGATCCAAAGAAGCTCCTTGCATCACTGGGCTAAGTTGACCTCAAGAGTGTCCACTGAGCTCATATTTAACTACCTGGTTTACATCACGTGGGGTTTTCGTGGGGGCTGGTAGCCAATCATGTCCATATAACCTAAGGCGGCAAGGCCGAGGACAACGTGGAAGGGGACTGGCACAAAGAAGCCATAACCAATCATCCAGCACCCTACAAGGAGCGGATCGAGGGCCAATGAGGATGGAGAATGAGCACCATATACTGTATGTGTCATACATGATGACAATAACCTTTATAACCTGATATTGTACTTTGAACTAGCCGGTGCACTCCATGGCAGTCAGGATTGAATGCCCCTACTGACAAGTACTTTTATATGAGTAATACAACTTTGTTATCCTTGAATGAGGTGCACCTTGTCTTTTTCCTTAGAGTATTGCTTTTACTCATCTGGTTGTCTGGTGGTCTGCTCTACAACTGCCCTGCATGTGCCATGCAAGAATGCAGCAAACCGAGCAACTTGGTGCAGCGCAGTTACTGGCCTTGCAACCTGGGATGCTGATTACTTTGCAGCACTGATCGCTCTGCTGTATTTTCCACTCTTTCAATGTCTGAGAGAAAAGAGCATTATCTTATTTAAAGAGTAGCAGATCGTTCAGAAATAACTGATATGATATTTGCATATGGCCACTTTGACTGCTCTGCTACCACCTGCATGGTTTATTTTGGTGATCTGGCGGATCTGTAAAGGAAGGTGGGTAAAGTTAGTAGGACTGATCTGGAGAAAGAGCAAGTCAGCTGTGATTTGCTGTTGGCAGTTTCCGTTTGGTTGACACTGTTCAATGAGCGCCTCTGTGTTTTTCCGTTGGTAGCCAGCATGTGCTGTTGGGCGAGACTATGTTTGGTTTGTTTTGTTGTTGTGGTGTAGTGAAGTGTGTCCAATTTTTTGTGCTGTAGAGGTTGTGTTTAGTTCAGAGTTTGAGAGATGAATGCAGAAGGGTTTGTTTTTAGTAGGGTTGGTTAGTGGCAGTGCCCTTTCCTACCCCTCTACATGTAAGGGCCACGCACTCGTGAGAAAAAGCAACATGATGTATCCTGCCTCCTGCAGGATCTGCCCTGGGCCTTTAATACACAAGGAGCAGGAACCAGGCTGACCCAGGTAAGTGGAAAATAGAAACATGCTTTATTTACTTCTTAAGTTCCACAGAATAGGTAGTAGGTCAGAGAGATAGTCATAGGCCTCCACCCTGGTTCCCTGCCCAGCTCCAAGTCCTTAATCATCCTTCTAGGAATTCCTAGGTACCCCAACACTCTAAGCCCCACTAGCATTCCAACAAAACCTTTGCACTCACACAGACATCACGCACAACATATAGGATACCGCAAAACACACTGGGCCTCATTACGACCCAGGCGGTAAGTTACTGCCTGGGCCGTGACTTTACCACCATGGCGTAAAGGTGGTTGGCGGACTTACCGCCCCATTCTGACCTTGGCGGGGCGGTAAGTCCCCAATCCCCATTTACCCTTCCCCATTCCCATTTTTGCCCCATAGGGCATAATGGGAGTGGGGAAGGCGTTAATTACGCCACCGTAAATTACGGTGGCGTAATTAACTCCATGGTCCCTTAGCGCCATGGATTTTAACACCTGCTAAAAGCAGGTGTTAAATCCGCCATGGCGCTAAGGGACCTCGTACTCAGGCGGTAAGGGTCGGCGCTGTTTACGGCGCCGTAAACCCCTTACCGCCTGAGTTGTAATGAGGGCCACAGAGTTTTCAGCACTGTATTGTGCCCATGTACCTGGGTTGGATGCAAGAAATAACCAAACCTCTGAGTATTGGCTACTGCAGTGCTGTTTGGGAAAATTCGGTGTCGGGCTGGGCTTTTGAACATTGGAGTCTCCTATCTGTTTCCTTAACTCCAATTAATTGGATAGTGCAACGCGTGGCACTATCCAAAGAATGTTCTTTTCCATGATCATGAACATAAATCTAAATGACTGTCGTCCTTGTTTTTTTCACAACAGTTACAGGGCTCAGGGCTAGTCTAGAAGGGGTGTTGCAAGGTCTGGAAAAGACCTGTGTCTACGCTGATCTCGGAATTGTCGGGACTGTGGGCTAGCTAGCCTTTTGGTTGTAGCTCCTAAGATTCTATTCAGGTCTAGAACCAAAAGATCAGGGGCTATAGCCTCATTAGCCCCCCACCCCCAGCAACGCGTCTGCAGTCTAGTATGTCTGGTTCACAGCTTACTTGCAACCGGAACCAATTCGTTTCCTTCTAGGTACTTCAGGAGTTACTCATCTGATCTTGGATGGCTGCCAAGCACGTTCTATCATTTCCGGATTTTCAACTAAGGGCATGGCATGGGTCCTCCTGTTAGCTCTTACCGAATGCTGCTGGAATGGAGGGAATCAGCAAGAAATGTGGTTTTCATCCCAGACGCCCCTGGCCCCGGTGGGGACGCCTGGATGATGTTACAATCCCATAAGTGTCCTCACTTCCTTTCGGGGCAGTGACTGGAAGACGGATCTGTTCACGCATTCCTTGAGTGTTCTATTCCTCTTGCCTCTTCTGGATTCTATTCTTCTCCTCTGGGTGTGGTTTGCTGCTAAGAATCCTGAGCCAGAAGGACAAACACCCCAACCTCAGTAAAGCGCGGAGCACGGTGGCGTGTGCGCTCTACACGCGCCAACTGATAAACGAAGCTCATATCCCATTGAATATGAAGCAAGTCGTTTTGTGTAGTGTGTCTTCCATTGCGGTAGTAAAGTTTTTAATTAGGAACGCTATTGTTGCAGATAAACTCACACTTTCCCAAACACCTGCCACAAAACAGCGGCGTTTACGGCTGCGCTGTTTTCTGAGCAAACCTCCGAGCAGCTGCCTGTCCACTGCTGGTGCATGAACCGTTTGTGCTGTTTTCGCAAAGAAAGACCATTGTCTGAATCCTTAACCCAAAATGAATATTTTGCTGAAATGTAGATTTTATCTCGCATGCATTTCACAAAGCTTCAGGCATGCACCGAACAATAGCTGAAAGCAGTTCACAGGCAGTGTTTTGGCTTTTGACTTCACTTTGTACTGCGCGTTGTGGTTGGACTGCTACATTTATAAATGGGACATTAACAATGCAAGCATTTTAAAGGAAAGCAAAATAACATGAGCTCAAAACGAAAACCTGCCACACATCTTTTTTGTCATCTTCCTCTGCAAATGTGCACATGTGTAAATCCAAATGGCAAATGAGTGACAGATTAGAAGATTAAGCAATACGTTGCCACCATCCCTAGGTGAGAGTTCAGAATTTCCTTCTCAGTAATTTGCATGCAGACAATGATGGTTAGACAGAACACAACACATGCAATTCCACCACACCATTCAAGTGAGCTCATCACAGGAGATCATGTACATCCCCTATTACTTCAAATGGACTGTCATTGTCTTACTGTAGCTGTGCATGCCCTGCTATCATTTCCTGAAGTGGTATTGTGCATTTCATATACTCATTTTTCAACCAAGGTATATTTTAGGACCTATATCCTGCTTTTCAAAGGAGCTAATGCTGCTGGACTGCAGCGCCTCAGACCTGCTCATAAGCACACGCCAAGACTTCAACGAACACATAGGCTTAGAGCTATAGCACAGCGAGCTAAGCTCCCGCCCCTGATATCTGTGTGCAGCCTGCTGTTGCAGGTTCGATTCCCAGCTGCACCAACTCAGCCTTTCATCCTTCCAAGGTCAACAAAATGAGTACCACTCTGTGGGATAATAATGCCTTCTGTTATTTGAGAGCTCTGAGACCTATGGGTGTGTAGCACTGTATAAGAAATACATTAATATTATTGTTAGGGATAGAAGGGCTATTGAGCTAACTCTGTTAGCAGAGGATCACAGATCTCCCCTGAGGGAGCCTGCTTATGAAAGAAAATATGAAAGTGGAAGACATGACTGTGGGCGAAAGGAGTTGGTTGGGCAAGGTCTGGAGATTGGCAGGAGGTAGAAGCTGGAACACAGAGAAAGGCGGCTGGAGGGAATAGAACCGAGGTGGAGGAAGAAGTGCGCAAAGAGGTGACTTGTGGAAGGCTTGGAGCCAAAGAGAGACATATGATAGGAGTATTATAGTGGTACTGAGAAGGGTGGATGATGAGGGGAAGAATCCAAACACTGCTGAGGCACCGAGGAGGTGCAAACAAGCAGCAGGAGTAGAAGAGATTGCTTTGAAAAGGAAGGTGGAGGCCAGAGGGTAGGGGAAGAGAAGTGGAGTGGATATTACAGCATCTGATGAACAGACATTGCGGAGACAGGTTAAAAGAGAGTAGGAGGAGGTTGAAAAAAGGACCCAGAATGGGGTTGCAGGGGATAATCGGGGGGGGGGGGGGGGGGGGGGAAGCTAGAGACAGAATATAGGGGGGAGGGATGTAGACACAAGGATGATGTTGGAAGAGGTCATCCGGAGGAGCAGGAAAAGAGAGAGACCATCAGGGAGGAAGAAAGGGTACATGGAGAGGAGGGTGGAAGGAGATATGAGGAGGAGGTGGGAATGAAAGAGTGGAAGCACGTTGGAAGACTATGGGCCTCATTACAAGTTTGGAGGTAGCCTGCCTGTAATACCTCCAAACTTGCGAAATAATATGGCACCCGCGAATGGGCAATTACCATGTCATGCCAAGTTTGGAGGACCTGGTAATTGCCCATTCGTGGGTGCTGGTAATAAGGGACTCCCCATCCCCATTCGGTCCCACAGGGCTGAATGGGAATGGGGAGGTGGGATGCACCGGCACCATTCAGAATGATGCCGGTGCATCCACGAGTTGTGCTCGCGGGTGCCGCACCGACCTGGCGGGCAGAGCGAGACCTGCAATCACAACTCGTAGTATGGCGGTATGGAGGGGGAGAAGATACTGAAGAGGAGGAGAAAGAGGATCCTCGAGGAGGGGAGGCTGGAAGGAGAGAGAAGGAAGTGGCAAGACCAGCAATTGGTAAAGGTGAGCCTAGGAGGGGTGTGGGAATGATCACATGGTGAGGCATCAGGGAGGTGCAGCAGAAGATACAGGTTGTAGGAGAGAACAGGGGGTTCAGGATAGATTCTCCTAGACATGAGACCTTCACTACTGGCGAGGAAGGAAGCAAATGCAGGCATTAGGCAGTAAGGCCAGGACACAGTGACTGTGAAGTACAACTCGGGCGTCTAGGTAAACATAGCCAACGTACCTCTTGGTGGAAGCTCTGGGGATTTGCCAACCACTACAGTGCTCCAGCTTCCACCTTCGTGACGGTTGGCATTATTTTTCACCAGCACTTATCTGATGCTTCTGGGCACGCAGGTGATTCCAAAGCCTGTACTTTGCTTCCCATGAGTGTTTCCCAGGTCTCAACGGCAATGAATTCGGGTCTCGTAGCAGCAGGCTTGATGTTTGTGCACCTTCTGAAAAAGTAGGGACAAACCATGCAGGGCAGCTCCATCATTTCTACAAGGAACTCCCCTGTGCAATTTCCCTATATGAGGGTTTAGATTTGCACTCCCAGGATTACTCCTTCAGATCTCCTTTCTCTGCAAGTGCCATGAGGAACTTCCTTAATCACAAGACCCAGCTCCACTGTGAAACGCTATTTTAGTCCATGTTCCAAACCAGTGACTTGGCTCCTGATCTTCTAGTTACTGTATTCTTTTAGTGCCTGAGGCATTTCCAGGGAATTCTTGCGCACAGACGTAGGATGAGCTCATGGTTGCTAGGTAACCAAGAGCTCATGAACACTCCTGTCCAGACACAGGGGCGATGGGCCCGCCATGCAGGTAGGCATCATGAAGCTGGCTCTCGTGTTAAAAACAACATACAATTTTTAAAAAGGCAGGTGGTCCCAAAATTACCGCAGTGGTTTTTGGGGAGATGGCATAGGTTCCTGCTGTGATCCCTAGCGACCCCCAAATGATATCCCTGTTCAAACATATAAGTACATGGTGGGATGTCAAAGAACCAAACACTAACCCCAGTGTTTTAGAGAGCGTCAGTGGACCTGTTAGGCTACATCAATGTGAACATTGAGTTCAAAGGTAGACAAACCACAACAAAAGTTTATTTCTCTGAAGAAGGCCTGGTAGTCTTGGGGTGTGAAGACCACCACAAGCTGAACATAAGGCTGGATCCCAGCAGCAATGATCAAGTGCTCACAATCAAAACAGGAGGAGCGTCAGTTTTGAGAGATGAATTCCCCACCCTGTTTTCTGAAGTGCCAGGAAAAATAAACTATGTGCACAGAATCGGTCTGAAGCCCAATGCAGTTCTGGTCTAACACAGAGTGAGGCATATGCACAAGTGATAATAGGGGTGACAAAACAAGGGAGGGAGGACAGGGGGAGGACATGACAAATGATATTACTGGGTCTTGTGTCATTCAGATGGTGCAAGTGTGACAACCCCAACTGCAGGCGGAAGGGAGAAGGGGAAGTGTCAGGGAAAAGGGAAATGCAAGTGCAATCAGGGCAGTAATGCTCTAAGTGCAGCCACAGCAGCATTGCTCTGGATAAGTGCAAAGAGTATGTGACTGTAGAGGTGACAGTAACAGCCGCGAAGTGAGTGGTGACCCAGGACACAGTGCAGGGGAGCCTGATCTTGGATGGGCCTGGTACCCAGTGAAACACTGAGGGTTGCCAAGCAACCAGTTGGTGTCACGGACAGTTGGTCAGCAGAGGAGGGAAAGAGAGAAAGCAGAAGAGAAAAGGAAAGTCTTGAGTTAACATTCTCATCTACGCGGTAGATGATGAGACTCACGAAGAAATCCTGAGGAAAGTGCTGGAGAAACTTCAAAACGCAGGAGTATGCCTAAGATACACCTGAGATACGAAAAGTGCGTGATCAAGGCAAAATAAGTAGAATATCTGAAGTACACAATCTGAAAGGATGGAGTCAGACCCAAGAAGATTGTCTCTTACAAGCCATAGTTAAAGTCCCAGCGCCAAAGTCAAGAGACAAGCTGCGGCCTCATTGAGAGAACTGTTGAGAAAAGTAAATAAGTCAGAATGGGGTCTAGAACATAGAACAGCTTTGAAGAAGTCAAGAGGAGAATTGCGATACTGATGCCAGCGCCTATGTTCTAGGAGCCACGTTGACCGAGAACTAGAGTGATGTCGAACAAGTAGTTTCGTTTGCATCTAAAGCATTTTCCGATGCAGAAAAAAAGTATTTCGAGGGGGAAAAAGAAATGCTTATATGTGCCTGGGTGTTGGAATATTTAAGAACTTATGGTTGGGGCATAAAGTTTTTTGTGGTCACGGATCATGAACCCTTAATTCACATGCTAAGCCCAAGAGGGACAAAGACATCCACTCTGCGACTGATGCAAATAGCAGACAAACTGCTGGAGTACACCTATGAAATTATGCATAAAGCAGGGTGGAAGAGCATGCAAGCAAACTGCATGTTGCACCTAATGGAGCACTGAGAATCAGCCACTATGTTTCTCCAAGACGAATGCACAGTAGCATCTTTGAGTGACCTAAGAAGCCACAAATTCCTGGAAATTAGCAAAAGCCACTGGATGGACGAGTTAGCCAAAGGTGTAATCCTGGGAAGAGTTGTGAATTGGAATCGAACTGGGTAGTCCAGTGTAACAACCATTCCAGAATGAGGCCATATTGGAAAGTAAGCAAGGGCATTTATAAATCCAATGGGTCATTGATGAGAGAGGATCAAGTTATTACTCCTGTTGGAATGAAGAAATTAATTCTGTGCATGGAACACTCAGGCAATTTAGACGGAACAGGACCAAGCAAAGAGTGCGAGAGTTGTACTGGTGGCTGTGCATGGATCAAGACAGGATAATGATGAAAAGATGCTATGAGTGCATGAACAGTGACAAGAGGATCAAAGTATGACAAGCACCATAGATCCGCAATGAGATTTACGAAGGAGTATGGCATACGTTAGGCCTTGACTTCATCGTCCCCTTGATACTGTGTTACTGGACCACAAATATGGATTAATAATGATAGACTACTTGTCAAAATAGGTTGAGGCAGAATTCGTACCATATATCATCAAGACTACCATCATTGAAGTGTTGAACATGATCTTTCAGAGGGAAGGCCTACCTAAAGAAATGGTAACGGACAATGGTGTGGAGCTAGTATCAAGAGAAATTGAGGCGTGTCTGTGTAACCTTAATATCAAGCAAATCAAAGGTAGTCTCTATCACCCCCAGGTGAACAGACAGGTCGAAAGGCCAAATAGGTTCATAAAACAAGACTTACAACTAGCTGCGACCTCAGGGATGGACCCTTAAGAAAATGAGGTAAATATGAAGCACAGATTACCCCTGATTCTGTTAGTTAACACAGTGTAGACCACACACTATGATATATAAATGACTTTTATCATTATAAAATACCCAGACTCATAAGCTCTTATAGTTATATCCAAGAACCGTGTTGGCTAATTTTATTTTTCAACAGTGGTTTCCTTGTTACAACATTTCATATATAAAAACATAATCAAACACATAATGATCACAGTACACAACACATTTCGATCACGGTACATAAAATAATTTTCAATGGTTAATATACACATAGACAGGTTTTCTTAATATACCATCTATTCATAACATTTTTCATTCATTTAATGAGAGATTTATCTCACACATTTTCTGTGTGAAGTAAACTGAGTGCAAAGCATGAGTTGTTTCTCAGAATAGTTTGTCTTGAGGATGATATTTCAACAGGTTTTAACCTATCTTGGTGGGATAAACACGATCTTTCAATAGGTTTTCCCAATGTTGTTTTTGGGAGGCCTTCATCAGGACAGGTATTTTTTTTTTTCCTATAAGCCTTGTTAGTTTTCTAAGGCTCAGATTTACAAGTTCTACAAATATTAAAAATACAAAATGCAAAACACTGAGTCAGTGGGCTGGTCAACTTAGTTAAAAAATGCCATAGGTCATATGTGGGTCTAGTCTACTAACCTTATTTTATGGTGGACTTGAAGAGAGAAAACCTTGCACACGTCTCATTAAATGGGGCCAATAGTGACTGTTGAAAAAATATACAGGGTATCTCTTATGGTTATCATATAGATACATTGCTTCTATCGATAATCCTCTCTATTATGTTAGAGGCATGTTGACATTCCTTATTGAACGAATAAATCTCCAGCTGTCACAGGACAAGTCATGCTGGTTTGCTTGTGTGCGGGATTTTTTCCTAAAGATGTAACAAAGAACACTATGACATCATGGGCATGGCTTAGCTAACCTAATTTACGAGATTCCTTATCTAACTTAGAATTGGTGGCGAATAGATATAATGCCATAGGTATATCCGAGGCCCATATTTAAGAGTTAGATTATATTTGTTATTGGGCCTCAAGATATCTCTCTGTGGTCATATGTGAAGCCACAACATAGGCCCGAAGCGTTTACACGAGTGTCGCATGCGCAGTGTGACCGCCTCCTGTGGCTGGGCTCAGTGACCTGACCTGGTTTTGAAGCATGACGCTTCTCGGATTTATTCTTTTGTATGTCAGCCCACCTTGAAAGCTAAATGAAACAGATGACCTTTAAAACTATCTTCAGACTTGGAGGGCCATCGCATAATGCACCTGCGCTAGCACTTCCTGTGCGTCACTCTATCTCTATAGAATGATCGGCCCTGATGAAGGCTGAGTTTTTAAACAAATAGCTTGCATGGCTGAAACTCGAGTTGGTATTTCACATTTGTCATTACATACATTCTTCTGGATTAAATTGACAGGGTATAAAAAGGACACATGTTTTGTGCTTTTTCGAGCAGCCATGTACGATTTAAAGGGGTGAATATCACCTTTTCTGTTTGCGTTCAGAACTGAGGCGTATTGTTGAACATACTTGTCTAAAATAGTTTGCACTGTTGAATTCACATCGTTTTAGTATTATGTTTTTTGGTTCTCACTTATTCTAGTTAGGTTCTGCACTGTACGAGTGAGTCTAAATTGGAATTTTTAAATATGTATTATTTTTAACATTGTTTTTACCTGGGTGTACATATGAATTTACATCGCATAAATGCTTTTGAAGAAAAATAAATAAATGACATGTAAATACCTTGGTATCAATAAATGTACCACTATGAACATATGCTGCATGGTCCCTTTGCTTAGGTATTGTACTCCTTTAATACTTGGACAATTCCCACAGTCACCAAGCCCTTACTTTCCCACAGCTGAAAAAACCTAGCATGGAACCCGACACCTGGAGTAAATATCGACATGCACGAATGTGCCCTTTGTTGGGAAACTCCTTGAAAATGCTGTGGCTCAGAAGTTATCTGACCTACTGTCAAAGCACAATCTTTTGTGTAGCTATCAATCTGCATTAGGCTGCCATAATGACAATAAATCAGCTTCTCAGCGATATTCAACCAATTCCTGACGCCAATGATGCTTGCGTGATGGTTTTATTGGACTTACATGCAGCGGTCAACACAGTGCTGCATCATCCTTTGCTAACAATCTTACACAAACGCATGTGTATTAGTGGTGTGTTGCTAGAGCCGTTTGATCCCTAGTCATCATCAAGCCAGCAAGAGATTTATTCCGGATCCACTTTTTCCACATCCATACTGGTTTCCAATAGTGTTCCACAAGGGTCACTCTCCCATTCTCTTTAACCTTTATTTGGAACTTTTGGGAATATTGTACATACATAGCAGATCAACGTTCATCCATGAGCTAATGATGAGCTGATCCTCATTAGCTCATTGATGAACGAATGAAAGTGGGCTCTCAATCTGACATCTGTACCCCTAAGATATTGAAGCCTGGGTGTCTTTTAATAGGAAGGAAGGGAGGAGGGATAGCTCAGGGGCAACCCGTTTGTCTTGGAAGCAAGACAAAGCAGGTTCAAATCCCGAATCCTGCACTAAGAAACCACTTGTTGGTATTAAGCGCTTTGTAAATGAACAATAAAATAACAGAATTAGGTTTACATTTCATGTCCAAATAATAATATAATCGTTTTGCTATTCTCAATAAACTCCTATTAAATCTTGACTGCAACTGCTGACTTTTGACAGTTTATTTAAACTTCCATATGCCATCAAATCTCTCAGCCTCCATATTGATAATAGAAGATGAAAGATCACATTATCGAAAAATCACAAGATGCTCACTTCCAAATAGTTCTGCATAGAATAATGAAGTCTTTTTTTCCCTCCAGCTTTGGTACATTGGTTTAGGCATTAGAGCTCTCCCACATTGACAGCAGTAACATTGTTCTCTTTGGTTCTTCTTATGGTGCCATGCACCCTCTTAGAGATCTGACTTGCATGCAGTGGCAAGACTTGCAGCTGGTAAAAGAACACCTGACCCCATCTCACTCATTATGTATGCATTTCAGTGGGTTCTGCTAGGTGATAGGATTCACGTTAAGTTTGGTTGCCGGGCCTACATAGCAGATGTACTCCTTCAGTCTCCTTATTTAGCCAACAAGTCTCAAATATCAGATGACAACTGAACATCCAGACGTAAAGGTATTTTAGGTTTAATTATTCCTGAGGCTAATCTTGATAGATCTTTGTACTTGGTCTTGTTGGGATGCAATTCCCAAACATGAGAGAAAGTACAAGTTAAGGAAATCACTCTAACTTGAGACATGACCTACATGGCGGGCCAGTCACCTTGCTATTTCGACAACACATGGGCCTTATGTGAAGCTGATAAAGGGATTGATGAATTTCTGAAAACAGTCAATGACGAAATACAGATTAGACACCTTAAAACATTTAACATTAAAAGTGCAAACTGTGTAGAGTAAAGTAGGAGGTGACCAACTTATAGCAAGCAGCACAGTAGAACTAGAGTAAATGCACAGTGTACAGAAGGAGAAATATGGCACTTCCTATAGTCGACATATTATGTAGAAAGATATACTAGACCACATCCAGTAGGGAACAAATGGAAATACTTATTGATACAGTAACATGAAAAAGCTGGGTTTTTTGACATTATAAAATAAAATGCATTTTGAGAATCAGCCCTCCAAAACTAGGCCGCAATGAAAGAGGAAGTCCTTAGAATGGTCATGAGGAATAGGACAGGCCAATAGAGCTAGGTATTGTATAGAATCCTATATGGAACAGCAGCCACTGCATGTACCTCGAAACAATGTTATAAAACATGATTTCACTCCTTCCTATAAAAGCCTCCATTTAATGATGAAATGTTGAATGATTTTATAATTTTTCCCAGCTGAGTCTGGGTGTAATAGACCTTTGTTTTTTCTTGCTTCTCGTGCACTTTTATTGGCTCATTGGATTGTTTCTGTACGACTCAGGTTTTTTGGGTTTACCTCACTGTCTGCTATTTTTCAATGTCCTGTTGCTGCACTAATCTCCCAACCAATCGTAATAAAACACACTCTGTGTTGGGCTTCATAAACACACTAAAAACCTCTATATTTCTTGAGTGTCGTTTTTTAATTGCTCCCTGGTGCTCCTGAACTATGCTCTATATCTTTTGCCTCCTTTTCGTTATCTTCAGGTGTGAATCGCACACTTTAAAATTAATTAAACAAATAAAAATAAATCGAAACCAGCTATCACTGAAGATTAGGCATTTTCACTGAATCACTTCTAGATTATCACAATTGTGTCCGTCTAAGAAATTAGGACGCATATAGGTAGCAGGTTTTGACTAAAATCCCATAGATTGGTCAAATGGGGAAACTTGACTCTCCAATTCTATAGACTTCAGTCTGCATATTCTTCAGTTGGATCTTTGGTTGTACTCCAAACATGCAATGTTGTTTGCATGGTACTTTGGAAGAGCTAAACTACTACTTTCTGCATGGATGTTTTTCCATGTGGGTTGGAATGGATTTACTGTCAAAACACATTATTTTCCCGAGTTGGAAGTGGCATCAAGTGAAAAGACTGATCTGCCCTAAACAATTAAGGGTAGGCATTAAAGAGCAGTGGAGGGAGACACAAAGTGTTTGTTGGTATCAAGTTCCATCCTTTCCAGATATGAAATATACATTTCACTTGGATTTTCCACCCTGACAGTCCATGGTATCTCAATAATCTGAAGGATTGGAAAATAAGAATAACCCATTGATGGTGCTGTACATGTACAATAATGCATCCGAAATATGCAGAAACAAAGCTCTCAAATCGTTCTGGGTATGGGTTGAGACCTTTTGAAAATATTAGCTTTAGGCTTGCTCACGTCAATCTGTATTCATGTGCAGTGTTTGTAGTCGTATTTCCCCACTCTAATGACAGGACACAAGTACCAGAATGCAATTTAATGGGAGTCAAAAAGCAATGACATATCACTTTTGGAATGGGTCAATTCATTATTAATACCTCTGGGTTAAACATGTGTGATTACATCCCATGCTCGTAATCATTTTGCCTTGTTTTGTTATTCATCATGTTAGATATTACTACCAACATAAAATCTAAACATACAGTTAAAAAAATTAAATGGTGGGTATCAGTCTACAAACCTTGATTTTCTGTGCAATTCAGTCTGTTTTTAGCAAAGTTTGAATCGTTAGTAAGAAAAATGTTTCAGCGTGTTGTTGCTTAAAATTTGTTTATAAAACTTAGGATCTTTCAGAGCTACTTGTAAGCAGCTCACCTGAGAAAAGTGTGGTAACTGAGGTGGGTAGTTTACTCTGAGGTTTTGATACCACCCATATCTCACTGCTAACAGTTCTATAATTCCCTGAGTAGTCCGATGGCTTAAATAAAGCACTGCTGAGAGCAAACCAAAGAAACTCCAAACAAAAGGTATTGCCATCCCACCAGCAAAGAATGCAGCCCTTTTCATGTTAATCATGTTTCTGATGTTGCCACCACTAGATGAAGCCCTGCCTATGCAAGGGTGAGAAGCCAACACTTCCAGCTCCCAGTAGCGGGGGGCGTGTCTGATGCTCACAGGTGTTAGGACCGATGGGGGGTGTCTGTATTTCCGCTCTCTATATGGTAGAGGGGAGGCACAGAGGACCCCAGCCAAGATTCTCCAATATGGTAGCAATGGACGAGCAATCAAGGCCTAGCTTCTCGGGAGGTGATGCAGGCTGGTTCTTAAGTACAGTGTAGTCCCCAAGCCCCCACAAGGAATGTCCACACACTGTATTTCTGAAAACACAGTCTTTATATAATTAATATTCAAAGGTTATGTACACTTATCACAATAACGCACTTTGTGCTCCGGAAAATCAACAATGGTAAATATCTACAATTCTAAAGTGGTACCACTAATATTCGATTAGAGTGCATCAACAAGACTGTCAGGATGCCACACAGATCAATAGCAAGGAAACCAGCAATAGAGAGAGGGGAGAAAGCAGACGGATGAAACAATAGGCAGAAGACTGGCCCCTACCACGGGACGCAGTTCTGAGTGGAGATCCCCCCACCTGGGCAACCTGCAAAATAACGATATATAAAACAAGCCCAGTCCATATATTGTTCAAGAGTCTCGTTCTCTCCTACAATGGTTTTACCCCCCCAATGTACCTGGTGGAGTAGAGTTCGTCGGCGAGGCGTCGACAGATCCTTCTTGAGTGACTCCCCTTTAAGGCAGGAGCCACGGATCGTCGAGAGGCGTCGCAGACTCGGGGTTCGGTGTTGGGGAATCGACGGCCCTTCTTCGATGCCTTCCCTTTCCAGCGGGAGACACGGGGCGTTGAACGTCCGACCGTGAACCGGGTAGAACGCCGTCGATGAGGCAGCAGGCTTCGATCCAAGCGGTGCTCGTCGACGACAGAGCGTTGGCGTCCTGCAAGGAAGAGGCGTGCGGGGTTCCTCGGTGACGATAGTTCTGGACCGCAAAGAGATGAGGAGGAACTGTGGCCCAGCAAGGGCGTCGAGTCGTCGGCGTCTCTGCGGTCTTTGGGTGGCGGGAAACCCACCGGCGGATACTCCTCGGCGCGTCGACGGTCAGGCCTTCTCCAGCAGGAGACGGACACGGCGATGCAGACGAGAGCGTCCGTTGATCAAGAGAAAGTTCTTAGGCAAACGGGAGCACGGCGGCTCCGGTCGGCGACAGCGGTCGTCGACAGTGGCGGACAACAGTCCGGGCGCTTCTCTTTGGGATTCCGCAGCAGTCCCCGTCTCCGGTCGGCAGCCTGTCGTAGGTCTGTCTACCAGGGAGCGTTGGCAAAGTTCAGCTGTGCACGATGGTCCCTCGTAGCTCGGGAAGAGGGCGCCTTACCAGGTCCTCTCTGGGTCAGTCCTTGGAGACACAGCAGCTTTCAGATCGTGAAGGAGAGCAGCAGCAATCCTTCTCCTCCAGCGGGGCCTCAAGGTCAAGCGTCAGTTACTCCAGTTACTCGTCGTAGTGGACTTCAGCTTCTGAACAATTTCCAGTGGTGAGAGGTCCCCAGATATACTATCCGGTCTCTCATCCATACTGCTGGCACACACTCAGCAGCCAATCGTACAGAAGGGCATTCATGCAGTCGGTCAGCCAATCAGGCACGCAGGGCATTCAGGCCACTCTTCTCCCGCTCAGACACTCACAACAAGGAATGTGGATTGAGACGAGTACTCAGCCATTCAACACTACACACTGCATTCAGGCCAGTTTCGGGCAGGGCTGTCTCAGTCTTTGTCCCTCATGACAGAAACCAGACAGCCACAACAAGGAGTGCATATTGGTCACACTCTCCATTCACCCAGGTCCCACCCACAGGAGGTACCCACATCATACAGTCAACGGGAAGGCTCCAGTCAGTCTAGCTGGGCCTTCACAACAACACCATATATGGAACTTCCACCCAACAGCCAGTCAGGGGGAAGGGCTTCCCAGGACTTTGGGAAAACAAGGTATCAGGCAATAGAAAGCAAGAGGCCACAGGGGCCATCTTGTTTCCTATCAGGAATCAACTGATCCCAGTGGCAGGGCCGGGGTATCCCAAAATGGAGGATACTCAGTGCACCTGTCAAACTCAGCATGGAGCTGCCACCAGCCCATACCCTGCTCTGTGGGCCACCCACGGGTGCCCAAAACCATACACTAGGGTCACAGGGTGGTACCCCTACCCACGGGTGCCATAAGGGTATCCCATGGGTCTGTACACCAAACCAAAAAGAGAGAGCTGCACCGCCAGGTGTCCCACATGGACTTCTGCGCGGAAAACACGACAGAACACAAGATAAGAACAGTAAAGGACAAGGATACGGAGGCCCTGTCCCTCCGATGCATTTCCAGCATCACAGTCGCCCCCCCCAGACTGAGGTTAGGGTGCCTAATCTAATAGACACCCTCATCCAGACGGTCAACATACCTTCTGGAAAGGCCATCTGCATTATCGTGACTCTTCCCTGGTCTGTGCTCTATGGTGAAGTCTAGCCCTTGCAGGCTAATGGACCACCTGAGCAATTTCGGATTCTCACCCTTCATCTGCATAAGCCACTTCAGGGGCTTATGATCTGTTTGGACCTTGAAGGTGGACCCCGTAAGGTAGGGCCTAAAACGCCTAAGGCTCCAAACTATACTAAAACATTCCTTTTCAACAGTAGCCCACCCAAGTTCTCTACCCTTGAGTTGTCTACTGATGAATATGATAGGATGTTCTCTCCCTTTGTCATCTAACTGGGACAAGACAGCTCCAATTCCGGTGTCGCAGGCATCCGTCTGGACGATAAAGGGTCGGCTGTAGTCAGGCGCACACAACACGGGTGCCCTGCACAGACTTTCTTTCAGGCCATCAAAGGCCCTCTGACAGTCTTCAGTCCAAAAAACCTTCCTAGGTTGTTTGGGTGAAGTCAAAGCTGTCAGTGGTGCAGCTATGGTCCCATAGTCCGCCATGAAATTGCGATAATACCCAGTGAGGCCCAAAAAGGCTCTCACCTGGGTTTGAGTAGTGGGGGTCTCCCAGTCATGTACATCCTGTACCTTACTGGAGAGAGGCTGGATTTGACCCCCGCCTACCTCATGACCAAGATAGGTAACTTTCCCTGAGCTATCTGGCACTTGGTGGCCTTGATAGTGAGGTTAGCCCTTTTCAATGCCTGCAACACTTTATCCAGGTGTGTCAAATGCGCTTCCCAGGTGGAACTGTAGACGGCAATGTCGTCTAGGTAGGCCACACAAAAGGCCTCCAGCCCACTGAGCGCATGATTGACCAACCGCTGGAAAGTGGCAGGGGCATTCTTCAACCCAAAAGGCATGACCCTAAACTGGTAGAGTCCCTCTGGTGTTGAGAATGCCGTCTTTTCCTTGGCATGGTCCGTCAGAGCTATTTGCCAATAGCCTGAGGTGAGGTCAAAGGTGCTCACAAATTTGGCAGCACCTATGGTGTCCACGAGCTCATCAGCCCTGGGCAGTGGGTGCGCGTCAGTTTTGGTGACGGCATTGACTCCTCTGTAGTCTACACAGAACCTCCAATCCTTGGTACCGGCCTGGGGACTTGCCTTGGGGACAAGGACCACTGGACTGGACCATGGACTGGTTGAGGGTTCAATTACACCCAGATCCAACATCTTGGCGACCTCAGCCTGGATGTGGTTCTTAACGGTATCTGACATACGGTAGCACCTGCTTTTGACAGGCACGCTGTCACCAGTGTCAATCTCGTGCCTACACCACGGTGTAAGGCCCGGTGTCAGCGAAAACAGAGAGGCATACTGCTGAAGCAAAGCCCGGCAGGCCCTCTGCTGCTCGGTTGTCAAATCTGGAGAGAGATGTACTCCCTCCACTGAGCCGTCCCGAGGGTTGCTATGCAGCAAATCAGGAAGGGGCTCACTCTCATCCTCTTCTTGCCCTGAAGCTAGCAAGAGACATGAGACTTCTGCTCGCCGGTGGAAAGGCTTGAGCCTGTTGACATGGAATACTTGAGGAGTTACCCCGGAGGCACCCAGGTCAACCAGATAATTGACTTCGCCCATCTTGGAGATTATCCGGAAGGGTCCAGTCCACTTGTCTGCCAACGCTCGAGGCTTGGTAGGCTCCATCACGAGGACTTCCTGTCCCGGAGTCCAATCTACCTGCGTAGCTTTAAGGTCATGCCAGTACTTATTCAATTCCTGGCTGGCCTTGAGATTTGCTGTTGCCTGACCCATCATCTGTGTCATCCTCCGTCTGAGGCCTAACACATAGTCCCCCACTTGCTTGGCGGGACCGGGAGGGGTGGCTTCCAAGCCTTCTCGGATCAAGGCGAGGGGCCCCCTCACGGGATGTCCAAAGAGTAACTCAAAGGGGCTGAAACCAACACCCTCTTGAGGTACCTCCCTGTAAGCAAACAGCAGGCATGGCAGGAGGAGATCCCATTTCCTCCTTAGGGGCTCTTCCAAAGCACCTAGCATGCCTTTGAGAGTTTTATTAAATCTCTCAACCAGACCATTGGTCTGGGGGTGGTAAGAGGTGGAGAACTTGTAGGTTACCCCGCACTCTTTCCACATGGTCTTCATGTATCTCGACATGAAGTTGGATCCTCTGTCAGAGACAACCTCCTTGGGGAATCCAACATGGGTAAAAATGCCCAGGAGGGCCCGGGCAACCACCTTGGCAGTAATAGTCCGAAGGGGTATAGCCTCAGGGTACCTGGTGGCATGATCAACTAAGACCAGGATGAACCGATGTCCACCTGCAGTGGGAGGGTCCAGGGGACCCACAATATCGATGCCCACCCTCTCAAACGGTGTGCCAACCACTGGCAAGGGTTGCAGTGGGGCAATGACCCTTCCTCCAGTCTTGCCAGACAACTGACAAGTCGGGCAGGTCCGGCAGTGGGACTCCACTTCCACTCCCATCCGGGGCCAGTAGAAGTGGGCAGAGAGCCTCTGCTTAGTCTTCTTGGTACCAAGATGACCAGCCAAGGGTACCTCATGCGCCAACTGCAGCAGGAAGGGCCTGTAAACCTGGGGTACCACCAACCTCTTGAGGGCACCAGGTTCAGGCTTAGTGGGCTCACTAACAAGGAGCTCACCCTCCCAATAAATCTTGAATGTCCTAGGCACTTCACCTTGTGCCTGGGACAGGGCCTGTGTCCGCAGACCCTCGAGAGAGGGACACTCTCTCTGTCCTTTACAGAAGTCTGCCCGGGAGGGTCCCCCTTCAGCTAACAAGCATTGAAGGTCGGGGTGATCCTCCGGGTTGAGAACCTCTCCCACAGGAGAGTCTTCTGTCTCAACTCCCACAGGAGTTGAGTTTGGGTTTTCCACTGGACCCAGCCCGTCCGGAGCATGGAGCCCAATGGGTGCTGTCGGAACAGCAGGAAGAGAAGGGGTTCCCCCCACAGAGGTGGCCTTCTTGGTCTTCCTTCTTCTTGCCTTAGGCCGCGCCTTTGGCTCGGGTACCTGACTCACAGCCAGACCCGGTGTCACCTGTGACCTAGTGACCGCAGCGGCAGTCATGGGAAGGCCATCCGAGATCAACCCCAACTCTACTAGATCGTTTCCTAACAGAATGTTAGCAGGGACATTGTCCTGAACCAGGACAGGAAGCTTTGCTGTCTTGTCTCCAATCATGAGTGTGACTAAGGCTACAGACGATAATTTGGGAGGCCCACCAGCTAACCTGGTGGTTCTCAGAGGAGCACTTACATAGTCCTCTGGCTTGAGCAGGGTCCTGTCCACCACTGTCATGCTTGCCCCAGTGTCTATCAAACCAGTAGAAGGCTGGCCATTCAAGAGGACACTTCTCAAAAACCTACGGGTGTTCTGCGGGATCGTCGCCAGTACTTCTGCGTACTGGTCCCAGGCCCCAAGGGACACTAAGGAAATTTCTACCGGAGCACCAAAGGTGATCCCGGTAGAGGAGGGGAGGACAGTGGCCTCCACCTCAGACACGGGGTAAGGGTAGGTCAGGCTGACAGCGTGTACTCCAAGTGCCTTACCTTTACACTTGGAGTCACCCCTTCGGTGATCCAGAGCCCCACAATCCCAACAAGTGCTAGGAGTGCGAGGTACGGTACTGGAACCACTGGGAGCCTGCTTTGCAGCAGGGGGACCACTACTCTTATTCCCACCCACAGAGGACTTATCCCCACTAGATTTTTGGTTCTTAGGAGAGGAAGGTTTTGGTTTACTTGACTGTGATTGCTTGGGGGTCTCCTCAGCTTTCTGCGAGGCCCCCTTCTCTTTATCCTTGTCCTTCCCGCTGGAGTCCTTAGGGGACACCCGGTGGGAGACCCACTTATCAGCCAACCTAGCCAGCTTAAAGGGGTCCAAAATGTTCTGGTCAGCAACATACTGACGCAGCTCTGGTGAACAGGCTTCAGAAAAATGCTCAAAAAACAACAGGTGGGATAATTCAGCAAATGTTTTCACCTTGTACCCATCGATCCACCCCATCATGTTCATGTGCGCAGCACTCACCCAGTCAACCCAAGACACATTCTCTCGTTTCTTAAAATCCCTGAACCTTTTAAGGTATTGGGTAGGGGTCTTGCCAAACTTGGCAATCAAAGCAGACTTCATACACTCATACTGACCCCTTTCTTCCACACTCAGCTTCAGAATACAGTCATATCCCGTTTGAGGCACTCTGCTTAACAAACACTTAGCCCAATCTCTTTTCTCAACATCATGAATTGCACAAGCCATTTCAAACGCTTCAATCCATTGGAGGATATCTGAACCCTCCAAAAACACACCAACCAAATCTTTCATAAACTTGGTGGCTGGGGACCTGCCACTCTCAATTGGTTTAGCTGAAGTCTCCACTCGAGCTTTCTCTAACTGGATTCTCTGACATTCAGTGTCCTTGTCTTTGAGCGCAAGATCCCTATTCTTGAGTTCTACTTGCTGTGCCAGCTCCTCTTTCTTAAGCTCAGCTTCTATTTCCAATTTGCGATATTCAAAGGCCAACTTCATCCTTAATAACTCAAGTTCCATGGAATTGCTGGGGTTTGGAACAGAGGCAGCAGGAATGGCGGCATTCCCAGAAACAGATTCAGCGACAACCCCAGGGGCAGAGTCCTCACTGGTTGCATCCCCCCCTTCATCAAGAGTTTCACCATCAGTCTGGTAGTCCACCAGGGCAGCTATCAGCTCAGCCCTAGACTTATCCACAAAGTCTAACTCCCTGGCTTCACAAGCACTCTGGAGAGCCTCTAAGCTCATCCTAGTCAATTTACCATTCGCAATGGACTCCATTGCTTGTAATGCAGTTATTTGGAACACACCTAAACCTTAATTTAATAAAGTGCAGATATTTTGTAAGTGGCACGGTTATACACTGAGTCTTAAAACCATAAGCATCCCACCGCTGCCACCAGCTTGTCACGCTACCGATGGGGGGTGTCTGTATTTCCGCTCTCTATATGGTAGAGGGGAGGCACAGAGGACCCCAGCCAAGATTCTCCAATATGGTAGCAATGGACGAGCAATCAAGGCCTAGCTTCTCGGGAGGTGATGCAGGCTGGTTCTTAAGTACAGTGTAGTCCCCAAGCCCCCACAAGGAATGTCCACACACTGTATTACTGAAAACACAGTCTTTATATAATTAATATTCAAAGGTTATGTACACTTATCACAATAACGCACTTTGTGCTCCGGAAAATCAACAATGGTAAATATCTACAATTCTAAAGTGGTACCACTAATATTCGATTAGAGTGCATCAACAAGACTGTCAGGATGCCACACAGATCAATAGCAAGGAAACCAGCAATAGAGAGAGGGGAGAAAGCAGACGGATGAAACAATAGGCAGAAGACTGGCCCCTACCACGGGACGCAGTTCTGAGTGGAGATCCCCCCACCTGGGCAACCTGCAAAATAACGATATATAAAACAAGCCCAGTCCATATATTGTTCAAGAGTCTCGTTCTCTCCTACAATAGTTTTACCCCCCAATGTACCTGGTGGAGTAGAGTTCGTCGGCGAGGCGTCGACAGATCCTTCTTGAGTGACTCCCCTTTAAGGCAGGAGCCACGGATCGTCGAGAGGCGTCGCAGACTCGGGGTTCGGTGTTGGGGAATCGACGGCCCTTCTTCGATGCCTTCCCTTTCCAGCGGGAGACACGGGGCGTCGAACGTCCGACCGTGAACCGGGTAGAACGCCGTCGATGAGGCAGCAGGCTTTGATCCAAGCGGTGCTCGTCGACGACAGAGCGTTGGCGTCCTGCAAGGAAGAGGCGTGCGGGGCACCTCGGTGACGATAGTTCTGGACCGCAAAGAGATGAGGAGGAACTGTGGCCCAGCAAGGGCATCGAGTCGTCGACGTCTCTGCGGTCTTTGGGTGGCGGGAAACCCACCGGCGGATACTCCTCGGCGCGTCGACGGTCAGGCCTTCTCCAGCAGGAGACGGACACGGCGATGCAGACGAGAGCGTCCGTTGATCAAGAGAAAGTTCTTAGGCAAACGGGAGCACGGCGGCTCCGGTCGGCGACAGCGGTCGTCGACAGTGGCGGATACAGTCCGGGCGCTTCTCTTTGGGATTCCGCAGCAGTCCCCGTCTCCGGTCGGCAGCCTGTCGTAGGTCTGTCTACCAGGGAGCGTTGGCAAAGATCAGCTGTGCACGATGGTCCCTCGTAGCTCGGGAAGAGGGCGCCTTACCAGGTCCTCTCTGGGTCAGTCCTTGGAGACACAGCAGCTTTCAGATCGTGAAGGAGAGCAGCAGCAATCCTTCTCCTCCAGCGGGGCCTCAAGGTCAAGCGTCAGTTACTCCAGTTACTCGTCGTAGTGGACTTCAGCTTCTGAACAATTTCCAGTGGTGAGAGGTCCCCAGATATACTATCCGGTCTCTCATCCATACTGCTGGCACACACTCAGCAGCCAATCGTACAGAAGGGCATTCATGCAGTCGGTCAGCCAATCAGGCACGCAGGGCATTCAGGCCACTCTTCTCCCGCTCAGACACTCACAACAAGGAATGTGGATTGAGACAAGTACTCAGCCATTCAACACTACACACTGCATTCAGGCCTGTTTCGGGCAGGGCTGTCTCAGTCTTTGTCCCTCATGACAGAAACCAGACAGCCACAACAAGGAGTGCATATTGGTCACACTCTCCATTCACCCAGGTCCCACCCACAGGAGGTACCCACATCATACAGTCAACGGGAAGGCTCCAGTCAGTCTAGCTGGGCCTTCACAACAACACCATATATGGAACTTCCACCCAACAGCCAGTCAGGGGGAAGGGGCAGAGTCAGGGCTTCCCAGGACTTTGGGAAAACAAGGTATCAGGCAATAGAAAGCAAGAGGCCACAGGGGCCATCTTGTTTCCTATCAGGAATCAACTGATCCCAGTGGCAGGGCCGGGGTATCCCAAAATGGAGGATACTCAGTGCACCTGTCAAACTCAGCATGGAGCTGCCACCAGCCCATACCCTGCTCTGTGGGCCACCCACGGGTGCCCAAAACCATACACTAGGGGCACAGGGTGGTACCCCTACCCACGGGTGCCATAAGGGTATCCCATGGGTCTGTACACCAAACCAAAAAGAGAGAGCTGCACCGCCAGGAGTCCCACATTGACTTCTGCACGGAAAACACGACAGAACACACGATAAGAACAGTAAAGGACAAGGATACGGAGGCCCTGTCCCTCCGATGCATTTCCAGCATCACAACAGGGAGAAGCTTCCATAGTCCTGGGGCGCAGGCAGAGCTCGCTTGTTTTCTAGTCCTTTCCTTGTAGCAGCGGCAGATTTCAAGTCTGCTTGTGGCTTGGCTTCTGGTGGTGCACTGTCCAACGGAGATGCTGTTTCTCCACGACGTAGCTAGGTTGTCTTTTAGATGATGCAGTAAGACTTGATGGTGATCCGTGCATGCAATGGAAGCAAGAGAAGATCGATGAGGACCAGGGTGATGGGGTTATATCTGTGTAGACACTTGATGAGGCGTGCAACCACGAGTAGGACACTTCATAGGTACACAAGGGAGGACGACAGGGGGCCTTCGAGGAGGGCATTGCCCCCATCCAGGTGGGATAGGACCAGTACTTGAACGGTAGATCTAAAGCTGTCTGGATGGAGGAAGGGCTTCAATTTTCCCAAGAGGGAGAGTTGATACCAAGCTGAGATTTCTTAGCCATGTGTGTCTTGAAGGAGATGTGCTTGTGGTTACATGTGATTATGTGGAATCATAAAAACTGATTCCGAAATAACAAATTTCTTTTCTGTTGTTTTTGGGGGGATCCTTTTTTTTGTTCCTAATACTTTTCCCTACCCCCAAAACCACTATTGCCACTCCCGAACCCCTTTTTAGTTTTTTCTTAATTCGTTATTTTGGAATTAGTTATGTTGGTTTTCGTTGTAATTGGATTAGTTATTTTGCGATTCCACAAAATTACTGCATACCATTTTTGAAGTGGGACCCGAGGGACTTGGCACAGGAGGTGAGCTCAGGTGTGAAGCCAGGGCTGTATGTCTGGGTGTCAGTGTTGTTGGTGAGGAGTAGGAATTCGGTCTTGGATGGATTGAGCTTCAAGTATGCACTTGACATCGAAGACTGGATCAGCAAGAGGCAGTTTTGGAACCTATGTGTCCTTAATGGAGTCGATTTTGAGGTATAGCTGTGTGTCATCAGTGTCATCAGTGTATTGGTGGATGTGGGTGTTGCGTGTGGCTTGAACGGGTCTCAGCGGCTCCATGTATAAATTGAAGATTGCTGGGGAGAGTATGGAACCCTGCGGGACTCCACAGGTGACGAGTAGCATTGGAGGTCTAGAGGAGTTTATCTGAAAAAACTGCTGGTTGTTGATGAGGTAGGAATTGAATCAGCGTAAGACAAGGTTGCTCATCCCCATGCGCCGATGTTGGGTGTACGTGAGCGCATGGTGGTCTACTGTGTTGAGAGGTTGAGTAGAACCAGGAGGCAGGGATGTCCATCTTCAAAGATATTGAGCACATCGCTGACCAACTGTATGGTTGCTGTCTACATGCTGTGACTGGGTCTGAACCCAGATTGGTAGGTTTAGAGAAGATTATTGGTGTCAATGTTTTGTTGCATTTACGCAACAACTGCTTTCTCTACGGTCTTACCTAGGAAGGAAAGATGGGTGATGGGGTGACAGTTATCCAGGTGTCAGGATGTAGGATTCTTTAGTAGAGGGAGTTTATGTCCTGTCCTTAAGTTTGATGGAAAGGTGCCTTGAGTTAGGGAGCTGTTGATGGTCTCCAGGTAAGGAAGGAGAGCTTCTTGACGAAGGGTCTTGAGGATGAATGCTGGGACGATATTGTCTGATTATGATGTAAATGTCAGGGCGACTGGGGTAACAACCAGGTCCTCTGTAGAGAGTGTCTTCAATGTTTTCCCAGGTGTGGAGATTTCGAGAGGAGGGACGTTGGGTGGGTCTGTGAAGCTAGTGTCTATGTGTTGATGAATCATTCTAATTTTGTTGATGAAGAAGATGTTGATGGCAGTGGATTTTTTGATGGAGTGTGGTTTGGCAGGGTCGGTTAGCAGGTTGACACAGTGCTTGACCAGTGCTTTGAAGAAGGTTCTACTTTTGTTGTCAGCTTCTTCTATGGTGTTCTGATAGTTGAGGCCATGGCTGTGTTAACAGTTGTCGGCTGGTTGATCGGAGTTCATGGAGGAGCACCAGGTCGGATGTGGTCCTGGAGCAGTGCTAGGTTTTCTCTTGTTTCCTGATGACTCTTTTGCTGAGGTTGAGTGAGTTCATGCATGTACCAGGGTGCTGACGGTTTTGGTTTGCAGGTGCCTTGTTTCAGAGGTGCGTGTCGGTCGCTGGAGGCAGAGAGGGTGGCGTTGAGTGCTTCCAATAGAAAATCGCAGTTTGGTTAATGTTGTTCAGTCCGTGTGAGGTGAAAGTTGTCGATCTTACTTGAGGGCTTCCACCAGAAAGTTTGTGAAGGACTTGAAGGTCTGTCTGATGGGTTGTGCTGACAGTGCTTGACTGGGGTGGTGTGCAGGATATTGAGAGGCACAGCCAGGTGGTCAGACCAGTCAAGCAGAAGAGGAGAGCTGTAGTGCAGTGAATGCACTTAGGGTTTAGCACCAACTTTCATTTTTGCTCCCGATGGCCCCACCTTGCCATAAATAAACAAAGTGGATGTGAAGATGCAGTACCTGCCAAGAAATGTTAATTATCTCTCAAACCCCTAGTTCTCCATACCATACTTCTTTCCCCCTTGTTGTCTGGAAGAGTAGAGTATACAAGGTCATTGAAGAGTTAACATCTAAGTGCATAATAAAATATATCGGGGCCACATTTACAAAAAAAGCACTAATGTAGCTCAAAGTGTTAGCATGAGCAGAAATATTATGCCACGCAAATGCATAGCGCAGGGAACAGATTCACAGACATAAGTCTGCACAGAAACCTGCAGCACAAAGAACTCTTTTTAACGTCTGACACGCCCACAACATCCATCCAGCGCAAACCACAGTAGCTCTATAGATGATTTTTGTGCCATTATGTGAGCCGGGTCCTTGGACACGCAAATGTGAAAAAAGTAATCTAGGCTTATTCACAGGTAATCATCATTATGTCCACCTACTCCCACTCTTCCTCGTCCCAGACCTTCCACCAATCTGTGCCTGCCAAATGCACTTTACTCCTACACCCATTCTTCCTCATCACAGTTCTTCCGCCAATCTGCTGCCCCCTTATGCACATTATGCCTACACCCGCTCTTCCTTGTCCCAGGACTTCCCCCAATCGGTGCTCTCCAAAGGACATTATGCCTATACCCACTATTCCTTGCCCCAGGATTTACACCAATCTGGACCCCCAGGGCACATTCCTCCACACCCACTCTCTATCCTCAGAGTACATGCATCAGAAATATGCACCCTAAATTCTCATAACTCTAGCCCTACACTTCCTCCTCGCAGTACTTGCACCAACAAGGCACACCCCAAATCCTCAGAAAACTACACCTACTCTTCATTCTCACAGCACTTGCACCAGACAAGGTGCACCCCAACACCTCATAACCTTACCCTGCCTCAACCCAGTACTTCCACCAATCTGCATCCCCCAAATGCACATTACGCCTACACCCACTCTTTCTTGTCCGAGTACTTTCACCAATCTGCATCCCCCAAATGAACATTATGCCTACACCCACTCTCCCTCCTTAAAGTACCTGTACCAACAAGACAAACCCCAAATCCTCATAACTCTATGCCTACACTTCCTTCTCACAGTACTTGCACCAACAAGGCACACCCCGAATTGACTTAACTCTATAACAACACTTCCTCCTCACAGTACTTGAACCAAACAAAGTGCACCCCAAATCCGCATAACTCTACATCTATCCTTCCTCATCCCAGTACTCCCATCAATCTGTGCCCCCAAAATCACTTAAGCCTACACTCACTCTTCCTCATCCCAGTACCTCCGCTAACCTGTGCCCCGAAATGAATATTACGCCTGGAGCCACTCTTCTTTGTCCCAGTACTTCCACCAATCTGCACCCCCAAATGCACATTATGCCAGCACCCACTCTCCCTCCTTGCAGTACTTGCACCAACAAGACACACCCCAAATCCTCATAACTCTACCCATACACTTCCTCCTCACAGTACTTGCACAAACAAGGCACACCCCAAATCCAAATAACTATACCTGCACTTACTCCTCACAGTACTTGCACCAACAACGTGCACACTAAATTTTCATAAAGCTACAACAAACCTTCCACCTCAAAGTACTTGCACCAAGATGCACCCCAAATTTCCATAACTCCACACACACTCTACCATGTCCCAGTATTTGTATATGGTGTCTCAAAATATTGCATCAATCTGAGCAATGTCCTTTGCACTCAACTTACCTCAGAAGTACATCAGTAGGTTCTCTATACCCCGAGAGCATTGTACACGACTACTATCTTATAAACTGGTGAATGCATGAGTCTATCTGTTCACTTGCACACAGGAACACGATCATTGTTCTGAAAATCAAGTACAAATGTTGTGTGATTTACACATAGAACTCTCATTTGCCATTTAGGACTGGCTTCAATTCTCCACAATTCCATATGCAACAGTACATTTTTTAAAGAAACGCCTCACAGACCCAAGAAGCTGCAGAACAGATTGGCCACCTCCCTCGCTATAATCAATATGTAATTGCTATGATAGTACCAAGTGTAATTATACTACGTAGATGCATACCTTGTTCTCCCATGTGCTAAATTGCATTTTAGATCATGCTGTAGCCATACTCTGCCATTCTGTGCTGTGTCTCCCATGATGTACACCATAGATAAATCAATGACTTACTTGATCAAGAGACACTTGTGTTGGTGTCTTCACGCAATCACCTGCTGCATGTGGGGAGCTTGGAGCAGCCTTAGGCACAAACTCATCTTCACTACAAATGTTTGAGGGAAGGTTTGGGTGTAAACATTAATTCCTTGAAACTCTGAAATTGACCTGGAAGGAGAAGGACCACCCATGGAATCTGAGCATACATACAGAAAATGTGGCCATTCATATTCCCTCTAAACCACATGTCTTTTGGAAGGGTACTGTCATACACATGGACATGCAGGTGGAGAAGGTACAACAAATCTGGCATGGTAGCCCATATTTACATACAGCACACCATTCTACTCTCTAGGTAAGTCAATGTTGCGAGGTCAGGCTACTGTCTCACCAATACCCCTATATCTATGTCATGCAGAACATCTGGGAAAACACCTTCACAAATGTGTTGCTGTCCGCATCTACCTATGGTGAAAGGCACCATCTGTAAATGCATGTGTCTCACAAAGTAATTAAGGATCATCCTACTATGCCATAGTGACACAGAACTGAAAGCTTGGTCATTGATACACTATTTTTCATTTACCATCATACAATTTCCCTGCCATCATAGTCAAGGAAAGGTGATGTGGCTGAGTGATCTGTGGATTAATATCAGATAACTGACTACTGCATCTAGTATACATTCCAGGAGTATGGTTTGGTGTAGGATGCATAAATCCAGAACGTGCATGTCACTGTACAGAGATGATCACCTGTGCACTTTGTGTAACTTGTCAATGTACCCCCTCATCAGCCACAACATGTGTAGAGATCCCAGGTCCTAGCTATACTCTGTCTAACCCAGTTTTAGTGTGCAGTGTACACACGCCATGAGCCATGGCATGTAGGGAACTACACATCGATTGGCCTGGCACATAAGCTGCCTCCCTAGACAGACCACCTTCCACTTGCCAACACCTCAATGTGTGTGCCTGATGCCTACCAGAGGTGCATAAGTATTCAATTCCTAATTCCTGCTTAGCATACACATCTGGGAGGAGGCATTCATTCTGTGAAACTG
Organism: Ambystoma mexicanum; assembly: GCF_040938575.1. Taxonomy (NCBI): domain Eukaryota; kingdom Metazoa; phylum Chordata; class Amphibia; order Caudata; family Ambystomatidae; genus Ambystoma; species Ambystoma mexicanum. Next base: position 134,274,479 of record NC_090935.1, on the reverse strand, counting down.
TGTAAGAGCAACTCTGCAGGTGTGCATACACACAGGTGCATAACGTATCAAACTATGCAAATCAGTTGAACATGCACAATTAGTCCACATTGCCTTCTCTAAATGTGCCAATCCATCAGAAGACAATGCATATCATGAAAAATACCACACACTACCCTTGAAAGTCAGATGTTCATGCAAAATGAAGCCAGTTCACACATCTGTGGAAGTTGAGGATGTGCATGGTGGAACTGATGTTGAGGTAAGTACTCATGTACTCAAACACAGTGTAACAACCATCAGTGACCGTTGTTCATGAAATTTATAATGCCAGTTGTCACAGTGTATGCAATGCACTCAACTTGCCACAAAAGGCAAAGATAGTACAGACATTCACATTTAATACACTGAGTAAGACATTGGGCCTCATTACGACCCTGCCGGTCCAGAAAGAATGGTGGTGGTAAAACCGCCACCACCGTTCTTTCCTGACCGGCTGATTAGGAGTCCTGCAGGTGGGAGGTGTCACTCCCGCCAGGTCTGATCTGGCGGGTTTATCACCACCCGCCTGCAGGCGGACATGGAAACACCAGCTCAGTCAGAGACGGAACCAGTGTTTCCATGGGAATGGGGATTTACAGAATTCTGCCTCCAGAATTCCCGGGTCACCAGAGTCGTAAAGCCCCGGTAATTCCGTGAATCACGGAGGTGGAATGGTAATACGAGTCCGGAGGTAACCTGCCGGTTTTACCAGCTCGGTTACCGCCAGACTTGTAATGAGACCCATTGTCCATCTTATTTGCATATGGTGTGTTAGTAACATATGCTGAAACCAACTGAACATAAATGATCCTTCTGTGTCAATGACATGCATGTGAAGCATGTGTGGGATGGAATGTATGAGAACGTTTAAAATCAACAACACTGCAAAGTGCAATCCTTTGATGTTGAGGCATGAGATTGAATGCAGTGGAATCATAATGAATTACTACACAACATCACACAGGCACCAACACCTTCACAGGCAACATCCCAATCCCCAACACACCTGTAACTCTCACAAGACACTTATCATGTCATCCATAAATGCTGAGCTACATCCACCACACACTTAGAATCCCTGTGTGACTGGTGTGACCTTTCACAACAGCTAAATCTCCGGAGCACATGCATTGTCTGTGTAACATACATGGATACTGTAAGGCACAGTTTGTAGTGAACAAAGTCACACTTCCCTACAGGCAGCATGCATCATATAGGTAAGTAATGCAATGTAAGACAACCTTGACTAGCACAATGATGATCCACAATGACAGACCACCACCCTTAAATACATATTGCAAAAGAGAGAAGCTCATCACAGTCCGTATTCAACAAAAACACACCCACCTATTCAATGAACATCCATCAACTCCATGAATGGACACAGAAATTCAGAAGGCTGAAACTCACAAATGTGTAGCCTAAGATGAATGACTGTGAACCTGACACATGCATTCAGCACACACAGTTCATATTGGTAACACAGAATCATGACTGCACAGTGAACGACACATGGATACATGGTGCACAGGAATTAGTCAGCTTTAACTTTCAGCTACTGAGTGAGCCATCCAAACTCCTGACATGCACACTGCATGATTAAGCAACATCCAATAACCCAACCACTCTAGTTTGGCATGCACATCAAACAACTAATGCATACAGACCTCAGCATCTGAGAAAGTGGTGCACATGGCAGCATGAAAAAAACAACATCAAATAAACTAATATGTAAATATAACTGTATTATGAACCGACATACTATTTTATGTCTTCAAATAGCAGCAACATAAATAGAAAAATAATACATTTCATAGACAAATAAAAATCAAAAATCTTGTTCTTGTGCTACTGTCTCTGAATCTCCGCCAATGCCTGGGCCAAGCCTGATCATCCCTGACACTCCACCAGCTGCATGCGGGATGGACCCTGGAGGACCAGCAAGGCCTCCCTTGCTGTTCGCTCAATGTCCTCAGACACCCTGTAACTCTCCTCCATAATTGAGGCATGCACTTTCTCCATCCTCCCCTGTGCCGCAGCCCTGGCAGCTACCTCCTTCATTGCCTGTTGTCTCTACTCCTCCTGATGCCTCATGCTTTATGGCTGGACTGACACTGTTGCCCGAATTCTCAGTCTTGCCTCCTGCCTTTCATGGTTGATGGTATATGCCTTTTCCACCTTCTTGCCATCAATCGCCTATGTGCCTGCCTTCTCTGGCACAACTCCCTCTGCCTGGCACCCCAATTCTGGCCCTGGTGCTCCTTCTGATATGATGAATGACTTGTGGAGGGGAGTACTGCACCCCCACTTACCTCTTATGCAATGTTGTCCTCCACAGCCAGATCCTTTGAATGTTCCATGGCAGACACTGAGAAAATCTCATCTGCCTCTGTCTGGACTTCTACCTCAACCAAGGTCAAAAGGCACAACCAGACATTCTGGTGGTGGGACTGGGGCAGAGGGGCCTACTTTCTTAGGCAATATGGGGGCCACATTTGTGGTTGCATGGGGCACAGATGTGCAGGAGGAGGAGGGAGCCATTGATATCACCTATCCTAAGAGGTCTCTGTTTCCAGTTGGGAAAACTGGTGGCAGATCTGTCCCTGATGGCTTTGAAGCTGTCCACGAATGGTCACAATAGCATCATGGGCAGCTTCTTGTGCCTAAATCCCACCAACATCATTAGCAGCACAGCGTCACCGATGGCCTCATTGACTGTCACTGCGTGTCTTTTCTGAATGGAGGCATCACAGAAGGTGGCCAGTCCTGCAGCAGATGTGTCTGGGGCAGTCTTGCAGTTGACTCCTTCGTTGTGTCCTGTTCAACCTCCTGTTCCCAGTTCAGGTTTGCAGCCGGCTCATTACCCGCTGATCTCCCACCTGACATCATGGACAGGCACACAATAGCCTCCTGCTCCACCTCCACATCAAACCCTGGCATCTCAAATGAGGTTTCCATGCTGAGTGGCTCATCTGTGGGGATGTTGGCAGTTCCTAATCCGTCTGCTGTTAAGATCTCCACCTCCACAACCTTATTAACTTCATGAACCTCAACAGAAGTACCATCAGATGAACTACCTCCACCAGCCACAGGCCTCTCAGAGGAGGTGTATGATAGTGGGTGTGGCCTCGGTCTGCATAGGCATTTGGAGGCCTTGGGCCTGAAATGCAGCTCTTCCTCTTCGGTTTTTCCTTCTTCACGGGCAATGTGGACACTGGGTGAAAAGGAATAGAGGAGATGAAGTGAGAAATATGTGTGTGCACATGTGTAGTTCAGACAAGTGGCAATGTAACATGTGGTCATTCAAATTCACAATGCCTCAGCCTCACACACAGTCAAACATATGGTAAGTCTTTGTACGGTTTGTCAAAGAAGTCCTTGGCAATGGTCAACTTTCAATAATAAGGCCTACACATATGCACATGCAACCCTCACCTGTGATCAAATGACCATGGCAAGTATTCCTGGCACATACTTTTCGCAATGATGCCATGGCACAAGTCCATTGTGTAGGCAGTTTAATATAAAGGGCACATGTAACCATACGTCCTTGACATCAAAATCATAGCTTCATCACACCACAACTTGCTAAAAGCATCCCTGATACACCTACATAAATGTATACAACATATGAATATATCACTATCAATTGTCTGCATAGAATATGCCAAGACCAGATCACGTGCACAGTAGTTCGCACTGTCCACAGTGCTTATTGAAGGGGTAAACATGATCACTCTTGTATGATGCATGTTGTTTAGACCGTCACAATAATACACTGCATAACAGTGTTGTAGCAGTGAATGGGCATGAATGACACATGGGGATGTAGCACCTTTCATGGTGAAATACCGTGGATATACCCTCTTTCAGTTCACTCAGTGGTCCACGTTTCGAACACGTGTGTTTATGAGCCTGCAACAATATACTCTAGTAACCTCTCACCTCGTGTTCATGTGATGTCAACACAGGATAATTTGTGCCATCCTCTTCCTCAACTGTTCTTCACAGTGATATCTCTGCTTGCCTCTACCACTTCAAGCAATGCATATATACTCTGAGACAGGCATGTTATCAAGAGAGAAACAGACTCAAAAGTAACGGTTTGAAAACCTTTATTGTAAAACTTTGTGGGGTTGGCGTAATGCATACCTAGTCCTAGCTCTAAGGGGGATGTTCCTCAACTTATGTTTCTAAGGGTCATCGATGTCCGCAAATCCAAAATCAAAATCTGTCCATATCCAAACCAATGCTTGCCCTCACCTTTAGACCAAATGTGATAGGGGGTTTCTTAAAGGAAAAGAGGTTTCTCAAAAAGAAATATAAACCACAGCTGGTTTCAGGTAGCCTTACCAATAGGTGTAGTTCTGCCAGTTCAGAAATAGTTAAACTCAAAAAGGGTTGCCCTCTGAACTATCCACATAGGGCTTTTGCAGCAAGTCAATAAAGTTCTCAATGCCTCTGGGTCTCTTGGGTATCCCTTCCCCAAGCTTCAATTCTTCCAGTTCCAAACAAAAGACACAGTTCCTGTTAGGCCTCTCAGGGTTCCCTTCCCCAACCCTAGAGCTTTACTATAAACTTCACAATGTCTCTGTGGGCCTCTCAAGGTTCCCCTCCCCAAGCTTAGTCCCCTTTCATTCAAAATGAAAAGATAGTCTCTTTGAGTCCTTTCAGGGCTCCCTTTCCCAAGGTCTAGGCCTAGGCCTCTATTATTTTTATAACAGTGTTCTCTTTGGGCCTCTCAGGGTTCCCTTCCCCCGAGCTTCGGCCCCTTTTCATCTTTAAACAAAAAGTTCTCCTAGTTAGGATGTACCTTTCAATGTATAGTTCTTTCAGGGGAGGTAGTATTAGAAACATTTGAGAACCTAACCTCTAGCCCCTCTCCTTATTCTCTGCACCTCTCTTCTGGCACCTTTTACCTTCTGTGACTCTTTACTCTGTTTTTTTCAAATTTACTGTGTTTCTTAAACACCTTCTTTTCTGTCATGCCCATTTGGACCCTCTTTTAACCGTGCTGTGCCACTTGTACACTTCTGCTTACCGTTTCATGCTCTCTTGTTTCTTCATTTCCCATTCCAGTGCTTTTTATACACTTTGCCTTGCTTTCAGGTTGCTTGCACCCTTTTCCCCAGTTTTCGGTTGCTCGCACCATCTCTTTGCTTTCTGACTTTTTCTTTCTATTTCTTTCTGTCTTTTCCATTTTCGGTCACTTGCACTCTTTTTCCCGCTTCCAGGTTGTTCACACCTGCTCTTTGCTTTCGGTTATCTTTCTTTGGTTTGTGCATCACTATTGCACTTTCTCTCGCTTTGGTTTGCTTTCAATCATTGGCCGCTTGCCCGTTTCCACTGCTTCCGCTCCCACTCCAGCCACCCGCACACTACTGAGTTTCTCTCTCTCTCTCTAATCCAGGAAACTCACCAAAGTAGCACAGCGCTGGTGAGCAGTTCCCTAGGGTCTTGGATTGAGGTCAGGGTCTTACCACCTGGCCCTTAGACACCACTGAGACCAGCACATGTGCCAAGGGAATGAGCACTGGCCTTGACATCACCAGCCGCCTGCACTTTGTCCTGCTCTGGCTCCCTGGAGACACACCTCCCTCACCATGCTGCAACCCCTCTGACACACCGGGCCAACGTCTCGGCATCCCGCCCTCCACCGGATTTCCATGCTCCTTGGAATACCTTCCCTTCAGCTGATGCGGAGGTCCAGGAGCGGCTGAAGAAGCAACCGATGGAAGGATGCTGCAGGTAAGGCTTTGCTGTTGTACTGACTTTGTTTTCTCTTGCCTTTCTCCTTCTAGGTACCGATGGATGAAATTCTGAATGGGCGTGGCTGTAAAAGTTTGAGGAAAGGACAGACACGGTGAGCGTTACGCTGCAGGAGTGCAGAATAACACGAAGCGTGTTCTGCCTGCAGGGCGTGGCTTAAATAGCCTTGCAAGTAGTTCCAGGTAAAGTAGTTCTTTTACCACGCCCTGTTCTTCAAGTAAAATAGTCCCTCAACCACACCCAGAGAAAGCTGAAAGGCTGAAACGCTCAGCCTCACTAGACTGAGCAAGTAGTTCCACGTGCTTCATCCCATTTTATGAGCCTGGCGCCAAGGGCGCCAGGACTGAGTACAACAGGCTCTGGGACACTCCCTTGGGGCTTGATAAATCCTTATGGGAGTCGATGACTGGGGGGGCATCGGATCCAGGAGGTTCTTAGCACGAACCATGACAGCAATACTTCAGACTGCGATTTAGCTTGCCAAGCACTATCGGAAGTCATGATTTGTGACTGGATATCAGGCAACAATCCACACACAAATTTATCCACATACAACCATTTCCCTGACTCGGTGCTAAAATCGGAAAATACGTGTTCGAACCGATTAAAGAATTCAGTAGCACCTTCAGATTTTCCCTTCGGTACAAGCAGTGAGTTTGTCCCAAACAATCCTTCTCTCTGGAACCATAATTTTTAATTTTGTTACTATTCTGTCTGACAAAGTCAGTATCACTTGCAGTGGTCTCTCACCAGCTTTTCTTTCTCTGTCTATCCTTAGCAAGTTAACCCATGTGTCACCCTGCCCTGCTTGATCGTCTGTAGTCCTAATCGGTTTCCATAAATAAGCAGGTAGGATCACAGGAAACAACAAGTCTATATCACCCAGAGTGAAAACTGACAAATGCAAGACAGATTCTATTTCTTTATAAAACCCTGTTGGATTTTTCCTAATGTCTGGAATTGACTGTCTGATACTGTTCACTTCCTGTCTGGAGAACGGGACATGAACAAATTGTGATTTCATAGTGAGCTTCAATAGTAGTGGCTGCTGTACCTGCTGCGGCATTAGCTGGAATCTCAACTTTAGGAACAAATGTCGGTGGAACCTCTCTCATAGGCAACTGAGATGTAGGCAACTCCGAACGTTTGTTAAGCAATAAAGACAGATCGGGCGCTAAAGTGGTGGAAGCAGTATTGGGCGCAAAGGCTCTCTTACAAATAATTAACAATTCTGCGGGACAGCACATCTTTTTCTTCATACACTCATCCTGCAGGTATTCTACCATTACCTGTAACACTTTCTTCTGCAATTCTGGAGTATACTGACTAAACGAATCATATACTTTGATGGGAGATATCGACACATCTGAAATCCATCTAAGCGCATCCCTTGTGCAAATTCGCGTCTCTTCACTCGTTGCTTTACAAGTAGGAACTAACCATTTCTGCACATACAGAGCATCCAATCTATCACCATATAATTCATCATTCTTTAACCGTTCTAACTCCCTCCTTAACTCAAAAACCCTCTTAACATTTTCATCAACTTTCTCCGCAGTATCCCTTGAACAGGCTAAAACATTCAAATCCCTCAACCCTTGTGGGACATCCATGTCCGTCAAATTATTCCACATTACAGCCAAGTGTATTCCAATCCCTTCAATAAAAACATTCTGTTCGGGAATACTTTCTAGATCAAGAAGTGTAGCTAAGACTGCTGATTTTTCACCTTTCTCTATACATTGCTTAGTCCATCCATTCAAATCTCTCTTCTTATCTTTAGAAACAGTACTACGGGTCACTACTTTTGATTCAGCACTCGCCCCTTCATCTACTACAAGCGGAGCAGAACCGCTTGGGAAAGAGAGAGTAGACAAATCCTGTACTGCAGGTAGTGGAGACTCTACCGTTGGCAACAAAGACGGAATCACAGGAACAGTAATAGTCGTAAAGGTGGAGATACAGAAGGAAAAATGACAATAGGAAAAGGAGCAACAGCTGGCGGCAGAGGAGGAACAACGGGAGGAACAGGGATTGCTAAGGGAGGAGATGCAACAGCGGGAAGAGGTAAGACAACAGGAAGAGGTAAATAAGGAGGTGGTGCAGTGGCACCAGGGCAACGCTCATTTAAAAGTTTATCATTTAGCTCATCTGAGACATGAAAATCTTTAGATGGATATATTATCTGTACACCAAGTTAAAAAGCCCTATCCATGTTTCTAACAGACTCTGACTGTTTTTATTGATTGTACAATAATGCCTTTTCTGAATTCGACATATGACGACAATCATGCTTCTGTTTACTGTTAAGTTGCTGCATAGCTTCTTTTTTCCAATTCTGAATTACATCAAATGCTGCAGGTCTATATTTTTTCTTTAACAATATAGATTCTAAATACTCTATTCGGGCAATCTTAAAACTACCATTGACTGGCCACTGAAACATAAGGAATCTTGGTGGATATTCAAATTACAGACCCTAACAAATGGCCTAAATGAAGCAGCCCCCTTGGCCTACCAAACTACTACCTGAAAATGTACTCAAGACCACCAAAGGTGCTCATGACGACCCAGTACTGGCCCAGGAGTCTGGACCAGCAGCGTATCCACTGACTCCAACATATGGGAGGACCTCACATACTGTGGATCCGGCTCCCTCGCCGGGGCCAGCCAAAAGGGGCCCCACTGATGTACATAAGCCCCCCCCCGGCCCTCCGGCCCATGGGGAGGCACCCCTGCCTACACGTAGCCAGCACTCACCGCTCTTTAGAAACAATTGCCGTCTCCCCCTGACACATCTATATGTGACACGATAACCATTTCCGAATCAGGTCCGGTGGCACAGTCACACAGCCATCCATAACCGCAGGGCAGTGGCTACAGCACCGCGACACACTTGCACGCCCTGCCCCCTTGCACCATAGTACGCGCGCGCACCGTGCAAACACTACACGGACCCGCCTTACGCATGCGCGCCAGCAGAGATACTATTCAGCATGCACGCGCACATCGCAAACACTAGCCTGCCCTGTCTCACGCATGCGCGACAGCCTTGACACTATACAGATGCGCTTGCTCTATTAGACGCATGGCGAGCAGCGCCCTCTCGCATTTAATAACGACTCCTCACCGGACAACTTGCACACGGAGGAAATGCTCCAGCCTTATTCTAACCAAATATGACACAGGTGAGCCCTCTTTTTAGTCTCACCTCAGCCTCTCTGAAACTCCCGCTAAAGAAAGGCACCTTATTTTCCTCATAGGCACTAAAGACCTCAGCAAGCACTTTACAGAGGGCAAAGCTACTTATTTTACACAACTCTTTCTTTCCACTCTCATTTACAGGGCCACTTCAATGGACCCACACTCCCAGGCTAAGGTTTGAGCTTCATTTCCAGCTTGCCCAGACTGTGACACTTATGCACAGCCTACAAATTACCATCTCCACAGATCTCGGGAACCACAGGAGGTTCCATGAAGCTCCCAGGAAAGGTCAGTTTCTGAACTGTAAGGGCCCACAGCCCTTCACTTCTTTATTGTAGCCACAGCAATAAGAAGCTCTTGTATCCTTTCACTTGTATTTTATATAGAAACACTTGGTACTCTCTTCTAAGTGGACACCTTTTTCTTTGTCTATCTATAGGGAGACCTACATATATAAGGCCCCAGAAGAAGATTGTGAATGTAAACAATCGAAACGTCAGTGATCCTTGTGGGAAATTGACTGCAGACCACCTTTTTAGGACCACACTAAATTTCCTCCATTCTTTAATAGACGTCGGACCAGTCTCTCTTGACATCCTGATTTTCTAACCACGGTTATATGAGCAAATATAATTGTTTGAACTTTGTGCTTTTCCAAATTTATTGTTCTGTTTGTTTGTATTGAGAAAAACAGTAATTGAATACAATATGTTATAGCATTGAACTTATGGAATGGTGGACTTTATGAAGTAATACTGTGTTCACCCCCAGCTCTATCCTAACAAATAATCACAGCATATTGTTTGTACAGACCAGAAAAGAACTGCACAAGTTTTAAAGTTTTTCCTTTGCTTTATTCAATGTTTTTCTTCACTTCTTTACATATGCACAGTTGTTGATCTGTTTTTGACCAAGTTATGTCAAGCTAAGATTATGCTGATCCCCTGTGCTACCTTGTTTTATCTGAACATTTGTTTTGTTCTTGTTTTAAGAATATAACTAAAAAGACTAGCCACGAAAACAATAAAGAGGCTACCATAAAAAAAACCAAACATTGTTAATGGTTGTTTCATCACCACATGATTAGGATTCAACACTAATGCATGGTCTTTCTCGGAAGGTTTAAAACATACACTGCTCTAAAACACTGCAGTATGGAATTAGAGAGGACAGGAACAATCAATGTATATACACACTGAAATTAGGAAGCATGTTTAGTTTGTCTGTGCCAAATATCATTGAATACTATACTACCAATGCCGTACTTACAGTACATAGTACATGTCAGTGACCCCTCCTGTAGCGCCGGTCGGCCAAATTCCAAAGATTGTCTGTCTCTGCGGAAAAATCGCCTGAAACAGGCAGACAATTTCCCAGGCATATCAGATCACTGTTGTTACCTGGCGTTGTTTGTGCTCGCGAGTACAAATCTGCAACCAAATATCAGGATACTTAGGAATCGGGGCACGACTCACCTGATTACAAAGGACTGAGTAGGTCCCATCGGATTACAAAGGACAAAGGACTCTCATGGTTGGTGATTTAGGCAAAACTGCCCGCCTCGATATGTGGACCCTCGTCAAGATGCCATCTCGGACCGCGTGCTCACCGTCCAGTGATCGGATTGTGCAGTACTGTTGAGGTATCGCATCTCATACAAAAGGGGCCCCCTTTTTTTCTCACCATCTGATCCCGGTCTGATAGCCGCGTCTTCTTTTCAACGAGGTGGCATCAATCTTGAGGGTCCCTATCGGGCGCCATCTGAAAGAACAAAGAAATATCGAGGCTGAGTACCACAAATGAAATACACCAATCACGGGCTGAAAAGATACAAGTATCTTTTATTACTGTACAGTTTGCAAAGCAAAACAGATAGCTATCTGGCTCCCAACACCTTGCAGTGTGTACCAGCCAATACAGTGAGGAGAGAGAGTGCTTCAGGTTCACAGTCATGCATTTTAGGCTACAATATTGTCCAGCCTCTCCTCAGCCTCTCTTCAGGTTAATATATATATCAGACTAGAGTTCGTGCCTAGTTCACATGACAAATGTTACAATATTATGCAAAGGATTATACAGGTTTACATTTTCATGAAAATACAATGGTGTTATAGGTTCTCGGATCCGTGGTAAGTATTATTAAAGAGTCAGTACAATACAGTTCAACTAAGGCATACGATCCACGTTTACTCTTCATTGTTTTGGTGTTTATACAAGGATGAGGCTTATGAGCGCAGACAAGACTTGAATGGCAGTTCGTGTGAATCACAAGTTTTCTTTGAACAGTCAGCTCTCGGTCAACCTAAACATTAAAAGAACTCAAAGGATGTTCGTATCGACTGCAAGACGAAAACACAGTTCACCATTTTAGAACATTGAACATGATTAAAAATCAAAATGGCCTATGATTCTTAAAATGGTGGCAAAGATAACCCAAAAATTGGAACTTTGCAACGCGGTTTTCTGTGCAAAGCGAATGGGCTTAGGCCAATATTCATAATAAGGAGGAACTATATCATTACGGTTTAACAAGATGGATTTCGGATGTGTCGATATCTCCCATAGAAGTATACAATACGTTTAGTCAGTATACTCCAGAAATGCAGAAGAAAGTGTTACAAGTAATGGTAGAATACCTGCAGGATGAGTGTATGAAGAAAAAGATGTGTTGTCCCGCAGAAATGATGATTAAGAGAGCATTTGTGCCCAAAACTGCTTCCACCACTTTAGTGCTCGATCTGGCTTTATTGCTTAACAAACATTCAGAGTTTCCTACTACTCAGTTGCCTATGAGAGAGGTTCCTCCGACATTTGTTCCTAAAGTTAAGATTCCAGCTAATTTTGCAAAAGGTACACCAGCCACTACTATTGAAGCTCACTATGTATCACAATTTGTTCCTATCCCGTTCTCCAGACAGGAAGTGAACACTATTAGGCAGTTGATTCCAGACATTAGGAAAAATCCAACAGGGTTTTATAAAGAAATAGAATCTGTCTTGCATTCGTCAGTTTTCACCTTAGGTGATATAGACTTGTTGTTCCCTGTAATCCTACCTGCTGATTTATGGAAACAGATTAGGACTGTAGATGATCAAGCAGGACTGGTTGACACGTGGGTTAACTTGATGTGGTTAGACGGAGAAAGGAAAGCTGGTTAGAGACCACTGCAGGTGATACTGACTTTGCCAGACAGGATATTAGCAAAATTAAAGACTCTGGTTCCCGAGAGAAGGATTGCTTGGGACAAACTCACTGCTTGTAACCAAGGGAAATCTGAAGGTGCTACCGAATTTTTTAATCGGTTTGAACAAGTATTTTCAGATTTTAATGGAGAGGATTTAAGCACTGAGTCAGGAAAAAGGTTGTTTGTGGATACATTTGTGCGTTGATTGTTGCCTGATATCCAATCATAAATCATGACTTCCGAAAGCACTTGGCAATCTAAATCACAGTCCGAAGTATTGCATATGGCTCAGTATTACGAAAATAGAGTCAATAATGAAAAAGAGAGGATTGAAAAGAAAAAGGGAGACTTGAAAATGAAAGTATTGTTGCAACAGATAGTTAGAGGAACTAGAGGAGGGAGCACTCAGTTTTGAGGCCAGTTTGTTCCACAAAGTAATACACAGTTAGGTCCTGTAAACATGAACCAATGTGCTTATTCCAGACAAGAAGGTCATTGGCGAGCACAATGCCCGATCCTGCAGCAGAGATTGAATAACACATATGGTATCATGGGTAGATGATCCAGAGGCCGCCCTGCGGTAGGAGGTCCTGGTAGAAGCCAGTTCGCTCAAAATCCACAGTCATTCTCGCAAGATAATCAGCAACCTAGCATAGATAGCAGGAATATTTTTGATAATCCTTCAACTGCCTATCTTTCTGAAGATCTTGTTTTCGATGATATATTGTTTCGTTAGGACAGCCCAAAGCAGCGTCAGGAACCAATGCCTATTCCAGTCAATCAGAAAGGGCCCTACATTGAGATGAAGGTAGGGAATAGAAAGCATCTATTTTTCATAGCTACAGGAGCACAGAAGTGTTTCATTGATCATTCACAGGTTCCAGATATTCCACTGTCAGGGCAGAATAACGTCTCTGTAGGGTTTTCTGGCAAGCCAGTGGTTAGTCTGGTTTCTTTGCCGGTACAGATTTCACTGGGGCCATTCACGGATTAATGTCCATTCTAACGACAAATTGTGGTGAGAATTTGTTGGGGTTGAATCTGTTGAAGGAATTAAATGCGGTAATTCATTGTTGTTCGGATAGAGTATGTTTGATGATTTCACCCCAGCAATCTTCTTTCCCCAGATTTTGACTAGACCTTTACCGCCCGACTTTAGAGAAGTTCTGGCATGTTTATGGGAGGTTGACGACAATGATGTCGGCATTTTGCAAATTGAGCCTGTTAAAATTGTTTTGAAACCCAGAGCTAAGTTGGCATGTATTCCACAATATAAGATTTCAGTCGATGGTGATCAAGCTCTGAAGAGCATAGTTTCTGATTTTTTTTCCATCGTGGAGTAATTGAGGATATTGCAGGAAGTTTGTGCAATAGCCTGATTTTACCGGTGTATAAAAAAGGGATAATGCAATTCCTTTTCATTTCATCATTGATTTACGCGCTATCAATAAGATCGTCGCTCCACAATTTCCAATTCTGCCTGATGTAACCATGGTATTAACAATGATCCCAGCTTCTTCTACTCATTTCAGTGTGGTGTGTCTTAAGAATGCCTTCTTTAGTATTCTCATACACATGGATAGTAGATATTTGTTCGCATTCACCCTAGGGGGACGCTCGTTTACATTCACTCGTGCACCACAAGGATACACAGAGTGCCCAAGCATTTATAGTAGGGCTTTGAAAGAACAGCTCGATACACTTGAGTTGCCTTCCACTTGTACATTGTTGCAATATGTTGACGACCTTCTCTTAGCTGCAGACTCAGAAGTTGCTTGCAAGGAGGGTACTGTGTTGTTGCTTATTCATCTAGCAGAGCATGGGCATAAAGCTTCATTAAAAAAGTTTCAGTATTGTCGACAGGAGGTTGCCTATCTAGGCTATCTCCTGTCAAAGGAGGGAATAAGATTGACACCTGAACGGATAAAAAGCATCTCTGGCATGTCTGTCCCAAATACACAGAAAGAGGTTTGAGCCTTGATAGGAATGGATTTTTACTGTAGACAGTGGATCCCTAATTTTTCACTAGTGATAAAACCAATGTTGGCATTGACAACGAAGGGCATTTCTTTGCTATTACTGTGGAACTTGGAACACCAGAAAGCTTTTGATCTGCTCAAGACTGCACTGTGTTCAGCACCAGTGTTGGGCACAGGAAATAATGACAAGGCCTTTGTTCTGTATGTGCATGAATGTGATGGATGTGCTTTGGATGTGTTAACGCAGGAACATGGGGGAAGAATAGATTGTGCAATTATTTTCCTCCACACTTGGTCCTGTTGCATGCGCTTTGCCAAGATGTTTGAGAGCTGTCACTGCTGCTGCTGCGTCCGTAACACAATGTGAGGGTATGGTTTTAGGTCACTCTTTAACCGTGATGGTACCCCACTCCGTACACGTTCTATTAAACGGAACGCAATTGCAACACTTTACTTCCGCACGATTAACAAGAAACAAACAGATCCTATTTTCACCGCATATTCAAATTAAGAGGTGTTGCATATTGAATCTGGCTGAATTATTGCCTCTTCCGCAATACATTGCTTGCACTGATGAAATGTCATATGACTGCCTCTATATCACAGAGCGAGAAACCAAAGGCAGGATCGATTTAAATGACACTCCTCGGAATGATCCACAAGGGGAGCTGTATTGCGATGGCTCCTGCTTCAAACTTCCGGATGGTACATCCACTGCTGCTTATGCCATCACTACACTAAGCACGATTGTGGAAACCAAGAGAATCTTGCATAACTCCGCGCAGGCTGCTGAGATTATCGCACTGACTCGAGCTTGTGAACTTTCCGAAGGGCTTAGAGTAAATATATTTACAGATAGCCAATATGCCTTGGGGGTGGTTCACAACATCGGTAGACTAAGAGCAGAACAAGGTTTCTTGACCTCACACGGAACAAAAATCCAACATGGCACCTTGATAGTTCAGCTACTCTCAGTACTTGCGCTTCGGACTCAACTAGCAATCATGAAGTGCGCCACACATCAGAAAGTAACAGACTATGTAGGGAGAGGAAATGCTTTTGCTGACAGGATAGCTAAACAGACTGCTACTTTTTTAAGTTCAGAAATGTATGTAACGAAAGAAACTACAAATATTTGTACAATCGATGAAGGAATCTATTCCATAATAAATATTCAAGTGGATGCCACTCCAAAAGAAGTTAAACACTGGGTTGAGGGTTTAGCAAGCTTGGATGAGGAAGGTTGTTGGGTGGACAACGCTAGAAAAAGATGGATGCTCCCCGATGCATAAGACACCGCTATGGTTACAATGGCTCATGGTCCTACTCACATATGATCTAGAAGAATCTGTAAATTACTTGAACCTGTCTGGGTAAACGTGTACGTTTCAAAGACTGTTGAGCGTTTTGTCCAAAACTGTATGATATGTATACAGCATAATGTTGGGAAGGATACGTCGACACCGAGGGGTAGTTTTGGTCCCCCCTCTGTGCCCTTTGAAGTGATTCATTTCGACTTCATCGAAATGGAACACTGCTATAACGACAAGTATATTCTGGTAGTCATTTGTACCTTTAGCAAGTGGGTTGAAGCCTTCCCTGTGAAAGATGCCACTACAATGAAAACAGCGAAAACCATGCTTAAGGAATATTTTCCTATGTTTGGTTTGCCGAGGGTCATCTGGTCAGATAATGCTCCACATTTTATCGCTGCTGTTATCCTGCAAGTATGCACGGGATTGCAGATCGATAAATGGTTCCATTTGGCTAGACATGCTCAGAGTGCCAGACTTGTAGAATGGTATCCTAAAGAACAAGCTAGCAAAAGTCTGTGCTAGCTGTAACCTGAAATGGCCAGGTGCCTTACCGGTAGTTTTACTGTCCATACGGACGACCCCACAGACTAGAACTGGCTCTCCCGTACGAGATTATGATGGGAAGGCCAGCTAATATTTGGAATTTGCCTAAACCCAAGAAACTGAAAGACGTGATGCATTTGTTTCTTGCGGAATACTGTGACCAGTTATCTCAAAACTGGTATTTGATTTATCACCAGGTGTGAGAAGCCCTCCCAGTTAAATACGAGGGGCCGGGTCATTGACTTCGACCTGGGAACTGTGTGCTTACCAAACATTTCTAAAGAGCATCCAGCCTCGCACCGCATTGGAGAGGACCTTTCCAGGTCCTGTGGCCACACAGACCGTTGTACGAATAGAAGGAAAACAACACGCGACCCAAATCAAGAAAATACCTCTTCCTTTGCCACTCTACGAAGAAGAAAAGAAGGAAACTGTTTGTTCTGCTTTGCAAGATAAACCTGTCTTGAGCAACACCAAGGGTGTTTCAGAGATTCTTCCTGAGCCCGTGGGGCCTGGAGAGACTGCTGCTTTGTCTTTGAATTTTTCTTCGGATCTTTATGCACGCTTGAGTAATCTTGCTTCTGTTTCACCACTTCCATCAGGAAGCAATGATACTCTGTTCGCAGATCACGCCGTACCTGTTATCTTGAGGTACGATCTGTGTCCACGGCACTAGACTTACAGCACAGCACGGCTGTGCCCACAGGAAAACTACTGTTGAGCTAGTCCTTTGCCACTCTCTCACTGAAACATAAGTAACTGGCCGGAACCGGCAAAGTTACCTTCAATCAAGATAAACCACGTGGTCAGCAGATCCCCAACAAATGAACTTAAGGAGTCTGTAGCAGAAACTTTTCAAAACGAACTTTGAGGACAATGTCTGTCGCTAACTCTACTCGTACAAAGCAATCAATCTGTCCTGTGGCTAACAAAGACATTGAGCATCACAAATCATGGTCCTTGAGGACTTACTGCTTTCTTGTGATAATGTTAACTGGTCTAACAGTTGTACTAGCATTTGGGTTTTGGTATATTGAGGGGGTGCGTCCACTTGAGACATTGTTACCTACCGAGAGTGTTCCCACTATGTCCTCTCCTTTCGTGCATCTGCACACTCTACCTTCTAGGGATTCCCAACACAGACAGATTTACCACAACAATACACTTTAGTTAATCATGAATGCGACCCATGCGATTCTGAATAGGACAAATTGCTGGATATATTCGCATTTGCCACAGCACGGGGAAAAAGGGTTGGGCTGGTATATTCATCCTCTACCTTTAACTACTGCATGCTAAGCCTCTCTAAGGGCACTATTCTTTGGTTGTTGGAACAATACCATCTCTGGGAACTTCGATGGGACTAATTTGAATGAGTTTGAAAGATAAGTCCTGACGCCTCTTGGATGTTCCTTTTTTGCAAATAGGAGCAAACTCAATGTTGCTTCTATTAGGCCTTCCGATAGACTTTCTAGACCTTTCCAATCGCTGATTTCTTTCAAGGTGGCTCCCGTAGGCAACCAGGGTGCCATGCCTCCTTCTTACACTATTAATCACAGTCCCAACTCTGTTTCCTTCTGCATACAAATGGATTGGCTCTCAGTCAATGGGTACTTTTGAGGGTTGTACCAATATTGCAGATCTGACTAGTGAGGACAGGCATTTGTATATAGGTGATCCTGTGTATTTTGTCTGTGGCCATGAAGCTTATCCTTGGCTACCTAGAGATTGCCAGGAAACTTGTTATTTGGGTATCTTGCTACCAGGGGTATTTGTAGCTAGCACCTCTGAGGTTTCTAGAGCTCGTCCACAGCAGGATAAGAACGGTGATACTCCTTCACAGGTCATGGGTGATGTAGCAAAATCCTTTGTGCCATTTTGGGGAAAGATCATGAATTCCAAGGATATTAGGAGACTGGCATTGGAGAGAACCATCAACAGAACTACCAATATACTATACAATATGATGTTAGAAGAGAAAGCAATTAGATTAGTGGCTCTACAAAACCAGATGGTGTTAGACGTCATCCCAGCTGAGCGTCGAGGAGTATGTAAATTGGTGGGATCTGCTTGTTGTGTTTCCGTACCTGATTCCTCACCTACCATATTCAAGGCAATACAAAATCTGCATGTCGTAAGTACAGAAGTGCATGTTTCCGAGGGAAATTGGGATCTTGGTGCTTGGTTCTGGGACTTTTTGCAGTCTTGGGGATGGAAGCACTTTTCAGCCTTAGTGGTAATCCTTGGTATTCTAGTGTTCTGTTGTTGTTGCATACAATGGGCCTCATTATGAGGCATTATAAGGGATTACCGGCACCGGTAAGGGCACCAGTGCCAGTAATTCCTTACCACCCTACCACGAGTTCCCTTTGCGGGACCTCCCTTAATGCCTGTTTTTTCCAGGTGTTAAGGACGGGACCCGCAAAGGGACTCTGAAGCTAATAACGCAATTTGCGGTACTGTTATTAGCGCCTACCCCATTCCCATTGAGCCCTATGGGGCTCAAATGGGAATGGGTAAGGGCCCTGGTGAATGAGGAATTACCAACCTTGGAATGGACCGGTAATTGCTCCATTCACCAGGGCGGAGTCGGAACGGGTTTGGAGGCAGCCATGGCGCTAGTAGCATCATGGCTACCTCCAACCTCGTAATGAGGCCCAATGCCTTCCTGCCATATGTTCGATGTTAGGGGGATGTTGTGCGCAAACTGTCGGTTCATTAGGGCCAAACATACATGCACGAGAGAAAGTGACTAATGTTTTTGTAATGAAGGATATCGCTGTCAAGGATCTAATGGCGATTGATATTTCTGAAGAATGTGATTCTGGATGTAGGAACATTGAAACGTGGGGTTTTAAGTAAGGCAAATGTTTTTGTAATGCTCATGGCATAGGCCAAAAGGAGGGTTTGTTAAACCATAATCATATAGAGCCTCCTTATTATGAATATTGGCCTAAGCCCCTTCGTGTTGCACGGAAAACCGTATAGCAAAGTCCCAATTTTTGGGTTAACTTCGCCACCATTTTAAGACTCAT